>NC_051185.1:32296004-32624958 GCF_013339695.2 Rhipicephalus sanguineus | reverse complement strand
ATGTCTCTCAGGAAAAACATTCCAACATCACTGTGTGAGCTAGAAAGAAAGAAAGAAAGAAAGAAAGAAAGAGAAAGAAAGAAGAAAGAAAAGAAAGAAAGAAAGCGTTAGCAGCTTCTAGCATTCTCTCTCTCGCTGTCATTTATTTTTTCCTTACTGGCAAGCCAACAAAGCAGATTTTCAATTTGTGGCGCGATAAGCACTACTAGCTGTGCTCTAATTTTATGCCTCGGAAGGCTCAAAGCTTTTTTTCTTTTTTCGCACGAATGTGAATTCTATGTTTCTCACCTGTACGGCGTCCACGTTAAAACGTTAAAACTTTTTTAAAAAATCACACCATCTCCCGCTAAAGGGAACCATGAGGCGATGCGAAGCAGCGTTTCGGCATGTCGAGCCCGCGTTTCACACGGGGAGTGGAGAGGGGAAGTGGAAAGTGGAAGTGGAGAGGAGAACGGGGAGAATGAAGTGAAGCGGACAGGGAGAGGGGAGTGGGGTATGGGAGAGGGGGCAGCGGCGAGGGGAAAGGGGGAGTGGGGAAGTAGAGAGGGGAGGGGAGAAGGCATTGGTGAGGGGAAAGGGGAGTGGAGAAGAAGTGTGTGGAGAGGGTTTGCGCAAGCGCAGTAAGGGTGCTCACGCCCACACCACCGGTTTCAACTCCGCCATAAGATGCTTCGCATCTAAAAAAGCACGACAGACCCCTTGTCTGACTTGTGACGTTTAACACAGGATTCCAAGTGTTCCTGACATCGCAAGTTTTTGTAGTAGCGCGAGGGAAAACTTATCAAAAAGGGAATAAGAAAAGAAGAAAAGTCTATCGGCATTTGCTGCTTTCAAAGCAAATTAGCCTTTCGAAAGGTCGAGTACGTTTATGGGTTTTATAAAATGTGAGACAAAGAAAACGTTCAAAGCGTTTGATTATCACTGTACTTCTCAGAAAGAGTGCTGCCATGATAATTGTGCCAATAGGAGCTCTTTTTGCTACACTCCAGCTGCTTGTTAAACTAATATAATATCTGGGGTTTAACGTCCCAAAACCACCATATGATTATGAGAGACGCCGTAGTGGAGGGCTCCTGAAATTTCTACCACCTGGGGTTCTTTAACGTGCACCTAAATATAAGTACACGGGCCTCGAACATTTTCGCCTCCATCGAAAATGCAGCTTGTTAAACTAAAGTCCCCAGGTTTCTTTCTCTTGAAATCTGGGCACATCATCTTCAACTAACGGCTTTCTTTCTAAGCAGTAAACAAAGTATTCGCAAATCCATCCTGTGCGGCGTAATGGCTGTTTTCTTGCTCAAATATACGTCAGATCTTTCTTTAAAAGCATCGAATTTTTTGGAATTCCGGCTAAGTGCTTACAGACAGTGCACAACATACAGCTGAGTCGGGAAAGGTAATGGTAGAGCCACCTTATTCAATTTATTTCGCTCCTTTTCTGACTAAAGTCTTCGTTCTTTTTCTCGTACCATTTTAAAGTATGCTTACTCTTCCGGAAAACTAGCTGGCAGCCTACAAAAACAGTACGGAATGTAGCCCAGCAAGAAAATACATTTGAGTGCTTATAGTACTTCAAGACATGTCATTTTTTTTTCTTGAAAAAGAAATATTTAAATTAAAGTGCCCCAGTGGTGTACTTCCTGTATAGTCAGAATATTTCGTTGGAATGTCAAAATGAAAAAAAGAAAGAAAGATTACGTTAGCGCAATTCTACATATCTATGCAGAATTCTGCCGATGCGACTGTTTCAGGGCGCGTAATTTTTGCAGTGAATATCTTTGCGCTGCAGTGTACCTTCTTCAAGCATTGTCTCGAAGAACTCGTATTGTTCACATTCCGATTATTCCTTTTCGTCAGTTATTCCCCTGAAGGAGTTTCTTTTTTCTTCTACTAACTTTGGCAATATCACTTTTATTCATTTGCGCATTACTTGTATAGTCAGCTACCCATCTTCTTGCGTACCAGTTTCGCAAACTACGTGAGCGAGCCTGGGCTGTTCGCTTGAAGGAATGCGAGTAGCAATATTATACACGATCGCCACCGTCCACCCGGAAAAAGAATTGTGCTGTATAACTTCACCACACATCATCTCGCCTCGGCAGCAAACGTGAGACGTCATCTACATGGCCATCTGGATATTAAGCGGTAATCTGAAAGACTGTTCGCCTGCGTTCGTTCATGCAGTAACCATCATGTACTAACTACACCATTTATTTTCGTTAAGCGACTGGAAAAGAAAAAAAGTAACACTGTCCTTGCGAATTTGCCTCAGACGACTCGAAGGCGAAAGCCATATTCTTTTTTCTCTCAGTGGATTGCTTGATAACACAACCTAATAGCCTCAACAAACGGTAATAATATGTTTTCAGCAGGCACCGCAAACCAGTAGCCAAACATTTATCCAACTCCAAGTGCAGTATAAATAAACTTCAACTGATAACCACAGCACCGTATCTTTCGGACGTAATTCCTTATTTTTGGACTTAATGGTCTACCATTCATAGAAATAAAAACACACACACCGTCGCATTACCAACTTTTTTTTTTCAGCTCGTTCGCTGAACAACTACGTCCGAGTGATAATTAATTCTTCCTACGTGTCAGGAAAAAAAAAAACCACAGAACTCGCCCAACTTTCTGTTCTTCTAAACAACAAAACGGTAAGACAAGTATTCTTGATGTGATTCTAATTTTTTTAATTCATATACCCAAAGGCCCATTCGGGCATTAAATAGGGGGTTTTAGACAGTTATATGAACAGACTTGCAAATAAGACCATTGGTAATATGCAGTTCACTAAATAAAGTTCACTAAATGTTTAGGTTTAGCTGCGCCTTTTCTACGCCTAATAAACCTTGGTTGGGTGGACCGAGGTAGCGGTTGAGATGAAAAACGCGAGCTGAGTGTCATCGTCAAAAAATGCAGCACCAGCACAACTTGCCGACAGTGTTTGATTTTTCTCAAGAAAAGCCGGATCAGGTAACAAATTAGCACGGACGTAAGTTTTCTATAAGGCGTGATTTACGAGGACTACGGAGCGAACCTTTGGAGCAATTTTTCAGTAAGATTCCAAAATTTCCGAAATTATTTAGGCCACATCTACTCAGCAGTACGGTGCGTTAAAGGAATGTCAGAAGATAAATGCTCAAAGGGGCGAAAAAAAAAAACCAGCTTGACAGGCCGAAAACATTTCGAACGCTGCCAGCAATTTTACGTATGTCTGTATACTACTACTTTATCTGCGCTATTATTCTTTATTATTCTGAAAAAATGAGGAGTACGCGCATTGTTCCATCTCCATTAATCTTCATTGGATCCCGATATTTGAGAAGAACGACAAGCGTTCTTGCGCTTATAAAGGCGCCTTGGGTTGAGACGGTGGTAGATTGAGAAGGTAATTGATCAGAATGTTTTTTTTGTTCTGAGATTTTTTTGTTGAGAGGAAGTGGTTCATCTTCATACAAGGTATGAACTAAAATACTTTCATGTGCACGCGAACGGTTTTAAATTTAAAAATAAAAGAGGGGAAATCTCAAACAGGCAGCAAGTCAACATTCAAACAAAGTGGAGTTATATTAAGGCAGCGTTCCTGCCCATGGTAGAAAATTGGCTTTGCATGCCAATTTTCTCGAAGACAAGCTTCTCGAAGACAGATTTTCTGACACCGCTAGTGTAGTGAAGCGGTTCGTGGAAGTTACAGCAAACGTGAAGTCGAGAATTTCTTTGCCAGTGATGGGAGGAACAAGGAGCGACGATTTTGCATGACACAGTAGATTTATATGTATCTTAGAAACGCTTCTTTAAACTGAAAAAGCAAACATACTTTGTTGGTCGGAGGAAGCATTGTTTGTTTGTCGGAGGATGCTGCCTCACGACGGCAGCATGAAAGCGCGGAAGTGAACGCTAACCTCGCTTGGTGTACGTGTTTTTTTTTTGTTTATTTGTTTCGCTGATAGTTTTACGATTATATTACCACACATTCGCATGCAAAAGAAAACAGAATGAAACGACAGATATTTACCTTAAAAATTGGGGGACGCTTAAGCTTCGCCTTTAAGAGCTGAACGCGATAGCGATATTCTGTTCCTACTGCGCAGTTCGAACACTACGAGGGTTTAACAGAATGCGCCCACTAAGGCGTGTGCCTTATGTAATGGGTAGCATGCTTTAAACCAGGAGCAATTATGCGCGAGAAATTTCTTCGAAGTTGCGATGCACCCACTACGTGGTCTTAAGGGAATACGCGCACTAATGTGTGCGCCTTTTGTAATGGGTGGCTGTCTTTAACCACGAAGTCGTTTATGATATTGGCATGGTGTGTGACGCCCTACGGCAATGTACACTTGTACCACGCAATACTACTGCGATATTACATCTCGTACTGTGACACCTGTATACAGGACGCGTATTTTTGGGAAGCATGAAAGTTACTTTCAGTGCAGCTCCAAGCAGAGGCGTGGCTGTGTGGTAGAACACCTGCTTGCCACGCAGACGGCCTGGGTTCGATTCTCATTCGGACCAAACATTTTTATTATTTATTTTATTTGCAGCTTTTTCGATTTTTCGGTCACGGACATGATGATGATTTTTCGCTCACAACCAACGGCCCCGACGCCGACAGCGCAATTTCTGCGATACGAGCTCTTTAACGCTATCGCGTTAATACACTATACACAAAGGAATTCATTTTTACAGTGCGCGAAAACGAGGTTTCAGTATAGTGGCATTGTAAACTACCCTTGTTGTTTTCTGAGAAACAGGTCAATGTGTAATAAGAATATTCGCAAGCTATTTTTAATTTTCACGTTGTGGCATAAAAAAAAACGAAAGTTCCGCACCGTCAACGACTGCAACCCATAAAAGTAGTACTGTCTTAATTTGTTAAGTATGCTCCGGAATACAGATGCTGACCCATAAAATATGAAAATCAAAGCAGCAAATCGTGCTACGACGGGTCCTGGTAGTGATAGAAGAAGTTCTACTCTATCCAGGAATATCGAGGGAGTGTCTTGCTAACCTAAGCACCAGCTACGAGCCCAGCACAGGGGACTCACAGGTGTACACCTGTAACCGAAAGTCTAGAAAACGAAGAACAGTTTACAAGGAAGACATTGAAGAACAGTGCACACACAGGATTCACCCACATGCCTTAATGTTATCCGTTCCCCGCTGGTAAGTTGTGCTCTTTCTGCCACGCTTGGCTTCCCCTTGGTGTCAGCTGCAATATTCTCTCTGATGTGAATTTGAACGCGACAGCGTTAATGGGCTCGTTTCGCAGAAATTCCTGTGTCGGCGTCGGTGTCGGCATCGTTGGTTGCGAGCGAAAAATCTTCATCTTGTCCATGACCGAAAAGTCCAGAAAGATGCAAATAATCTAAACAATAAAATTTTCGGCTTCGAGTGAGAATCGAACCCAGGCCCTCTGTGTAACAAACGGGTGTTCTATTACAGGGTCATGCTATTTCTTGAAGCTGCAACGGACAAAAACACCACTTGAATGTCATGTAGTGGGAGGAGTCTCCTTAACGCATGGAATATTGCGTGGCAGAAACGTAAAATCATGCCAGGCGTCAAAACATGTGAATTGCGTAACGAGTGGGTGTTTTAATGGCCCACCAATTACAAAGCACTAATATATATTTAATCATCAGCAGCAAAAGCGTCAACAACGTGATCAACTACATAGGTTCGCGTGTTGCCTTACGGACGCGTAGTAGGCCCTTCGCTGATTCGCAAAAGGAATAATTATCGCGTAGTAGGCACTAAACAACTGTGGTTGCAGTAGACATTCCAGGATAGTTTGAGACTGCAAATGTTACGCGCACAGACGTTCGTTTCCTTGCGGCACGGTTGAGGCATGCACTGAGAACCGAAACCAAGCGAGCAAGTTGAGAAGGGGATGCGCACGGGGCCCGATTACGCTATCGAGTTCTTCAATTGAAGGCGAAGCTCAAGCTTCTTCCAAGTTTTTATTTCAGGATTGGGTGACATCGTGGAATTTGATGGAGTGGCGCCTTTATATGGGTCACTAGCCCCTTTGATATAGAGTCAGCTGTTTTCTTCCTTCCACTATTTTTCTTTTATATTTCATTGTGTTCTTTTCGTTACCGCCCAGTCTTTCCCTATCTTTTTCCATATGAGCACTTGCGTAGAAGCGACGACCGGACAAAAGGCGAGAAAGTGAAACGGAAACAAGAAAGAAAAGATAGCATTACCACCAGGTTATGCATGAAAACACAACTACCACAGCATGGACATCTGAGGGCAAGGCGAATGGCGGCCTTTGCTGATTTCTTTCGTCATCGTTGTTTCCGCTACGTCGACTCAATTTTGTCCTTGTTCTCTTCCTTTGGCCCCTGACCAAACCGTGTATTAATGGAGCGAGCGAATGAGGGAGCGTGCGTGCGACATATGTTCCTGAAGTCATAGTCCAAGGAATGACCTCATGTACGGTCATTCTGGTTACGACCTTGGAGCACAAAAGCACACAATTGGAGGAGATGGCTTCGACATTTACGATGCAGCGATGGATGGCAGTTTCTAACTTTATGACGTCATTAAAAGGGTACCGGAGAAAAGGTGGTCACCTTAAGACCGATAGAAAGAGGTAGGAGAAAAAATTCGGCAGATCCCACGTACCGTGGGAGTCGATGTTATGCGAAGCACGCGGCGGGTAGGTGACTGTGGCGTAACTTTTTTTACTCAGCGACACCTTACAAAAGGACGCTAAAGGTTTCCATAAATTTTATACGCACACATATATATGTTTTATAGCCGGGATATGTGTTATATAGCCAGTTGTTTACGGTGGGTAACGCTGCCAATGGCAACGTGGGTATTACCAACACCAGAAGCGGGAAGCTGATATGTAGTGCTTATACGTGTCCCGAGAAAGCACGCACGTTTCACGAACCCGTGTGCATGTGTGCAAGAAGTTCTTGACAGTTCTTGAACAAGGGCATCATCACCGTGATCAGTGAGCACCAGCAGCTGGTCATGACTTGTAACAGGATCCGGTCGTGATCGTGGCGGCGAGGGGTCCATGTGTAGTGAGGTATGTGGTATAGTAGAGCTGTTGGAATTCGTGGATGCCTCGGTCATTTCGTCGACAAACTGCCTGTCGACAGAGCCGGCGACATGTCGGAACCTGAAGCCACCCTTCGCGTTGGTGAGGTATAGGCCGTCGAGGCTGGTAGGCCTGGATAGTACTACGTAGACCAACATCAGTGGATGGTGTTTGTCGTATTCGTAGACTACCTTGGAGTATGTAGCCTACGTAGCCTAGTCTACAAAGCGGCTGTCAATCAATCTGGCATCGTCCTCGGTCAGCATGAGGCCATCGCCCAGCCTCGTAAGAAATGAAGAGGACACTGCGTCGTTCTGGTGGACGAAGTGCACTTTACGGTGCGATGATGTGGATATCATATGTGACTTTCGTTAATGTATTCCTCCGGGGTCGTGCAATGCTTCAATGTAGCTTGCTGAATCATAGGAATACAAACGTAATGTTTTTTAGACTGCAATAAAGCGGAGCCAACACTGGAACTACAGACGTTAATCTGATATGACGCCTGTATCGTAAAAGTACACATCGTAGGAGTATCATGTAGTGTTTATTGCTTTCTTGTAAAATTAGATAGCCAGCACCACAACCACAATTGACGTTGCACCGATATTACGCCTGCGCAGGCTGTTTTTCCAAACCAGTTTATAGACCGGGCGTGGCTCAGTGTTAGAATGCCTGATTGCTACGCGGAATGCTTGGGTTCGATTCCTGGTGGGATCCTATTTTAATTCTTTCCATTCTTGAGTCAACGCTGCCGATGTTGGTTTTCCTTAACGCTCTAGCATTTAAGTTACCAATGTCTGTTCTCGCCGCTCCTGGGTAGATATAAACTGTCAACCACTTGTGGCGCATACCCGTACACCGCGGCCCGCGGTAAACGGGTATGTGCCACACGTGTCTAGTGGAAAGGGTTTGACGACGTACGCGAAAGGATTTTAAAGTTATTCATGTCATGACCCTGCAATCATATTCGTCAAATCCTCTTACCCTCTCATGCAAATTTTGGTCTACACCAAGTTAAGGAGGCGATCATGAGAGCACCCAGACGTAGGCGGCTAGATAGATAGATAGATAGATAGATAGATAGATAGATAGATAGATAGATAGATAGATAGATAGATAGATAGATAGATAGATAGATAGATAGATAGATAGATAGATAGATAGATAGATAGATAGATAGATAGATAGATAGATAGATAGATAGATAGATAGATAGATAGATAGATAGATAGATAGATAGATAGATAGATAGATAGATACGTAGATAGAAACGCTCAAAGTGCCAGAGGTTCGCTAAGAAATGCTTCGCATTTAAAACAATTGATCAAGAAGAAAAGGCCAAGGCGAGGCTAGAAGTGAGAGAAACGCCTGTGAACGATCCTAGGGAAACTGAAGACAACAGCCAAAAAGGGAAATGAGTATGAATTGGCAATTCTGTGAGACGGTCGGTGAGGATGAACATGAATGCTTATACGAGAGTTTGTCAGGAAATGTCAGCGGTCAAAATAGATCGTCAACGTCTTTTTGCTTTGACTCTTTACTCGGCAGAGAAAGACGAGCTTTTTTTTCGCTCGCAGGTTCCTCTCGTAGACTATTTACTGCACTTTCGTGTTGAACGAGGCTAGAGTAATAAAAGTATTTTGAATCGACAGCCGATATTGAGATATTTCTTGCGTTGACAATGACAGGAAACAAAAACAGACCTGTGCTAAGTGATTGCTGAATTCATTTTGTGTTATTTTTGTGTTGTTTTCGGTAATACCTAACTATCCTAGTATAGAAACCAAATATCAGGCTCTCAAATATAGTCTTAAACTTGTACTAATGAGTGCATATACGAATGGCTAACAGACCGCTCTCTCACTCCTCGTCTCCCCGCCTCCCCCTTCCGCCTCCCCCCGCCAATAGAAGCCAGACGGGTAAAGGTGAAACAGACAGCGACCTAGTTTTCGGGAATAAATATTGTTTTACCGCTAGTTCCCCCTCACAGGTTGAAATGGGCTAAGTAGGCAAACATCACAGCAGTGTAGAAAAGTAAAGATAACCGCGGCTTCTATGCGGGAAGGCTGTGTTCGTGGCTTTCTATGTGGCCGCAGAGAGGAGCTTCTCCGAACCAGTAATAGAGGTGAACTTAATATATTAAAGAAAAGCGACACAGTCCTTTCTTAACTCGGATTAACTTAATAAGCGCCAGACGGAAGTTCTGTATTTATTTTGACCTGAAAGAAAGTTGATTTTCTTGGGCGTCACATTTGAAATGTAAATTCAGGGATTCGCTTCCTTCGAGCAAACTGTTCTTTCGAAGCGAAACTTGGCACGTCGTAGAAAATGATCATAAATAAAACAGAAGGGCACATACCATATTTATAAAATGAGAGCCGAATTTTCAGAGAACGTGGTCCTTCTCAGTTTTTCTTTCTGCGTAATGTAAAACTAGCGGAGCTGAAGACCGGCATGAAAGAGATAATAACTTTGGATATACTATTTTTGGGGGATTTACGTCATAAAACGACGATATGATTATGAGGGACGCCGTAGTAGAGGGTTCCGGAAATTTTCGCCATCTATTGTTCCATAACGTGCTTCTAAATCTAAGTACACGGGCCTTGATTGTTTCGCCTGCATCAAAATGCGGCTGCCGTGGCCAGTGTAACTTTCAGGTATAGTATATGGTTTGATGTTTTTCGTGGAGTGTGCCGATCAATCAACTCACATGTCGGGAAAAGGTATGTCCAAAAGCTCTCTCAATATCTGTTTGTAACAAAGTGGCGCACGATGGCCGTACCCTCGCTTTAGCTTAGAAAGATGACATTTAGATAGACGGAGTCTGCGAAGGGAGGCACCCTAGCAAGAACAGTGCGCTTACGAAACCACTGGCGGGTACGGTTTTAAGACATCCTGAGAAGAACGTAACGCATGGCGAATTTTACTTCCCGTTGCCTCCAAGGGCGAACGGGTGTGTCAGGCGAAACGAAATAGTTGCATGGACACTCCATAAAGTGTCACGAACAGCTGGCGTTCTCGCAAGACACTAAGAACGGTCAGTGGTGGTGGGAACGAGCTTTGGCCTAGGCTTATATACGTTTGTCGCTCACGCATATTCCGCTACATAGCCAGCATGTTTAAGGCGCTTCTGTTAATATTTACGTGTCTTAACAGCATTCGTATGATCATGTTATTCTGTTGTTAAAACGTTCGACGTAATCGCATATTCAGGTAGTTAGCTTAGTGATCACAATCAAGCTGATTTTGGAGAATAATGATATCGTATCTTATAGAGGAGAGACATGGTACACTCGGTCACAGCTGCGGAGAATACAGAAAAGCTTTCGTTCCCTAAATCTACTTCCTCGTTTTTGCCCTTTTGCGCCTCAAGAACCACTCAGTCGGGAAGAAATAAAAAAATTCAAAGAGAAAAGAAATGAAAGAAATTCAATTTCTTTGATACGCGATAAGCGTCAGTTCAAGTTATCACTCACACACTGACGTTCCACATTGCAGCGATGACCAAGCGCTTGCTCGGATGATGTAGACCTGGCTCAGACAATGCCAGGACGGTTTCCAGATGAAAGGCAACATGGAAACTGCTTCGTGACTTTCACAGCGCCTATATGCATGTCTTGTTAAAGACTCCCTATTTGGTATATGGCCCCTAGAGTTGATCACATCCCAAAAAGAATCGTCCTCACATTGATTGAAACTTTTCTAAGTGCAAGTTACCCTCGTAAGCATTTGCAGTTGCCGTACATAAATCTGAGCATCGAGACAAGAACGTAATAAAAGTATTGCTAAGTACGTAAACTTGTATATCCAATTCTGTTCTTTATTAGAAACTACAAGGGACGATGTTAAGGAAGCCCTCATCTCGACCGCGTTATGTAGAGTAAATGGCGCGAAGTTAGACTTCAGGGTTATAAAAAGTAATAGTGAAACTAAAGACAAGAAGGTAGTCAAGGCTTTATCACGTAGACAAGTTATTAAAGGTGCATTAATACACCCTAATTGCAGGTTCGCAAGGCATTAGGCTGAATTAAATACAGAGCTTTGTGGATCAAAGGGAACCACCTCGTTATAAAAGTGATGCTCATATAATCGATGCATCAATACATCGACTGATCCAATAAATATATCTTAACATCGAGGCAGGAACGAAGTCGTAGTAATGCTAAGTGCCTGTACGCGTCCACCCGCTTCTGTTTCTTGTGAAGAAATACAGTAAGCGAAGTTAAGTAGGCTTTCATCTCGATTACTTTACGCTGGGTAAACGACGCAAAGTCAGGCTTCACGTTTATGGAAGTAATCGAGAAACTAGGGACACGCGTCCGAGATTTCGAAACCCGAACCCGTTGTTATTTTGCTGTTCGTGAGCATTTTATTCGTCTGGCTCAGTTAAACCGAAGCCTATTGAAGAAGTTTTCTTGTATGAGGAACATTTAAAATTTTCGAGTTGCCCTATTATAATTGAGAGTTCGTCATTGAGAATAGACAAAAAAATAAACCTTTCCGTTGCAGTCGTCGCCTACAAGCGGCTCTTATAGTCCGTTCGCCGATGTGCGCCCGACAGGTGCGCTGGGAGAGGTGGGCTTTGAACAAATGGACTCTTTAGGTAAGTCGACACCGGTGACGGTGTGAGAGTGTGCTATCCCGAGTATTGAAGTGGAAGCGATTATAATGGAGCGGTAATAAGGACTTTTCCAACTATCTATGCGGGTCCCACATTTGATGTCAGGGAATGAGATTGAATTTCTTTCTGACGATAACGAAAGTGACGCATCGAGATTGAATTTTGTTTTGCTAATATTTTCCTTTGATAGAGTTTGCCTGACACTCGAATTTCAGTTGACCGAGATGGAATTTTGTATGAGAAACTCCACTTTCCATAAAGCGTATGTACGCAAAGTGCTCGCTATAATTAGTGAAGTATTTTAAGAAATACGAAGCTCCACTAATTTTCGAAAGAATAGTAGTTTGGAGACTGCAACGCTCAAATTATGAGAGTTTGTCGAAACAGATAATTTGGGCGGCCGATTTTAATTTTGTTAGAAACACAATACAAACAGGTTATTCGGTCAGTCGCAGTTGAAGCTTTTGCCTGCAGCTTTTTTTTTTTTGAAAAGAAAGATTATCTTTTTGCCTGTGAAAGCAGATATTGATAAACAGAAACAGAATTGGTATTTCTCAAATCTTCTGTCCCTGTTGTTCTAAGAGAAGAGTTCTCTTTTTTTCAAGAAATTTGCGAGTTTATACATTGGATTTTGATTTTTATGAGGTTCATACAATCTTTGCACATATGAAAAAAATCATGTGCCTGCGTACAGAATACAGTGTACCATATATTGTGCAGTTTTCAATATTATTTCAAAGCTTCCACCTTTGGTTATCACGGAAGAACTTTAGTATGCGCAAGACGAAGTGGCATTCCGTTTAGGCAGTGAAATCATCGAACGTTTAACGGCTATTAACTGGATCATATGCAGTAGTTAAAAGTGAAGAAAATAATCGATTGTACCACCTCAACCACGCTCTGTATGTATAAATATTTTTCGAACGAAACTGTGCCTACAGATAAACAGTGTGGCAGCCAAGATGTGCGTGCGTTTAGATCAGACACGTCCCTACCCAACAAGCTTGAACAACGGTTTGGACGACACATTTTACGCAAACTGGATACAAATAATGGCCTTAAAAACAATAACAAACCTCGCAAACCCGTGGCCGTGCATATTATATTAATTTCGAATACTTTCTCCCTAATTGCAGCATGAAGTTTGTAGAGACAAATTATTTATTTAAAGATGTTCGCTGCCCCAAGGTTACGAACGAGATACATATACGCAGGAAATCTTATGCGGATTTCATTATTTATAACCTCCACCAATTTTTACGCCACTGCCGTTTACTTATTCACGGTCCTGTCTATACATTAAAAAAGAAAGCGTAAAATTGAACTTTTTTATTGATTCCAGTAAATCATGTTTTTTCAATAAACCTTAACGTTCATAAAAACACGACTTCTCTAAAAGTGCGCTCTAATATCATCTTGCCTTTCTTGACTGAGCATGCAAAACAACAGAAGAGCTTTTTTAATAAGCAGTTCGCTCTTCCCGCATAGTCGTTCGTGTATTCAACAGCTCAGCAACATGAATGTACTGAAATAAATTACCTACCACTCGCAACTCTTTTATTACAGACAGCAATAACGTATAGGTGAAAAAACACCAACGATCCAGCCACAAATTATTGCTTTTCTGTCAGAAAACGCATCATAGAGGTCTGCGTTTCATATGAATATCGAACATCATATTTTCTGGCTTGCGTCTAACAAAACAATTGGGCACCTTAATTCAGTTCCATAAAGAATTCAAAAGCTACTGTAATGCAAGTTGTACGTCATCCAACAAAAACGCTTAGTGCCGGCTTTCGCTGCATACTTTAACAGAGTACCGAACCTGTCGCTGCTAGAATATGCGAGAAGATGAGAAATTTCATTCACGATGACGGAAAGTACCGGATTATTGCATGTTTAAAAGGCACAGGGTGTCATAATTATTGATTCTTCGCAAGCAGGATGTCGTACGCTGCGTGATCAAGCACGCACAGCGTCTCTTTCTAGTATCCCCCTGGCCTTTATTGGCTCTGCTACAGAGAGAAGACAGCGGCATATTTGAACACGACATCGCCAGCGGAATGTGCTTTTTCCACATCAATGTATGTTACTAAGAGAAGGGAACTGTTTCTTGCGTCGTTGCCGAAATGTGAACAGCCACATTTGATGAAGTACTCTCATTCTTACCATTATGCACATCACCATCCTGCCCATCACCATCATTCACATCATCATCGTTCACTCACTCACTCACACAGTATATTACACATTTCCAGCGCCCTCATCCATAAAATCAAGCTTTATGGTCGATATATTCAGTCACTTTGAAACAAGCTCAGGCTTCATTCAGCGAGATAGCCAACATTCCTTAATAAGAATTTTGCCTTACTCTCTGCAACAGCGTCACAATTGTTTACAGGAGAACAAAATATCAGATCACAAGCAAAGCACAATCAAACAAGAAACATACACCATAAGAAGGCACAGACTTCAGGCTTCATTCAACGAGAGAGCCAACATGCCTTTAGAATTTTGCCTGACTGTCTGGAACAGGTTCGACATTGCTTACAAGAGGACAGAATATCGATCACAAGCAAAGCACAAGCAAGCAAGAAAGGTACACCATAAAAAGGCACAGACTAAGTTCAGAGCACCTCATGCCAGTCTACAAGGAGGCTTGTTAGCGAGGCGTCAGCGGGAAACATCATCTTCCCCAGCTGCCGAGCGAGCATTGGGTGTGCGCACCCTACTTACGTGGCAACAAACTTCCTCAATATAGGAAGCAGCCGGTCTTGAATTAGGGTCGCTCCCTATCTCCTTAGCCTCGTCATTTTTCGTAGTAGACAACAAGAGCACCATATGGCGTCATCCGTGCCTCCTCCGCTTGAGACTGTTACGCTAACAACCCGCCCGGAGAAAGCAGACTGAGCTCGCTGAGAACGACTACTGCTGGTCATCCCAGCTACCTCATGTGAGTTCGTAATGAAGCATCAGTGGCGTAATTGGGGTGCTGGCACATCAATCGGAGCTGCTACTAGGCTACTGCACGACCACATTCCTTCGATGGAAGCACTAGCCATTGGCCGATCCCGGTTACACGGTCGTATGTGTTGTTGTCCTATAAGTTAACCGTGGCGCTATATTTTTCGCCCAGAGCAGAAGATAGGATCATCAACTATCTATTCTTTTAATCTTACGTAACTAGTCCACCCAGAAGCAATTTGTAATGACATGAGAATATAGTACATAAAAAAACAGGTAACACGCAACACGTTACGCTGCTATATTTAGTTGTATTTCAGGATGTGAATATCAGAAAAAAAATTGACGTGGATAATAAAGCCTCCAGCCATAGAAGATACATCACATCATATACAGGAATGATTCATTTATAACCTACAAAACGTACAAAATAGGCGACTTGCAAATTATGAAAAATGGTTCCGTTCACCCTCGCTGCACCAGCTCTGATTATATTTCGAGCCTTGCAAAGTCTAGACTTTCATCGCTGTACTTGTCATGTATACCGTAACAGAGGAAGCAGTAGCCAGGAATAGTTACGGGGTCTCGCCTCTCCAATGAGCTGAAGAGACCGAGTTCGAGAAAGACTTGTCCTGGATAAATGTGATAAATGAGCGCGCGTTACAGTGCGAATAACGCAGAACGTACAACAATGTGTTTGAAAACGAAATTCAAGCTGCGTTATGGTAATATTTATGTGGTATTCGGAAGTGAAAACATATGCGATAATGAAACTTGGTTCACGTCACCTTCTTACGGCTGGTATTCTAAAAATCATAAAAGCATACACATGAGCAACAATAATAGCGACACTAACGTAAAAATACCAACGAAAGTGTAAAGGAAATAAAACTTCTACGAGAAAACAGCAAAAAAAAAGGAAATAAACCAAAACTGCAGGTGGTAACTTATGTGTACGCTTAAGAACACCCGTTGATTAAAATGAATCCTTAGTCCAACACTACTGCAGGCTTCATAATCATATCTTTATTCCATCAAATAAGACCCCAAATATCACCCTCTTTATTTGTTGAAATATTACACGAAGGCCCACGTTGAATAACTAAAGTTCGTTAGTTTATGAAGCTCCAACGAGGGAACTTCAAACTCAATGGCAAGTTTTGCGAGGGCTGGAACCGGCACTGAGCTCAAACCTCTAGATTAACTCTGGTGTCGTGGTTACAGAAGTTGCCTACAGCTTACTGTGGAAAAGGTAACAAGCAGGTGCAGCGTCGGGTTACTACGCAAAATGGAGGCTACTTTAGTATGAAAATACAGGTGTTGTGAAGGGATTCAGTAAAAAAAATGAAATTATCACTGTTCGGCATGCGCACGTGTTTGTATTTAAGAGTTTTAGTAGCTTTGAAGCGAAAACAAAAGCGTCTAGATTCATTAGTGTGAGTACACTTACATGCATACATTACACTCTATTTGCATGAGCTAGCCATGGTAACTAGAATCTAACGCAGTGGTCACCACAAACATAATATATTAGCGAAATATAGCTTTAGTTACTAACTGCAGTAGCTTATTTACCCAGCAACTACGTGCTATGCATGATATAATCATAGGAACTACCCACTCATCACCAAAAGCGTGACAAGTACAGCGACGAGCCAACGCACGTCGATAGAAAATCTAAGGGGGTTACAGCAGTTTTGTCAATGCCCCTCGAGAACTTGTTTCGACAACACCCTTGGTATTTTTATACTTGGACTTTCGTTATTTCAGATCTTTTTTTTTATTTGCTTCAACCTAGATTTTCCACTCACGGACAACGTAGATTTTTCGCTCGTAACCAACGATGCCGACGCCGACACCGGAATTTCTACAGCACGGGCTCATTAAGCCTATTGCGTTAAAGCCGCGTCACATCGAAAGCCCTTCTTTCTTTGAAGAAAGCCGGGACAAAGATACGATAAAAGAGGTTGAGCTAGCACGCCATGATGACGAGGCATAAGAAGCAGATATTAGAAAGACGGCGAAGTCTACAGTTCCGTTTTACTTTAGCTTTCACACATTATTTACATTTAATTTTCTATTTCTTATCAGCCTAAATGAAGCTCTTATAAGCATGGATGATTAATGAAAAATGGACGGTCAGCGTTCACTATATCTTGGAAACCGAAACAATGCGAAAATACGGGCCTAATGATCGTCACAAGCGACGTACAAAAGCGTAAAAACAAAATAGTGTACAATATTACTGAGCGCAAGAAAAAAGACGACGCAAAAGAATGTTAGACAAGGAATAAGCGCTTGGTTTGTCTATAATCGTCTAGCCTTCTTTCGTGCCATGTCCTCGCTTACGCTCATTATATTCTCCATTATGCACCAACTATGCTATATAAAAGTCATGTTAAAACAAAAACAAAAGTGTGTACATACTTTTGATGAAGTACTGTTTTGTGTAGCGTTAATAGGACACCACGTGGCAGACAATGGAGTTTTTGGATTTCGTTTTTTTTTTCGCGTTGCGATGGAACTGAAAGGCAGTCTAAAAGGCAACCTAAAAAGGCAACCTATAAAAGGCAACCTAAAACGCTAAAACATACTCCCTGACTCGTAAATGACTAGCTAGTTTAGTTGCTTGATGCTGTAGCGTTGTTGTTAAGCCAAAATTCTCGTTAGCCTTCCAAGCCTAACGATACGTAAAGCACGTTGCCTAACATCACGTACTCTGGCTCCAGTCGGCTGGGAGATAGCGCATGCTTTCGAAACATGAGCAGCTCTTCAAAGTGTACCCGTTCGAGCATGATAATAGGGCTTGGTACATTGCGCATAGTTCCCAATTTACAAAAGTAAATAATGGATTGGTGTCGATGAAACTTTCTGGGGTAGTGTTTCATCTGGCATTGGCATGACAGAATGTTCACCCGTAGTCAGTTACAGCAGTGACTTCCGTATATAAGAAAACATACAGAGAGGCGATGTTCCTTTCACATTTAGACGACATTTCAACACACCATTGAAGGAAATGTAGAAAACTGTCTTGAACATTGCTGAACTTAACCAAAGTGGTCCGTGTCATTAAAACACCGACTCAAAACAATTGATGGGTTTACGGGACAGCTCCCAACGTGCAGAGAGAATTGTTCTTGTGCGCCACACGAAAGATTTTGACGAATGAAACTGATACTAAGACCTAAACGAGAGGCGTTAGTAAAAATAATTGTCGCAAAGTTATTAACTCTGTGGTCACAATGCGCGATACTCACTGTTGATGACGCGTCGTAGGAACCAATAAATATGCAAAAAAATCTAGACTTTTAAAGCAATGACAACACGTACGTCATGGCGGGTTTGGTCCGACGTGCCGTTCAGATTTGCGGCAGCTCTTTCAGACTGAGTGCTTCTGTGCTGTCATTTTTGCTTTAGTTAGCTGCTGCATAAATTGAAAAGCAAACGAAATAAAAGGCAGTACGCGCGTCAATAAAGCGAGATGAAACTAATTTGTTTGTATAATCTCCTTGGCTTCACAACCGTCCCCTTATACTGCGTGTCAACAAAAGGGGACGCAAGAAAATTTATATTGAAAGCCCTAAGGCACTGCACCAAACAAACACACAATCAATAAAACAAACAAAGACAACAACACATCCGCATAAGCTGTAAACTCAAGGTACCTCGAATATAGCATGTCGTTTGTTTTTTTTTTTTTTTGGAAGCTGTCCTTTTCAAGTCGGGCGCATGCATTTCACTGACGGTGACAGTGCGAACCACTCGCGTTTCCCAAACAGGTCGATCTGACGAAGGAGACATTTCAAGAATTTGCATGTATGCGCAAGAACAGGCAAAAGCAACCAAAAGGGGATCGCGCAGTGTAAAGCATAGCATACCTAAACGTATACACTCGCATCGGCAAACCGCATCATGCCTTGAAAGCCATGTGTAAAGGACAAGCAAGAGAACACCCACACGTGGTGGGCATTGAAATGCGCCTGTCTCGCCAAGAAATGGATGCACCAATTGGAACAGGCATGATTCGAAAGTGAACTCGGCAGCAGCTTGAGCACGATATGCAAGAAAATGCAGGACGGCCAAGCTGAGAATGGCGCGTGTCCTGCGTTTTTCTTGTGTGGGGGATGAACTATATACCATGTTTTCTTTTTGTTTTGTTTTTACCCAGTAGGGTCGAAGATAGGTTGCAGCGCGATGCTACTGTTGAGGATCATACGAGGCATTCCCTGCTTACTAGGTTTATTAAAGACGATAGTCTTTCTTGGGGAACTTAAACGCAGAAATTTTGGTCTGTCTTTCTGTTTGTCTGTCTGTCACCCGATTCAGCCACCCGGCCAAAGTTGAACCACTTGCTTACCGCCCACCCATCTTGAACTGATACGGCTGTTCATACTTGTGAACGTTGTCGATCAAAAAGTAAATATTACGCATATCTAAGGCGCAACATCACTAGGTAAGTATTAGGTGGTGCGTTCCTTTAATAGAAAATACATAGATACATAATTCTAAAGACCCTAGTTTCGTAAGCTGCGGCTGCGGCTGCGCTGAAAATACCATGTTATGCGCGCCGACGAACGCCCTCTGCCACGGAGGAAGGAAACCCTCTGAACAAGCTCATGTTTGCCGATGTATTACCAGATGGCGTCCATATCTCACGCAGCGTAGACGCAGCGCCTCCTCTATCGTCTTTACACGGCATTTACAGCGGAGCACGCAGATACGCGGCCAATTTTTATGCTTTCTTTATTCTGAGAAAGGAAAATGGGTCAGGAGTGAAGACAAAGCCATTTTTGTGGAAGAGAAGCAACGCCTTAACCCTTTGTATCCCATGGCCAATCCAGCTGCGCAAGTAAATATTTTTTTGCGTATATGTAATTACAATACATACGAAAGGTCGAATAAACCAAAACATGGGAAGTTTTAGCTTTAGTTCTACAAGAAAACAAGTGTCCACATATGTGGACGCTGGGAACACCAGTTACACTAGGTCCATCATCCTTCTTCATCGTACATGGGAACTTTGCTTGCCGACGGCTCTGTTCCAACACAGTAATCACTATCATTATCACTACTTACCATAATCAACGCCATCATCAGTCCAACGCGTTCATCATCATCATCATCATCATTATTATCATCATCATCATCATTATTATTATTATATTATTATTATCATCATCATCATCATCATAAAGGGTCACGTGGCCGATGGCTAACGGCTCATTCAACGCCTTCATCATCACCATCATCACCATTCAAGGCCCATCTGCTTGCCCACCGCTCTACTTCAACGTGTTCATCATCATTATCGTGGTTGATCATCATTACCAGTGCGTTCATGGTTACGTTCAAACTGAATGCTTTCATCATCAGCAGTAGCATTTTTCATAAGGCATTTGCTTGTTGATGGCTCTACTTCAACGTGCTAATTACCGGTGCCCTCCAAATCGGATCATTCGCTTCTGCTAGTCAGCTCGAAAATTATGGCATGTATGTCTTCTTCACTTAATCCACGTCCAGAATAAAGCAAATAAATTCTAAATAACTTCTACAAGGCGTGTTTAGCTATATCACTGATAATGTTGTGGGTAGAGCCGCACGGCAACGAAGCGGGTCTTACTACCATGCGGCGTTCTATCAGCTTTTTACACGAACTCGGTATGCCTGGTGTCCACAAACGTGGACGCCGCAGCGACAACTCAACTTGCAAAACTTTGGTCGCTCACAGTGCAACAAAAGTTACACAAAGGCAACATAAACCCTTCCTTTTCTCGAATAAATCTCAATAATATAAAAACTCTTACGAATTTAGATTGAACCTATAAAAAATATGTAGGCATACACCTCTACAGTCGACTTGTGAAGAACGCCATTGTTCTGTGCGCACTTACCGCTGTTTGTGCACACAAGTGGACACATGTAGATGTTTTTATGAAATTCTGAAGTAATGCCAACATTTCAAATCGATTTTTAAGGCAATGCGTTGGCTAGCCTGATCCCACTTCACTCATATGTTTTGTCCACATATGTGGACGCTGGGATACAAAGGGTTAAAGGGGCCAGGCAACCCTTTTCTAAGTAACCATCTTCGCGAATCGACCGTCGCAAAAATCTTTAGAATCTGTCAAGTACGATAGGAGTAACAGAAATATGACGCACGCTATAATTCCGCTCTCTCTTCTCTCGTCCCGATGGACGCACTGGAAGCTAAAAAGGGAGGGATGGCACTGGGAAAGAATTCACGTCACGCGTGCGCCATAGAGCACTTATTATTCTTTTTTTTTTCTTTGAACGTGGGGCTAACGTTCAGCGAGATCGCCAGCGCTCGCACGGGCACGTGGCGGCCTCTCGCGGCAGGCGCAATAACTATGCAGCCAACGATGCTCGAATCAGCCAATGGCCGTGAATTTGGGTATATGACGTGGTCACTTGAGTATATGGCATCATTTGTAGAGAGCGGGGGCAATTTTTAGCTGAATTTGGAATTAGTTATAAATTCCAGGGCGCGTGGTGCGCTAGAACGTATGGCTCACTTATTCTCAGAAGCCTTGGCTACCGATCAGCACCGTTTTTTGACCATGCTGAAAAAGTGTTGCAGCGCCCCTATAAGTCATTATCAAGGACTTACTGGCAAATTTCATATGACAAAGATATGATACAGCAATTTATCAAAAGAGAGGTTACTCCCCGTGTGGCTCGCCTGAGACGTTTCAATCGTCCAGACGCTGCATAACGCCTGCGGTGCGCTTCGTCTGCGAGGGAGGGGGCGACGTGTTATTACATGGCGTATGTGCCGGGAGAAAGGAGCAGAAGACAAGTCAAGTGTGAATAACAATAATTGTTGGGGTTTTACATCCCAAAACCACGATATGATTATGAGAGCCACCGTAGAAGAGGGCTCCAGAAATTTCGACCATCTGGTGTTCCTTAACAGGCCCCTATATTTCAGTACACGGGCCTCAAGCATTTCGCCACGGCCGGGATTCGATCCCGCGACCTTCGGTTCCGCATTCAAGCACCATAATTACTAGACTGCCGTGGCTGGTCCTCTGTCAAAATGTGCTCAATAAAACTGCTCTTGACCGAAAGTGTCGGTAGAGATAGTGACCCCCTGTATTCGACTCAGCGCTTTCATGGAAACCCATTAGCACCAGCAAGCACTAAAGATGCGTTTCTTGTAGATTTGTTCACCTTCCTCGAAAAATGTTTCAAATAGGATTTTTAGCGCTCTGTCAAGACGTAATGAGTTAGAGTTATAAAAAATGTAATGTTATTTATAATAGTATTGAAAGCTGCCGTGGTAATTCTGCTGCTGTGGCTGATATTGTGAAGTTTTTCACTTCTTCATTTATATTTCATGAGCCCCGATATCATCAAGCTCTCTTTTTTCTTGTCATTGCCTGCGAATGCGCAGCCGCCTGTACATAAACACAAGGGACAAGCCACATACCAAATAAACGAGCTACTACACTCAAAAGCAAAACAAACATGGCTCTTCTGACGTTGCGTCTACAGCGACCCACAGAGCAGCTCTAGAACAGCAATGACATAAAAGAAGGAGATGATCTTATTCGGTGTTAACGAACAAAGCAGCAGGTGTGACTTACTGGGAAGCAGTAACTCATTCTTAAAGGGAAAAAAAAAGAGGTCGACAGAGCGGAATATTTGCTGCTGCCGTAATGACCTGTGTACAAACACATCGACTGCGCTCAAAGTAGCGTTAATAACTGAAACAAAACAAACAAAAACGAACGGAAGGATTCTCGGAAAAAGTGGGGCAGCCGGTCACACAACAAAAAGGGTAATTTAAGGCTGCCACAACACGGGGCTAGAAACGAAACGTGGATGTAAGAACAACAATATCTTAGAAAGGAAAGTTTCCCTACACGAATCTAAAGGTCAGTGATGTAAAAAGGGACAAGAAAAGGCTTGACTGGCTTGACAAGAAAAGCGGGCAGTTTGGAGGGTGGTAGTGGAGAAGAAGGGTGATAAAGATGCACAGGCAGTGGCAAAGTGGCAAGCGGTGCGGTATGAAATAGATTGCAGTCATCTGTCAGAAGAAACGAAGAGACCAAGACCTTCGATTAAGATAGCCGTGGTGGTGCCCGTGATCATTTGTCGGTCGCCAGATTGGATAACGTAGCGGCCGCACCACTGTGTGCAGAGGGCAGTCGCCACTGTCTGACTTCCATACCAAAGGCTTTTTGCCTTTGTCGCTTTACTGTTCCTGCAATAACATCGGCTGTCTTTGCCGGTGGCTTTTACGAACAACCGACGATGTCGTTTCTATATAGCAGTGACTTTCTTTCCGGGAAAGAACAGCGCTGGACACCGGATCGATCATTGGTGACACTTGACCGCAAGGGTGGTTTTGTTTTTTTATGTTGTTCACCTGTATTTGTGTCGTCACGCCGCAGATACCCCCCCCCCCCCTGGTATTGTTTAATACCCCCGGACTTTCGATCGTCTGCCGTTTTGTTCCGCGTCCCGGGGATCGTCTGAACGCGATAGCTTAGACACCTCGTTTTCCAGAAATTCCTGGGTCGGCGTCTTTGATTTTGAGCGAAAAATGCGCGTTGTCCATGACCGAAAAATCGAGAAAGATGCAAATAAAATAAAGAATAAAAATCTTTGGTTAGAGTCAGAATCGAACCCAGTCCTTCTGCGTGGCAAGCAGGTGTTCTAACACAGAGCTGCGCCAGTTCTTAAAAACGCCTTGAGAAAAAAAAAACAAAAACTAACGAATGTCTTGTATTAGAACGAGTGTATTAACGCATGTAGCTAATAATGCGTGGCAGAAGCGTAGAATCGCGCCAGGCGTCAAAGCATGTGAATTGCGCAACGAGTGGGTGTTTTAAAGGTTCAAAAAATGATTACACGCCATAAGCCCATCTTGCCATTTGCTTACAATATAGAAATAACCGAACGTAGCAAAAACTGCTGCCACCGCTTCTTCATATAGCCTTGCCGTACGGCATCCGCAAACCTCTCAATAACGAAGCCAGCGCAAGTACTTTTCTCAAGCTCAAGTGAAAGATGTGTATCTAATACTCGAACTGAAGAAACCTTGTATGCACGGTTGTGCAATATCACGATTGCACAAGTGCACTTCTTTTTGAATCTCAAATAAGGCAGGCGTGTCCAGAGAGACATACCTGGACAAGATTACGCGTGCCTACTCGTTAAGGTTGGCTCTCGGTGTCGTCACCATTTTCTCTCTGACGCTGACGAAATAAGGCAAAGCATACCGCTATGCAGATGTTATACGCTCCTCAGGCCCATTCACGGTCTGTCAAGCGATGCTTCAGATTTTTTTTACTTGACTTGTCTTGAGTTGAGTAGAAAGAAGTACACGGAATTTGTTCGCTCAAGCTACTGCACGCGGAACGATCGCTATGCGTACAGCTCATGTACTACCCACAGTACGACTCTCCTAACACAGAAGCTTCCGCGCCGCGCTGTTTTTGTGTTTGGCACGTCACACGCCACGTGCTACCCACGACAGTAGTCTAGTGGTTATGGTGCTCGACTGCTTACCCGAAGGTCGCGGGAACAAATTACGGCCGCGGCGGCCACATTTTCGATGGAGGCTAAAATGCTTGAGGCCCGTGTACTTTAAGTGCATGCTAAAAAACTCCAGGTGGTCGAAATTTTCCGAGCCCTCTACCACGCCGTCCCTCATAATCATATCGTGGTTTTGAGGCTCACGAACTATTATTAATAATATTACACTCCACGTGCTGTCTTGACACTTCACTCGTTCCTGTCCTGTATTCAAGGGCGTGACGCGATTTATCTTTCTTTCGGGCTGCGTGTATATACATCCACATGCAAATTTTAATAGGCGGATGAGGAGGAAGGGGGGAATGATAAGACCCCACCGCCGCCCCTGAATGCACCAGTGTTCGTAAGAGAAACTTCCAGATAATATGGTGGCGCGAGGTCTCCCCTGCGTCTTCTCTGGACCCAAATAAAGTTTGCATCATCATCGTCATATGGATGGTTGACATACCCTTCTCTGTGGTGGCCAAGCAACTGCAAAGAGGGCTTACAGAGGAACAGAAGCTTTCTCAATTAAGCTCTAACTTTCGCCAACAACGGCTCATAGTAATTGGCGCAATTTCTGGAGCCTGATTTTTTTAAAAACTACACTCCAATTTTCCAATTTGCAAAATTAATCAGTGACCCTCTGTTTCGTAATAGACACACGAAGGAATCCCCGAAGTTCTCAGTGATCGATCACGATACGACCGCTTGCTTTCTGTGGGAGAGAGACGCCCACTAATCAGTGCCAACCTGGCCTCACAAGCGTGTGCGCGGACGCCAGAAAGGTAGATGAATAAACACAAAAGAAAAGCAAGGTTTAGCCCAAGAGTTGGGTAAGGAGGACAGAGATCGCGACGGCAACGTTGACAGGTAAACATTATTCATGAAACAAGCGAGAATACTGCAGCCTGACCAAGTCTGCGTCCAGGCAACATTCACAGCGCATCGTTATAGCGATGGAGGTAGGGTGATGCCACGCCCACGAGAAAACGTTGTTTGTGTCGAACGGCCCAGAGAGAGATAGGGATTTCTTGGGACCGCGGATCGACCGAGGAAGGCCGATGACGCCGAAAACTCATTTTTCACGCAGTCGACCACTTTGGGTGTTTTCACTGTTAGCTAGAGGTTTCGTAGGCTAGTTCTTTTTTATACGTTGATATATTTTCATGTTGATATATTAGGGCGCGTGTTATCAATGCACAGAGAAACAGATGATAAAAAAAGAAAGGTAATTTAGATAGCACAGGTAGTTTTGCCACGCCCAACGCAAGCGAGCACCGTCCTAGATGCACTAGGGGGAGACCATTACGGCACAACAGCGCGAAATACGTACCATTGAAACATGTACGAGACAGTGCTGGAAAAGGCATACCATATACAGGCCGGAGAGCAAGAAAAAAGGGAGCAAGCGCTATCAACCAACTCGGCTGGAGGGCATAACTATCACTTTTGATAAGCTTTGGCAGTTAACTTAACGCAGTGAAAAGCAGATTTCATAAAACGGCAGTGAAAAGTGAAGAGCAGCAAAACATGATCAAGACTTGGCAGTCGATGCGAAAATATTTGAAACAGCACAAGACGGTTAACCCAAAATGCAAGAAAAACCAACCACTAGAATTTAACAAAAAAATGTATGTAAGCAGGTCACAACAGGGCAAAAAAAGACTGCTACCAAGAATCATAAACAAAGAACAAGACAATGTGACAAGAAACAGCATGACCACAGCGCTGTGTCCGGTGTGTTTCATTGTCCCCTATTTTGCGCTGTCCTGCCAAACGTTCAGGAACCAGCTAGTCCGCATAAGAAGCCTTGTAGAGACCGAAGTTTGCTTGCTAGGAATTCCGCACACCCGTAGGTCATGGTACTACTTCTCCACCAGTGCGCTCAGCCGCCGAGCGGCCACCGGTCCAGCGTTCTGCATTATTCTCTGAGTACCTATACTGTGCATGTTGTCTGTCTTTGCGTTTCCTTTCTAGCGTTTTCCTCCTTTTGCAGCACAGAACACTAAACTTGAAAGTATCATCTGCGTAGCCCCTCTGTCTTCTATTTTGTTGTCAGAACTCTGGAATTCCCTTTTCACGTGTCCCAACGCCCTTCTTTACCTGCCAGTAATTGCAATTTATCCATGATACAGCTGAAAGATCGCACTCGGTAGCGATAACGACTGTCAGAATGCGGACCTGACTGGAAAGGCCCCTCCGCGACAGAGACACCACTGCGTGCCAAGAACGTCAGCTCTGTGATTGAGAAAGCCGTCCAGATAGACGTGAGCGATGACTGCCAGTCCCATTGCAGAAGTAGCCAGCTCAATACACGCTTATACTCCAGCAACTAATATCTCGCACATAGCGTACTTGTTATCAAATATACGTTATGATTGGACACATCGTGTGGGGTGGAGACGTGCCCGGAAGTATGTACCATACCTTGCCGACCACAAAGTCAAGAGAGAAAGCATCCCAGTCTTACGCAGTGTTTCAGGAGAAACATGAAGCACCATCGGTATTTTTTTCACGCCGTGGGCCGGGAATATGGCGTTTTCTCCTGACCCGGAAACGTTCGTTCCCTTCTGGATCGGCGCTGATCGATGCCAGGTTCGCGATGTGGTGAAAGCACACAGTGTGGTTCTTTTGATTTGCCGTCGACATGCCTGTTGTCTCGCGAAATGTTGTGTCTTGTGTGACGAGTGAACGAAAATATATCGATGAGGCGCTGACGCTGCAAAGAGAAGCACCTTCTTTATGACCGCCCTATAGTGAACTTGATGGCGTACCATAAAACGACTCGTAAATAAGAAACCTGCAAGAAGGGCTCTCATTAAAAGGAAAAAAATGAGTTTGTCAAAGTATCTGCATTAAATAACGTAAGTGCATAACCAACTAGAGAAGCCAAACGAAAACTTTAAAACTGAGGATAGTGCGGACAGAGATTACAACGCCGCTAAAATGAATGTGCAGCAAATCGAATGGAACATTTTAATATCTTTGTGATCAAATTCCTTGCCTGAACTTTTGTAGCCAATTGAACAAATACCTAAATAAACCTTTTTAGAACATATCTTTTTTTAAATAGGTAAAAACATACAAAGTGCTTTGTCAACGGATCTCCTTGTTAGATCTATTTTCTGAATCATTAAGGGTACCAAGGCCACAAGCAAAGCTGCTTCTGGAAGATGTGACATCTCGAAAGGGGTATAAGATATAAGTATGAGTTTCAGTTGTTGTGCGAAAGGTTTCACTTGACAACAACCGAGCGCTTGCCACCTTACACCCACACAATTGCAAAATCAATGCTTATCCACGCTTGTCGAGAGCATCCACCAGCGTTAAGCACTGCACTGTTCGATGCCAGAAACTACAAGAAGCAATCGACGTTTCTGTTCTCGACCAACAGCTTTCCTTTTCTTGTATTGCAATGGATTTCCCGGTACTACACGAAGCACATTGAGCGATATCCTTGCTTCCTCTTTCATCGGCTGTGTCACGAACGAGATCCCACGCTCTCTTGTAGAAAAAGCGATCGAAGAAGATGCTTGTCTCCGCGAACGATGCCGGGCCATCCGCTAGAAGAACGTTGAACAAAAGGGGTGTGCCCATCAGAAGGGAAGCCGATCGTTATCGGCAATTCTCGAGTTCAAAGAGGCAGCGCGAAGGCTGTGGCAGACACAAGAGATGTTTTTCCAGTGGTTTTCTTCGCTAAGAGCCCTGCCCGTTTCGTGTCTTCCTTAGAGACCGTCATCAACAAGACGTTACGCGCAGTGTCTGTGAAAAGGCGCAATTAACAGAAAAAAACACCCTTGGGAGATCGGTGGTTGAAAGTTACAGCAGTAAATATATGCAGAAAGTGGTTTTGTTCTTCAGTACAGTGCCAAGAACATAGGATGCGGACCAGTACACAGGACAACGCGCTTGTACAGTTTACTCGTCGGCGGCGTGTGTCTTATATATTATTGAAGTAAAAAAAATTAATGAAGGAGTTGTCGCCGTTTCCTGGCGACAACTCCTTCACTCTCTTTTCAATTTGCACTTGGTTGTTTGGATCAAAATAAAGATAAGGAAGGAAAAACTGTATGTAAACATATATACACCGTCCTGCATATGGTGAGTTCAATAGTTCTAGTTTTAGCACAGCACACATACAAGCACACTGCGCACTTTCGAAGTGTTCTTGGCGCTGTACACAGGTATGAATCACCAAATCGTTCAAGCTTGTACCTAAGTGTTTTTGTGTTTCTGTCTTATTTTGAAGTAAAGCTGAAAGCTAAGGCATACTAAATGAGTCAGTGATATTGATCTGGTTAACAAATTTCTGGTAAGTCACTCAATAGTTCTCGTACGGAATACGTCAGAGTCCCGTACTCATTGCGGCAAGTCGATTGCTGAGGACAAAGCACTATACTTGCGCAAGCGTTGCTCTGCATTATAGACGTGGTAAAGATAGCGCACTCTATAATGAATTTGAATTACAGTACCGCCTAATCCCTCCACGCACTCCCATTTATACACTGCACAGTTTCGGCAGAGTTGCTCTGGCATAGATATCTGAATGATTGCTCGCTACTCTTCCCACACAAGTCTGGCGCAGAACGTATTGAGCAACAAGAGTCCTTGAAGCGGCGCCAGTGAGAGCAGATTATCAGGCCTATTCTAACAAACGCATGGCCCAAGTCGACTGCATGTAAGGCCTTTGAAGAAGCGCTCCGCTCTCAGCGAGATACTGAGAAAAAGAGTAAGAAAGCAAAGGAGAAAGTGTTCGTAAGACGGGAATATTATTGGGGTTCTCTTACCGTTTCCTATATTCATTTTCTACTTCCGGCGGTACTGAGAATCAACAGGCCGTCAGAGTGCCCAAAATGGAAAAGAGCGCAAAGGCAGCGAATGGTAATCGCTTTTCGGGTTCGGTTCCTGGCAGGCCACCCAGATTCTGATGGGCCAAGATGCTAGGCATTGGTCTCCCGGGGGATGACTGTGATGAAAAAAGTGAGGGGAAGGGATGGAGGGTTAGAGGGGAGGAATCGATGAGTGATGGAGAGAGAGAGAGATGCCTGCCGGAAGTGACACTGTGTGTGTCGTGTCAAGGAGCGCAAGAGTCAGCCGGAAACGAAAGCAAGCATCCGCCCCATCCTTTGTGCACAAGCTGTCCAATTGAGTAGCTTCCTCTTTCCTTGAGAAGCAGCCTCGTCATGGTTTCCTCTCGCTCCGACTGATGATAATGAGGTGAAGATCAGGAGGAAGAGGGTTTGTCACCCAGAGACAGGATATGTGGCGTCTAACCTATAATTGTGAGGATGGTGATTTCTTTTGTTTGAATTTTTATTGTTTTTTGTGGGTGGCGCAAGTACGAAACGTGTTGTTTGAACGTTAGTTGCGATCAGACACATGCAGATATAAACACATGAGAATGAGTATAGCGTAGTGTGTCTGCATTTTTATGTATATGGCAACGCGTGTACGCCTTCAGAGATGTCCTTCTTTGTGTTTTGTTCACCGAAAGATGATTCAAACAATTCACCTAAATACTTCCGGTATTCTCCCGAGTCTAGAACATCGATGGATGATATTAGTCGTCCTGCTGCTCAGCGTTGATATCCAGGCCACTGGGAGACTATATCATCATGCGCACAGTTTAGAAAGAGCAACATTTTCGGAAGGCCATAAAATGTTCTCTATGCAAAACAGCTTGTCCAGATTTGACAAACACTAACGGTGGGACTTACTTGGAATGAACGAAAAGTACTCACGCTGACAGTTATTTTCATGCAGAAGCTGTGAGAATACGCTCTGCATTGGAAGACTATGAAGGACTGCAAAGAGAAAATAAGGCTTTATGCAATGGACCTCACAAACGCAAACTGTGCGAGCGCGCGCGCGCGTTTTTGTGTGTGTGTGTGTGTGTGTGTGTGTGTGTGTGTGTGTGTGTGTGTGTGTGTGTGTGTGTGTGTGTGTGTGTGTGTGTGTGTGTGTGTGTGTGTGTGTGTGTGTGTGTGTGTGTGTGTGTGTGTGTGTGTGTGTGTGTGTGTGTGTGCGCGTGTGCGTGTGGTGTGTGTGTGTGTGTGTGTGTGTGTGTGAGCGCGCGAGCATGCGAGCATGCGTTTTCTTCATAGAGAAAGAGCACGCTGTCACAGTCACCACAGCATACCAACGACAGGAATGTCCTTAGGTCGTTTCATTTGGACCCTCTACGTCTCTTTGTGTCGGCCAGTTATTGTCTCACTCCAGAGTCGACGGCAAGCTTAGCGCTAAAGCACCGTTCACTCAGCGCCGGAAACCCAGGAGGTAGTGTCGAATGGCAGAAGACGCTAACCGGGACTTCGGAATTGAGGTCTCGTTTCCTGGTCTCCCTATAACCTAGGAGAGTGTAGACGTATGCGTGCAAGGGGCCCCATAGCAAGTTATCGTCATATGTCAACTATTGACCCATACACCATTTCGTGAAGCCCCGTTCGCATTTCTCGTCGCTGCATCAGGAACTCTCGTGATTGTTCTCGTCAACTCTCGTGACTTCAGCGACTCTCGTGATATCTGGAGATAGAATCGAAAACTTTTTCGCGTAAGTTTAGGCCTATGAGAACTCAAAGGTCAGTGGTTTGGGGGAAAGTTTATTAGAGCTGAGGGAACCATGAGGGGATGCGAAGCAGCATTGGAGGCGCACACTAAGTTTCCGTTACGTTCACTGGGCGTTTCCGTTAGTGTGTAAGGTTTCTATTTAGTCTTTGTGTTATCATTACGTTGTATTTGTGCGTTGCTTTCCGTTAGCGCCGAGTGAACGAGTGGCGCTGACGTCGACGTCACAACTCATCTGAACGGGAGCAAAGCGAGAATGACGGAAGCCGACCGAGCGCACGCGCTTATATACACATGAAATGGGGGAGGGAGAGGAAAGAGTGGGTTACAGGCTGTATTTGGCTGCGGCGCGGCGGCATCACGTGGGAGGAGAGGCTGCGCCGCGGCTGCAGCGCGGGGAAGGAGAAGAGAGAAGGGGACCGAACACCTGCGTAAAGGAGCAGAGTGGGAGAGAGAGTAGGCGCATGCGCAGTGGAGCGCGGACGCCACCACCGACGACGGACACAGCCCGAGAAAAAGCTGCTTCGCATCTAAAACACAACGTTGCCGCATTGAGAAAGCTGCTTCAACGTTGTGGCAGCACTGCGTGCTACTAGGGACAATGAGGAAGAAATAATACTCCATAACAAACCGACGATCAAAGTGGTGTGCGCAAATGCCACCATACACTGTCCGTGCAAGCGCAGCGCGATTGTGTCGCACCAAATGGCGTAACGTCAATTAGCTAAACGACGTTTGAAATGTACTTGTTTGAAGCAGGAGAAACCCGAAAGACCTGAGGTTCGCGACGTAGCTGAAAGAAGAGAGAAAAATATATGGCACGAAAAACCAATAACAGTCACTTAAAGAATCACGAAACAGACCCGAATCACGAAGAACGAATCAGGAAGTCGCCGTGATTGCTCTGCTGAAGGAGATAAAATACTAAGCTACAGGAAGTTAGGATATGAGGAGGAAAGTTGGGAGGAAAGGAGGTTTGTTGTTTGTGCATATGTTCAGTCAGCGTGCCAGCACTACACAAGTGCAAATTCCAGAAGGAGCATTCGACAAGAAATTCCTTTCTTTCGTTTACATTTTCATTCCTTGTAATTTCAATTTCTTGGCACGCACTGTTTATTCGCAAATTTTCGCTTGAATCTTCTTTGAGGAAAACACTCCAAAACCACTTTGGAGGTAGAAAGAAAGAAAGAAAGAAAGAAAGAAAGAAAGAAAGAAGAAAGAAAGAAAGAAAGAAAGAAAGAAAGAAAGAAAGAAAGAAAGAAAGAAAGAAAGAAAGAAAGAAAGAAAGAAAGAAAGAAAGAAAGAAAGAAAAAAAGAAAGAAAGAAAAGGTAGCAGCTTCTAGTGTTCCCACTTTCACTTCCCTTATTTTTATTCTTCCCTCCTGGCAATTCCAGACAAAGAAGATTTTCAATTTGCGGCGAGATGAACGCTCTTACCTGTGCGGAAGACCCAAGCCTTTGGTTCCTTGTTTCTTTCTTTTCTCACGTACATGAAATCTCAGTTTAAAGCTTATACGCCTTTCACGTTAAAAATAAAAAAAGACGAAGAAAGAAAGGGAAAGACTCCTTGTCTGGCTTGTCACGTTTAACACCAGATTTCAAGTACTCTTGACATCCGAAATTTTTGTAAGAGCGATAGCAGAGACTTGTCAAAAAGGAGAAGAAAGGAAGGAACATCTATCGGCATTTGCTGTTTTCTAAACAAAAGAAGCTTTCGAGAAGTCGAGTACGTTAATGTGTTTTATTACGTATGAGACAAACAAAATCTTGAAAGCATTTCATTATCACTGTATTTCTCAGAAAGAGAGCTGCCATAATAATTACACGAATACGAGCTCTTTTTATCACATCCTAAATGCTTGGTTAAAAATTGTCCTGCGGTTTTTGTCTCGTAAAATCTGGGGAATTCATGTTAAACTAACAATCCTGTTTCTAGGCGGTGCAAATGTTTTCCGATATCCGTTATACACGGTGCAATGGCTCTTTTCTTACCGCAGTCTATATTAGATTTTTATGAACGAAATCGAAGTTTTTAGAATTCTGGCTGTTTGCTTACAGTGCCTAACAGAAGGCTGAATCGGGAAAAGTAATGCAATAGCACTCATTAAATTTATTTCGATGCATTTCTTGCTAAAGTGTTTGTTCTTTTTCTGAAATTATTTTAAACTATGATTACTTAAGAGAGCACATGTTTGGGCAAGCTGGTGATCCATTATGTGACTAACAGCGGAAAATGATTACTCCTCTCGAGAACTATCTGGCAGTCTACAACAGAGTACTGCATGTAGCCTATCCACTTGAGTGCCTAGAGTACTGAAAGACACGATATTCTTTTCTTGAAAAGAAATATTTGAAAAAAGGTTCACTTCAGTAAAGTAGAGAGGGGGGCGAGTCGGAACTGATGGCTTTTGAAAACTTTTCAGCGCGAATGGGATGGAGCACAAAGAAGAGGACACAAGACGAGCGCTGTCTAACAACTGAAGTTCATCGAAAGAAAAATTCAAACACCCGATAACCAACAACGCATGCGCAAAAGTTACCTGTAGCCAAGGAAGGAAGGAAAACGGGAGAGAGGAAAGACAGGGATGTTAACCAGTTTGGCATAACCGGTATGCTACCCTGTACAGGGGGAAGGGATGGAGGAGATCGAAAGAAGAGTAAAGAAAGAGAGAAAGAGAGGGGAACACACACGCACACACATAACGTCACAGCGCAGAGCGGCAGTCTTGTGCGGTATGCGGCATCATTAAAAAGTCTACAGCCGCTCGTGTAAGTCTGTTGTCCTTAGGAATTTGAGCAATGCCTTGGTTGCTTGAACTCTCGATGACTTATCAGGATGACATTGGAGAATCGTGTCTAGTGTCAACGGTCTGTTGTGAAGATGAGCGAGAGCGAATACCAGGGATCGTCTCTGCGCAGCGTAGCGAGGACAGTCGCAGAAGATATGTTGCAAGGTCTCCTCGGTGCCGCAGGCGTCCCAAAGAGCGTTGTCGGCCATCCCTATTCTAAACGAATATGACTTCGTGAAAGCCACTCTTAGCCATAAGCGGCATAGCAGAGTGGCCTCTCTTCGGCGGAGTCCAGATGGTATTTGAAGTCACCGCAACTCGTTGAGGTGGTGTTGCCGATAGTTATGGCTTCTTGACGTATTCAGTGTTGAGTGCGAAATATTCTTTGCGATCCTTTGAAGCATGGCAGCAGCATCAGACCTTGAAAGCGGTATAGCCTCTTCCTTGTCTCCTTGCAAAGCTGACCGAGCAGCATTATCGGCATGTTCGTTGCCAAGCACGCCGCAGTGACTTGGCAACCATTGAAATGTCACTTGGTGTCCCTTCTCGAATGACGTGTGAATGAGGTGTCTTATCTCGAATACCAGTAGTTCATATGGTCCACGCCGCAGGGCTGACAAGATAGATTGTAGGGCTGCTTTGGAGTCACTAAAAATTGACCATCGCTGCGGTTGTTCGCGATTGATAACACAAAGTGCAGCGCGAAGAGCTGTCAGTTCAGCAGCCGTTGATGTTGTTGGGTGGTCGGTCTTAAAGCTAACAGTTACACCTTTCGCTGGGACAACTACTGCCCCGGACGAATCACGGATGGTCGTTGAGCCGTCGGTGTAAACATGTATGTGGTCGGTGTATTTCTCGTGCAGTAAAAGCAGAGATAGCTGTTTCAGAACAGGCGATGACAAATCAGATTATTTCTTGATTCCTGGTTCACTGAGATGCACTGCAGGACGAATTAAACACCAAGGTGGAATCGATGGTTTGCCTAGGTCTGCCCAAATGTGCGCCAACAGAGGCGACTATTGCCATCGCCAAGGATGTACCAATACAACCGCACATTGCGTTAGAAGCCTTGAGAGCTCACATAAGGCATTTTGCTCGAGCTCCTAACCACCACCTGGCAACACTGCCCTCAGAAAGACCGCTAGCATCATACTGCGCAACAATCTGGAGCTACTCCGCCAACCTACCTGTAGTCAAAGAACTCATTAAGCTTACGTAGTTCACAATCTAAAAGGCAAACGGACGGCTCAGATATGTAATCATCTCCCGCATCTTTAATGAAGTACGCTTCCACGAGTTCCCGTGCCCTTTTATCTCTATGTTTGTGCAAGATGACAGTGTTGTCAAAGAACTGTTTACATCCACCTTTCGACACATTGTAGGGCATGTGGATGTAAACCGTTCTTCGACAACACTGTCATCCTGCACAAACATAGAGATAAAATGGTACGGGAACTCGTGGAAGCGTACTTCATTAAAGATGCGGGAGATGATTGCATATCTGAACCGTCCGTTTGCCTTTTAGATTGTGAACTATGTAAGCTTAATGAGTTCTTTGACCACAGGTAACTTTTGCGCATGCGTTGTTGGTTGTGAGGTGTTTGAATTTTTCTTTCAATAAACTTCAGTTGTTAGACAGCGCTCGTCTTGTGTCCTTTTCCTTGTGCTCCGTCCCGTTCGCGCTGAAAAGTTTTCAAAACGGTTTCCTGTTGGTATACTTCCTGTATAGTCACATTATGTTTTAATGTGAAAAGCAAAAAAAAAAAAACACGGGAAATGACAAGCGCAGCTCTAAATATCTATGCAGAATTCTGCCGATCTAACCATCCCGGGGAGCGTAATCTCTGTACAAATGTCGTCGCGCTGCAGTTTGCCATCTTCAAGCATTGCCTCGAAAAACTCGTATTGCTCACATTCCGATGATTCCTTTACGTCAGTTACTCCCCTGAAGGAGTCGCTTTCCTTTTCTACTAACTTTATTGATTTCACTATTATTCATTCCTGTATTATTTATATAGAGAGGTATCCATGTTCTTACGCACCATCTTCGCAAAATATGTAAGGCAGCCGAGGCTGTTTGCTTGGCGGAATGCGCGTATCACATATAAACATGCTCGCCTTCGTCCACGGGAAATGAACTGTGCTGTATCACTTCGCCGCCCTGAATATCAACTTGGCAGTAAAGGTGAGAATTTATCTTGGTGGTCATCTTGATATTAGCGCTAATCGTTCATGCGGTCATTAGTCTCGGTTCCGAGGTCAAACACAGCATTTACTTCCGTTAAGTGACTGAAAAAAAAAGTCACACGTTTCCGTATGCATTTGCCTGAGACGCCTCGAAGGCGCAAGCCATCTTTTTCTTCTCAGCTCATTTTGCGGATCTCCCCCTCCCCCTGCGAGTCTACGACGTCACGTAAGGCGACGTCGTAGAGTCGTAGTGACGTCATGATGAAGTAATACGTTTTGGTGATTACACCATTTTCCGCTAAAGGGGACCTTTCGCCTCAAGGTCCCCTTTAGCGGGAAATGGTGTAATTTTTCATTCAAATGGTGCATGTGCACAGCCGTCATTCTGCTTTGCCACAACGCTTCTCGTAAAATGTACTCTGCCACAGAAATAGTGCACATGTGGCAAAGCACGCTCTACAGAAAGCTTAAACGGCATGTTGTGGGATGCTGGTCTTAGGTTAGGAACGCGGTTAATTTGAGACACTCTAAAGGCAGCTCGGAACAGTGTCGTGAAGTAATTGAGAAAGGAAATGAAAAAAATAAAGAGAATGTTAAAGTAGAGGCAACCATATCGAGACTAGTGCCCGCAAAGTACCGAGCACCAGATCGGAAAACCGCGTTTCTCCATGAAAAAACCTTTGGGTGGGTTGTGAGAGAGGTTTAAAAGTGGGAATCTGTTGTCATGTTATTGTGGTCTTAGTTCCATCATTTATTCCAGGTGAACTGCTTGAGGTCCATGTACTGTGCTGTGTCAGTGCAGGCTATGGAAGCCCAGCTGCTCGAAATTATTCTGAAGCCTACACTTCGACATCTCTCATAGCCTGACATGTTCTCGGACAATACACACAACAAAGTAACCAACCAACCTTCTTTGAATTACGATATTGCAGCCAGTAAACAAGTGCATAACGTCGTCTGAAGAGTCTTTAATTTTTTATAGTTTCTATCAAAGACACCAAAGCGGTACTTGTCTCAGAGACAGCTATTTCATACGACAGTAGCCAAGGGGGGAGTTAGAAGAGTGCACCCCCCCCCCCCCACGAAAATTTGTAATTTTGCTTGCCTATATATGCAAGCACACATACAAACGCACACACGAACATATATAGAGTATGGCTTAACCCCCTCCCCCACACCCCGAAAAAAATTCTGGCTGCTCCCCTGTCGTATGACGTTACCTCTGTTCTAACAAACGCAGCATTAAAACACTAACATAGCATTATCATAATAGCCTTAACAATGCGTAATGATAATATGTTGTCAGAAGGCATCGCAGACGCGTAGCAAACATTTTCTCTAACTCCATGTCTTGCAAAACAAATTAACTTCAATTGAAAAATGAACGAGATATCTTTTCGACATAATTACTTATAATAAACGTCATCGTGTATGCAAATCACAGAAATAAATACATACAAGTAGACGCATTAACAACCTATTTTTTTCAGTGACTCGCTCAAAAACTACGTAGAGTGATAAATTTTACTTCGCATAAGAACAAATAAAAAGAAAACAGTACGTTAAGACATGTATCCTTGAGTGATTCTAGTTAAAACTAACTGGAAATCTAGAAAGCGCTGTAGCTCGGGCTTCTCTCTGCTAAATAAATCTTTACAGTGTGGACCGAGGTAGCGGTTGTGATGAAAAACGCAATCTAAGTGTCATCGTCAAAAATGCAACGCCCGCACTACTTGCAGAGAGTGTTTCATTTTTTTTTTTCACTGGAAGCAGAAGCAGGCAACAAATTAGCACTCACGTAGATTTTCTATGACGGGTGACTTATGAACACTAATCTAATACCCTAACTTGAGAGTTATTTTTCAGCAATATTCCAAAATGGCCGCAATCATTCAGCCCGCATCTTTTCCAGAAGTACGGCACGTTAAAAATATTCAGAGGACAAATGGACAAATAAGCGAAGGCAACCGCTTCACAAGCCGAAAAGAAAACATCGAACGCTGCCATCAATTTCTCGTATTTTTGAGTATCGCTATTTTATCTACTGTAATACTCCTTATTATTCTTATCAAATGAGCAGCACGCACATTCTTACGTCTCCGTTAATCTTCATCGGATCCTGATATTTTAGAATAACGACAAGCGTTTTTGCACTTATACCGACGCCTCGCGTCAAGAGGGCGGTAGACTAGGGAGAAGTAATCGATCAGAATTATATTTTTTCTTGGTAGACTTCTTTTGCGCAAAATGAGTTGTTCATTTTCATACAAGGTATTAACAAAAAAACGTTCATGAGTACGCGAACGGCTTTAAACTCAAAATATAAACGAAAGAAAATGTCAAATAGGCAGCGAGTGAACGTTAAGTCGAAGTGATGATATATTAGGGGCAGCGTTTTGGCCTGTGGTAGAAATTTCGCTTCGCATGCAAGATTAGAGTGGAAGACTCGCAAATAAATTCCAGCCGAAGGCATCAACCTTCGTGCTTCTCTAAAAACGGAGTTGCCGACAAGGCTAATTCGGGGAAGCCGTGCTTAGAAGATGAAGGCGACGTGAAGTCGAGAATTTTTAAGGCAAAAGCCTTTGATGCTTCATCAAGCGCAAAAACAGACCATCTGCATCGGCGGCGTTAGCGTCAACACGAGTGATACAAAAATGTCACTCGATGACGTAAACACATGACGCCAGCACCACGTCACAGATCGCAGAAAGCCGTGACGTCATCATGGCGTCCCAATGACGTCACATATGACGACGTCATCACACGATATTGTCGCTTCGTTAAAGATAGGCCGATCAAGAAGGTAGTGCAAAACCAGGTGAGATAAAAAAAAGCTTGCAATGCCTCCAATCACGGAGGCAAATCAAAACCACGTTAGGTGCAGAAAGCTTTTGGAGGGGGCCAAGGGAGAATCAGTGCCTCGACTCAGTGCAAGACGAAGAATAAGATGGCTGTTGCCTTCGAGTCGTCTTAGGCGAATCTATAAGGGAGCCTGTTTTTTCAGCGATCGGAGAAAGAAGGAGCGACGATTTTGCATAGGACAGTACATACACATGTATCATAAAAATACTTGTTCGAAACTGAAAAAAACAAAATGCTAGCAGGAAGTTTTTCTGGTGCTCGGACATGAAATGCCTGCCAAGTTCTAACTTTACTATTGTAGATTGGAAGCTCACAGCTGAAGGCTAGCGTCTCGGTTGATGTAGTTTTTTTTTCGCTGACATTTTTACGAATGTTCCCGTTACACTCGTACACAAAAAAATAATAAAACAGCGAAATATTCATAAACATTTAGTAAGAATACAATGGAACAACAAATATTTATTGTAATGTGCAATAACATCAGAATTCTTATCACAATGAGCGAAAAATAGCTTTGACCATAGATGTACTGCAGATTCCCCTTGCTGTTTTCTAAATAAAGAAAGGTCCAGTGGTAACAAGAATATTCGAAAAATATTTTCTATCTCGCTCTGTCATACGAAAAAAAGTTAACAGTGCCACGTATTAGCGCTTCTAAACCATTCAACATGCCCCAGCATAATTTGTGAAACATGTCTTAGAAAAGAAACGCTCGCTCAAAAAGGTATGAAAGCAGAAAAGGAATTACGTAATCATAAATACCGCTGGTACGGCAAGAAACTAATCCGCTCAGAAAAGATAAGAAAGTGTATGCGAAAACTTAACTCCAGCTGGCAGTAGAATACGGCCATCACGCTTGTATTTATTTATATTACATTCCCTAGATGACAGTGGTGTGGCCTGCAGCTCTAGCCGAAAGTCTAGAATGAACAGCATAAAAGTAACGCAAGGGACAGTGCATTGACGCAGTTCTGCAGCATTTTGGAACGTTATGCGTTTCGCGTGGGTAAGTTCTGCTCTTTCTCATACGCTTCTCTTCCCCGTAGTGTCAGCTTCAATCTCCTCTACGATGCGAATATTATTCCAGGAATCGGCGACATCGCGTGATGTGATGGAGTCGCCGCCTCGCATGGGTCACTACGTCCCTTGCTAGAACCAGCTGTTTTCTTTCCTTTCATTATTTTTCTCGTATATTTCCTTGTTTCGATCCTTTTCATTTTCACCCAACTTTTTCCCCTGTTTTTTCATACTGGCACTCGCGTATCTAACGGTCTTTCACGCAGCTTGGTGCTCTGTGAAACAGCATTAACGGGTTGGAAGAATGAATACGTTAGGAGGGAGCATTGCGCAATGCGATAAAACTAACTAACTAACTAACTAACTAACTAACTAAGTAACTGACTAACTAACTAACTAACTAACTAACTAACTAACTAACTAACTAACTAACTAACTAACTAACTAACTAACTATTTAACTAACTAACTAACTAATTAACTAACTAACTAACTATCTAAATAACTAACTAACCAACTAACTAAGTAACTAACTAACTAACTCAGTCACTCACTCACTCACTCTCACTCACTAACCAACTAACTAAGCAAATAAGTGAATAAAGGTAGTGCGTCAGGCAAGCACATGCCAAGCTTTGCTTGCGCCCATTTCCCGATTAGACAAGGTCTCCTGAATTTTGTTTTATTTTGTCTTCATTCTTTCCGCTACGTCGACTCAATGTGGTCCTTGTGCTCTTCCCTTGGCCTCTGACCGAACCGTGTATTAATGGAGTGAGCTAGTGAGCGTGCATGCGTGCGACACGTGTTCCTCACGGCGCCGCCCAAGGAATGACCTCACGTACGGGTCATCCCTGTACACAACAAAAAGAGATACACAACAAAAAAGAAAGGTGGCTTCGACCTTTACGATGCAGGGAGGGATGGCCTTTACGTATTTTATGACGTCATTAAAAGGGGACCGGAGAAAAGGTGACGTCCTTGCGGGGAATAAAAAGATGTCGCAATAAAACAATTCAGCGCGAAGAAAAGGCCAGGAGGAGGCTAGAAGTTATAGAAACGCCTGAGCAGAACCTTAAAGAAACTGGAGACAACAAAAAACGTGAAATAGGGATGAAATGACACTTCTGTGAGATGGCCGCTGGGGATGCACATAAAAACGTATAGCAGAGTATATTGGGAAATGTCAGCGGTTACAATAGGTCGTCAATGCTGTTTCGCTTTTTCTTTTGTTTTTCGTATATAAATAGAAAGATGACGTCTTTTGTTCGCGTCTTGCTCTCGTATAACATTTACTGCACCTTCACATGGAAACGAGGCAACTGTAATAAATGCGTTTAGAATCGACAGCGAATATTCAGTCATGCTTACTGCGATGACAAAGACATAAAAAAAAGATGTGCGAAGCGACTGCTCAATTCTTTGTTGATTGTTCTTGCTCGTGTTTTCAGCAGTACCTAAATACCCTAATACAGCACATGAGTATCGGGTTCTAAACTATCAAGTCCCGAAGTATAAGACTGAGCGCAATTACTTAAGTCTAGCACACGACAAAACGCACGAAAAGTCAGGATGATAAAATAACTCACCTAGCTTTCGGGAATAAATGTTACTGCATCAGAGGTTCCGCCTCACAGTTTGCCATAGTCTCGCATTCGTTTAGAATGTTCACTTCGTGACGTGGTTTATTGACGCTTCTTCAGAGAATGTCGACAGACGTCAAGAGTAGGGCGTCGGAGAGCGGCGGGCGTCAAGCAGCCAAAATCCGGGCAAGCGCGAGCTGGTGGGCCCTGCTACTATTGACACCGCGGCTTGCTTGCTTGCTAGCTTGCTCGTGTGTTCGTCGTCGTCCTCTCTTCACTACAACTTTTAAACACGCGCAGTCTGACAGGTGCAGATGTAAGCATTGCGTTTGGGACGGGAGGCAGCCCAGCGAAAACTGTGCGCTTACGAAGCCACTGACGCGTATGCAAAGACGTCCTGAAAAGAATGTAGAAAACGACGAAAGTTTATTTCCCGCCTGCCTGGTAGAGCTAACGCTGGTATTAGGCACAACGAAACAGCTGCAAGGACACAACTATAATTATTTTTGGGGTTCAACGTCCCAAAAACACTACATGACTATGAGGGACGCTGTAGAGGAGGGCTCCGGAGATTTCGACCACCTGGGGTTCTTTAACGTTCACCTAAATCTAAGTACACGGGCCTCAATGGTCTTCGCCTCCATCTAAAATGTGGCCGCCGCGGCCGGGATTCGATCCCGCAACCTGCGGGTCAGCAGTCGCGCACCATAACCGATAGACCACCGTGGCGGGTCTGCAAGGACACAACTATAGTGTCATGATCACCGGGCGTTCTCGGAAGGCACTAAGAACGGTGTGGTGGAGATGCGCTTTCGCTTGTACTTTAGACGCCTTGTAAACGTTAGCTGGGCACGTATATACCGCTTAATAATCAGCATGCTCTAACGCGCTTACGGTAGTATTTGAGTCTTCTATTAGTCTTCGCATGATCATAGTCAACTACTCTCAAAATTGTTGACATACCGTAATTACTCGACTCTAGGTCGGCCCCGATTCTAAGCCTACCCCCGAAATTCGAACGGCCAGAAAAGAAAAAAAACCTATTCATTGTACTCGAATCTAAGCCGACCCTCCCCCTCCTCCCCCACTTTCGCACATCGTTTTTTCCAAAAAAAAAAACATCGGCTTAGATTTGAGTAAGTATGGTACTATCATATTCATGTAATTAGATTAGTGATCTCAGCCGAACTGAATTTACAGAATCGTGATATTGTAGCTGTTAGCGGACACACAATGTACACTAAGTAGTAGCTGCGGGAATACACAAAAGCTATCGTTCATTAACTGCATTTCCATGTATTTGTTCCTTTGCGCTAGAAGAACAGCTCAGTCGCGAAGAATACAAGAAATTCAAGAGGAAACGAAAAAAAATATGGCGAAGCTTGTATTATGTCGCGCGAGGCTTGAAACAGAGAAACTGGACGATTCTGAAGTCTAATCTGGTTTCTTCTAGGTTGTCGCTAGGTGTAAGCGTGGTTAGTCAAGACACGGATGTCCAAACTCCAGAACTGAGCGTTCGCAACTCTCATAGATCTACGGGCGCGTCGTCGTTGTCGCAGGGCTCCCATCGCTTCTGCTCTTCTCGCAGCTGCCGCTTCCTTTCCCGTTCCATAGCATGGCAGCCTCGAGCTAGTCGTGCCTGAAGGAAAAGCGCAGCTGGGTGGCCTTCACGTTGGAAGCGATCGTCGGCACCTCTGGTCGAAACCCGGGCTCTTCGTTGCTCACATTCGGCTTCCCTATATGCTGGAGGCTGGCGTAAAGCCCGCATGCGTGCAGCATTCGCCTCACGTTCACGGCTGGCATATTCGTCGCCGCCTCTCGTTCTCGGCAGCTTTGGCTGCGTACTCAGGATCAGCTTGACGTTGCCGCTTCCTCTCCCGCATAGCAGCGAGCCTTGCTTCGCGAAGCGCAGCCCCTTCTTATGAAGTACGAAGTATGGGAGACCAGCGCTGGATAGGTGGCGCGCCGAAAAAGGGCGCCTGGCGGGGAGTCGCGACATAACTCAGCCGCTCGCATGGCCTCCGCGTCGCCGGCTAATCTCGGAGGCCATGCCACTCGCGCTCAGACGAGCGGCCGCACTGTACCGCGGTGAGCGCACGCGCGTGCGCTGCTTCCGTGCTTCATTTTGGCGCGAACAGCTCGAGCAGCCATTGCGCCAGTAATACTGCTCTATGGTTTCGAAAAAAATAACTTTGTCTGACGGCTACTTTCTCAGGATAGCACTGGAAAACGGAGAGAAACTCTGCAAAGCAGACTACGTCTGTGCATACGGCATCGAAGAGACAGTGCTGTGCCGTGGTGGCGACTCTGTCGTCACCATTTTCTGTTTGCGTCCTGAGATTTGTGTCAAGCTACTGCAGGCTCACAAGCCTCGATTGATAAGTACGTGCTGCGCCGATACCAGCAGCACACTACTGCAGTAAAAAAAAAAAAAGTAAGAGGCAAGGGGTAGCTGCGTCAACATTTTCTGCCATGGTATGTATGCCCAGCCCGCGGTATGTATGCACGCGGACGTTGATCAAGCAAACCACCGTGCTAGCATAGCATGTATGGTGTCGCGCTGTTATGCTCGTGGGCGCGGAATAGATTCCCGGCCACGGTGGCCGCATTTCGATGGGGTTGAAATACAAAGAACACCCGCGTACTGAGAATTATATGTGCACATTAAAGAACCCCAAGTGGTCAAAATTAATCCGGATTCCCCCACTACGGCGTGCCTCATAATCATACCTTGTTTGGCACGTAAAACGCCAACAAATGTTGATGTCGATCAAACCCGTTTATTCTAAGCAGACACAGGCAAGCGAAAAAACTAACACAGTACGTTAGGCAAATTAAACGGCGAGTAAAAATCCATGACATTTGACCCTTTTCTAGCGAGGCATAAATTGCGATGTCTCTTCGCCGTGGCAGCCAATGCACAAGGATGTTTTACCGCATCGGCTGACTCCAGAAAGCTAAGCTTCGAGCAGTCCGCTGCTTTGTTCGTGACAAGAACTCTGTCTGTAGAACAAGTGAAGTTCAACGGAGGCATCCATCGCGTACGTATTTCTTATAACAGTCCAGCGGCTTCGGCGAACCTGCCACCCGTAAGCATCTCGTAGACAGACAGCTTCCCTTCTGCGTAACTGTTTGCAAATAATGTAGACTACTTGCCTATCGTATCATATTCACTGCACGCAGTGGCATCAGAAGGAGCTCAATTGGTTGTGGTCAGATGAAAAGATTGTTACATATGCCGCATGCTGCATAATATGTATGTTTTATTTACGACAAAACGCCAATTAAATTCTGCTCGTTGGCCGTGGTTTCCACTGGTGGCCCTTACTATCGAATGAATCTAGCAGACACGCGCAATTCGGTTTAGAAACCAGCCCGACGCCACAAGGCATACTGTGCTCGCCTGACTACCGGGATGCAACGCCGCATCCGTTCCTATTCATGTTTTAGAAGGAAAAACATAGAAGGATATGTCCTCCCTCATTTCTACGTATTGTGGCACTTGAACGCGCAGCAGTACCGCCAGCAGTTTTGTTTTGTTTCGGCGATACGCGCCCGCATCGCCTCAACCAGTCGCCACTCTCGTCCGCGGGAGCGGCTGGAGTATGCGCGCTTTGACCGCCAGGGCGGCACTGCCCACACCGCGGAAACTCCAGCGCTGGTTCCCTTATAGGGAACCAGCGCTGGAGAGCGAGCGTGATTTGCCCGATTTCTGTGGCACATGACCGTGATGATAGACATTTCTTGGCCTAATTGTTGCCTTCTTCATTTTAAGTGCGAATGCACTTTATAAGCGACCCTGAATCCGCCGTCCCATAGCAACGGCGCGAGGAAAGGAGAGGAGCGTCTGTAGCAACGGCGCAGCGACGTCACACCCCACGTGACTGCACGCGCTCCGCCTCCTCACCACGCTTTGCGCGGGCGCGCGCCGGCTCCGCACCGCTCTTCTAGGTGGCATTGGGTGCAGTGCTTCGCCGCTCCTTCTCTCGCCGTTCGCTCTCTCTCCTCCCTGCGCCCCACTCTCCCGTCCGCTGGCTGGGCGCCTCTCGAAATGTGTGCTCGAGACGCCGCTGTGAATCGCCAACGGCGACCACAAGGCTGAGATTATGGCCGTCAGGTACAATAACAACACAAACAGGTGCTGGTGAATGTGTAAATAAATGGTTACGGTACAAATCCTCGTCTCGTCATTAATTTACGCCATTAAAATTACTGCGCCGTGTACTCTCGGCGCAAGAAATGCATTCGCATTTCCTCACGATTCCCTTCGGGGAGGTGGGGGCATTTTTTTAGTAAACCAGTGGTGAATAGTGGGATTTGCCCAATTTCTGTAGCACGTAGCTGTTCGTGATGGTGATAGTTTTCTGGTTGGCCGCACACGGAAATTACGGCTAGCTTAGCATCTTCGCGGTTAAGACTATTTTTTCTGTATATATAGGCATGAGTTCGAGTACGCCGCGGTGGTGTATAAATTCCGTGTATAAGTTTCCGCATCATGGCAGTAATGTAATGGATGTATTGCTATGTACGTGTACTTATATATCTATTTCTGTTCGTCGTGATAATCTACAGGGCGCGCTGTTAGGGATACCCTCATCTCGATCGGTTTATGACGTGTAACTTTAAGTTATACTTCTCGTTTATAGGACAGTAATAGCGAAACTAGATATACGAAGGTATACAAGGCTTTACTGCAAGTAGGCAAGACATTAAACGTGCATTAATACACCTTTAATGTAGGTACGAAATACAGTAGGCGGAATTAGGTATACTGTTGGAGAACAGGTGAGCGTCCCACTATAACTGAGACGCCCATAGAACCGACCCATCCATCCATCGATTGCTGCAGTATGTAACTGTTAGCATTTAGGCAACAACGAAGTCGTATTAATGCTAAGTGCATGTGCATGTACACTTTCTTCGTTCGTTATGACGAAATACAGCAAGCGAAACTAGGTAGGCTTTCATCTCGATTAGTTTGTGTCTGGTAAACGACACGGTATTTTCCACTCAGGCTTACGGAAGAATAATTGAGAAACTAGAGACGCACGTCCGATATTTCGAAACGTTACTCGTTTTATTTTGCCATACGTGAGCATCGTTTATTCGTCTGGCTGAGTTAAACCGAAGCCGATTGAAGAACTTTTGCTGTACGGTGAACGTTTACAATTTCTGAGTCACCGTATTATAATTAAGAGCTCGTCATTGAGCCTAGGCAAAATAAAATCTTTCCGTTCCAGTCGACGCTTACCAGCGGCTCTGACAGCCCTTTAGAGATGTGCGCCCGACAGGTGCGCGAGTGGAGAAGTGGGCTTTCAACAAATGAACTGTCTTTTTAGGTCGAAACTGGTGACCGGGTGGGTAGTCTGCTATCTCCAGTATAGAAGTCGAAGCGAATATATTGGGCAGTTATTAATGAGTTTTCGACAACGAAAGCGTGTCCCACGTTTGAAGCCAGAGAATTGGATTGAATTACTTTCTGACGATAACGAAAGCGGCGCGGGGAGAACGGAGTATGTTCTGTTAATATATTCTTTTGTTTAGAGTTTACCTGACACTCGCATTTCCACTGGCCGAGATTAAATTCGGTATGAGAAACTCCGCTTGCTGTAAAGCGTATACACACTCAGTATTCACTCTATTAAGCTACGTAGTAGATTTGATACGAAGTTCGAGATGTTTGCGAAAAAACCATAGTCCACAAACGCTGACGCCCGAATCATGAGTGGACTTGTCCAAAGAGAAAACTTCAGCGGCCGGTTTTAAATTTCGAAAGAAACAGAATAAATAAAAGCTTATACGACCAGCCCCTATTGAAGCTTTCGCCTGCAGCTTCTAAAACGACTGGTCATTTAGGCATTGAGCGTAGAGATTGCTTAAACGGAACTAGAATTTGAATTTCTCAAATCTCTGTCATTAGAGATTTAGCAGAAGAATGTTTTTTTTTTTGCAAAAAAAAAGCGAATTTTCGTGATGCATTTGGCTTTTATATTAAGTTCATGCAATTTTGCACATCTGAAAAAGATCGTGCGCCTGCGTAGAGCATACATCGTGCAATGCAATGTGCAGTACTAAATATTCTTTTAAAGCATCCTTCTTTGATTATCCCACAAGAACGCTAAAATGCGAGAGAAATTAAATAGGCATTACCTTTGTTTAGTAAAATGAACGAACGCTTAAACTGCTATTACCTGGCGCATATTCTGCTGGTAATAGTTAAGAAAAAATTGAATGTCCCACCTTAACCATGTTCTGCATGTATAAATAGTTTTCGAACAATACGACGCATACAGATATACAATGTGGCTGTCAAGGTGAGGGTGCTTGAACAAGGATTCGGATGGCACACTTTACACAAACTGGATCTAATTAATGGCCTTAAAAACAATACGAAAACCTGAGAAACGCATGGCCGTGCTTATTATATTAATTTTCAATAATTCCACTCTAATTGCAGCATTAAATGTCTATAGATGATACATTGCTTGCTTGAAGATGTTCGCAGCCACAGAGTTACAAAAAAGCAACGGATATGCAGGACATCTTATGCGGATTTCGTATTTATAGCCTTTATGTCTTTGTACATTATATTTTCACAGCCTTGCTCTACATAATGAAAAAAAGAAAGCGCGAGGGAGCCATATTGCATATTGTGGGAATTCGTAAGGTCAATAAGATGGATCTTTTTCATTTATTCGGCTAGCTCTTAGCCTTTGCGATGAACTTTATTGTTCACAACAATGCAGTTTCTCTAAAGTGAGCTATAAAATCAATTTGCCTTTCTCGACCGACCGACAAGGCAAAGTAATAGATGAGTTTTTTTAATAAGCAATTCCCTCTTCCCGCATTGTCGTTTAGAAACTCAAGAGCTCAGTGACATGAATATACGGAAATGCATTGATACTTACAGCTATTTGATGATATGCAGCAACAACGCACAGGCCGAAAAACACAAAGGAGTTACAAAACTATTGCTTTCCGCAAAAAATAAAACAACGACACGCGTGTCTACTTTTCGTAGATATGCCAGGCACCATATTTACGGGTCCGCGTCTAACACAATTACCGGGCACCTTAATTCAGTTCCATAAAGAATTCACAGGCTACTGTAATGCAAGTTGTACGTCATCCAACGAGAACGCTCAGTGCCGGCTTTTACTACACTCTTTGACAAAGTACCGAACCTGTCGCTGCTAGAATATGCAAGCAAGATGAGAAATTTCACAGAGACGACGGAAGGTACCGTGTTGTTGCATGTTTAAGAGGTACAGGGCGTCATACTTTATTCTGTACTAGAAGACCGTCGTGTGTTACGTGCTCAAGCGCGCACCGCGTCTTTTTCTACTATCATCTGCACCTTGTTTGGCACTGCTACAGAGAGAAGGCAGATGCATATTTTAACACGTCATTGCCAGCGGGATGTGCTTTTTCCCTTATCAACGTATGTTATTTCAAGAAAGGAACTGTTTCTTGTGTCGTTGCCGAAATGTGAACAGCCATATTTGATGGAGCACTCTCATTCTTACCATCATGCACGTAACCATCATGCACATCACCATCATTCACATCATCATCATGGTCTCAATCGCCTATTCACTCACACACTCACTGAGTGGGTTACGTAAGTCAGCCACCCTCATCCAAAAAGCCAAACTTGCTCTATAGCATCATCAGTGACCTTCAAAAGAGTTCGGGCCCCATTCAGTGAGATAGCCAACATTTCTTAAGAATTTCGCTTTAATCTCTAAGACAGCTGCATCACCATTTGCAGAAGAACAATACATTAGATAACAAGCAATGCCCAAGCAAAAATTGAAAGAAACACTATCAAAGGCACAAACTAAGTTCTGAGCACCTCGTGTCAGTAGTCAAGGAGGCTTGTTAGGGAGGCGTCAGCAGGAAGCGTCATCTTCTTCAGCTGCCGAACGACTATTAGGTGTGGGGACCTTACTTGCGTGGCAACAAACTTTGCCGATATAGCAAACGGCCTGGAATTAGGGTCCCTCCCTCTCTCCCTACCCCCGCCACCTTTGGCAGCGGACAACACAAGCATCATGGGCGGCATACGCGCCTCCTCCGCATGAGGCCCTTTCGCTAACGACCCGTCCGGAGAAAGCAGATTGAGCTTTCTGAGAACGACAACTGCTGGTCATCCCATCTCGGTGATGCGCGTTGGTAACGCAGCCGCGGAGTCGTAATTGGGGTGCTCGCACATCAGACGGAGCTGCTGTTGCACGACCACATTCTTTCGCTCGAAGCACCAGCCATTGGCCGATCGCCGTTACACATTGGTCCGTTGTCGTCCTAGAATTAACCGCAGGTCTATCGTTATCGCCCAGGGCAGCACGTTAGATTGCCAACTATATTTTGCTTTAATTTTACCTAACGCGTTAACAAGCGCAAGAGTTTTGCAACGACATGAGAATAAATCACCTAAGAGATAACACAATATACGTCATCCTTATGTTTTTATTTAAAAAAAAGAGAAAACATTCGAACAAATTTGACTTGGCTAACAAAACCCCTAAGCATAGAAGACACAACGGTCCATATATATATATATATATATATATATATATAGCAATTATAACTAGCACCAGCGTTACGAGACTTAATGCCCACAGCAATTCGCTCGGTGCATGGAGTAACTGAAGTTAGTTACACAGACATTCTGAGTCTGCCTGTAAATGCATAGCCTAAAACTCATCGCTGAGGTCAATATAAGTATCAATGGGATACCGAAACACATGGTGAACTCATTCATAGTCTTGTGCCGACGGAGTGGTTCATAAACCATATTTACTTGAGAAAGCATGAGGCTTGTTTACTTCTCACGCTCGAGCTCTCCTTCCCGCCCATAGTTGAATGCTAAGACGTTGGCAGTGGTTCCTGCAAATCCCATGTTAACATCCGCACACCAAGCTATTCACATGTTGAGAACGTTGTTTCTCGTACACCAACGAGGCCGGAATTTCTATGGCACCTGTTGTGACCTGTGCTTCATACAGGTCTTCATAGCACTTGTGTTGACCTAACCTGAGTGACGCCACTCAGAGTGTTATCTCTGAGTATTTTTCGAAGACTTCAGCTACCTACAGTGCAAGAACGTCACCTTTCTTAGTTGCACCCTGGTTATCACAAAAAATAGGCGCAATGCGTCAAATAATGGCAAGCTGAATCCCAAAGTTTCTCATGACCCTACCTGCTTAATATCTTAGAAATCCACCAATTGCTGCCTTACGTACGTAATAAAAATCGTCATTTCTTTACGTTCAATTTATTTCGCGTTTAATTCCTTATTTTTCAGACGAGAACGCATATTTTCTGAGGACGTACTGAGAAGGAAATCTGTACAAATACAGCTTGAATAGTTCAAGGCAGCCCCGATTTATAAGCAGTGTGAAATGTGAAAAAAATGTTAAATAGTAACATCATTCATATATGTCAAATTCATAGCCAAATTCAAGAAGAAAGAGTCGTGCGTGTATAGACGTATACGGATGTATATATACATAGATTGTGCTGCATTTGCCACAGCTAAATTTTAATCTCAAATAATGTTTGCAGCTGATGTTGAGAATAAAAAAAGTGTTTCATAATATTCTAATATTGTTCATATTTCTCACAATAGCCATTATATTCATCAGCAGCGCGTTACCATGGTAGTAACCCTTGTTCTGTTACATAAATTTCATTAATCCGCAGCAATTTGTCTTTGTAGCACTCTGATAACAAGATTAGGAGGAACCGCAGACAGATATGTGCTTTGAGAAAGAATGCTGCAAATTGCACTATTGCGTTTGCACTAGGTGATCGACGATAAAACGAACGGTTCGGGGGTTATGCATACATGTCGGACGAGGAACGCGTAGCGCCGACTTACGAATTAAGACAAATGGTCCCATTCTCCATTCCCTGCACTGCCACTGATCATATTTCCAGCTCAAGAACTATAGCCTTTCATCGCTGTACTTGTCACATAAAAAGCCCCGCCACGGTGGTCTAGTGGTTATGGTACTCGACTGCTGACCCGAAGATCGCTGGATCGCATCCCGGCCGCGGCGGCTGCATTTTCGATGGAGGCGAAAATGTTTGAGGCCCGTGTACTTCGATTTAGGTGCACGTTAAAGAAACCCAGGTGGCCGAAATTTCCGGAGCCCTCCACTATGGCGTCTCTCATTCACCAAGAATACGGCGCTTGTATAACACAGCTCACAAACCTAATAGTCAACTCATGAAAAAAATTTACGCGGTCCCTTACGCAAACGGCTAAGACGACACGAAGAAGAATCAGTCGAGTGTATTGATCGCCACCGGAAAAGATTCTGCTCCTTAAGGGGTATTCAGACGGGGGAGGAATGCTCGGGGGAGACGGGGGGGTTGCGTATCACGTGACCGCGACGTCACGGATTAGCGAGTGGGCGTGACCCCCCCGCGCCTCCTCGGAGGAGACGGGGACGTTTTCCCCGAAAGGACAAACGATCCCCATGCGGTGGGGGATGTGGCGGAATTTCGGGCTCTTGTTTGGCCACATTGTTGCACTTGCTCCTGCAGAGAGTGGCAGTGGGTGTCCAGTCTGCAGCTGGATGGTCGTCTGCAGCTCGTCAAACGGGTGGTGCAAGCCACCAGAGTAGTCTAGTAACACTGGTCTCCCCCTCCGTTTGCCTCGTCCGTGTGAGTGGGGGGCATTTGTGGAGACTTCTCCTCGCGAGCTGACGTCACTAGGCTCCGCCTTTACCCCCCGAGCATTTCTCCCCCGTCTTAATACCCCTTTACGTGGCTTTGCATTGCCTCCAGGATCGTAGGCATTTCAAGCTTTCTGCACCTCACAAGGTTTTGCAGTGCCTCCGGGATCGGCCCACCTTTGACCAAATGACGTTGTAATGAGAATACCGTTGTGTCGTGTGACCCATGGTGTCATGCAAGCACACCAGTGCGGCAAGGTTTCCTGTACATGTCACTGGGTGGAGCTAGGCCTCCGCTATACTTGTTTCCCGCAACCAATACGGCGTGGCCATGCCGGTCATGTGACCCGTGCATCGCTGACCAATCACCATTCTTCCCCCTCCATGAAACCGCCTGCAATAAACGCGGGAGCGCAGTATCCCGTCTGTCTCGTTGAACCTCGGTCTACGATTCGTCAATCTACGTGCGCTCCCGTCGCTCGGCCTCCCCGTCGGCCTGCCGCGGGGCTACGCCGCGTTCCTCCCTATACAACAAATACGTCATCTGACGTCACGTTATCCGACGTCATAATAACGCCACGATGACGTCAGAATTTTTTGTGATTGGTGACGCCGGGATGACGTCATATGTTGACGTCGTCAAATGTTGATGACTTTTTGCATCACTCGTATTGAAGCCGACGCCCAATTTTCGCGTTTGATAAAGCATCTGTCTTTCGCCTTGAAACAGGCTAGTACTACGTCACACTTAAGAACCCTTACTTGCGATAAAGGATTCAACTAAAGCGCCCGCCAAAATCCGCTGCCTCTTTTACGTCGCTTTGAAAGGTCTTTCGTTCTAACGCGCAAGAGCGTGGTGTCACAGTGATGGGCCCAACACGCTTCTGCTGCCGCTGCTTACTTTGCTTTAAGCCAAGTGCGTGCCTACACAACAGCGTCTTATCAAACGCCCCGTTTTCTTTGATGAAGCCCGGGACAAAGACACGATCAAAGAGGCCGAGCTACAACTTCATGCTGACGAGGCATAACAATCAGAGATTAGAGCGCCGGCGAAGTCTGTAGTTTAGTTTTGCATTAGCTTTAATATCTTTAGATTTATTTTTGCTCGTCGTTGTCAGCCTCAGGGAAGTTCTTCTAACTATCGCTGATTAATGAAGGGCCAAGCGTCGGCCTTCATTACAGCTGAGAAACGGAAATAATCCAAAAATGCGAGCCTAATGAGCGTTACAAGCGAAGTACAAAATCACAGACAGAAGACTGAGTAGAATACTATAGAGCGAGAAAAAAAAGACACGACGCAAAAGAAGCCTAGGCAAGAGAAAAACGCTTGTCCAGTGCCTAACCTTCTTTAGTATCGTGTCCGTTCTTGCACTTAATTATATCGTCCATTATGCACCATCAAGGCCCTCTACAAGTCCTATTAGAACAAAAGTATTTATATATACAAGATACTGCTTTGTGTAGGGCTAATTGAACGCCACGTGGCGTAGAATGCAGCGCTGTTGTACCACCGTATACCAGCGACCAGAGATAAGCTTGAAATGTTTCTTTAGGGCATACTTATTAACTCACGAAAATATACGCACTGTCTCTTACAAGACCAGCTCGTTTAGTTGGTTCTTGTTGCAGCGTTGTTGTTAAGCCAAGCTTCTCGTTAGCCTGCTAAGCCTAACTATAAGTACAGCACGTTGCCTAAAAGCATGCACTCTGGCTCCAGTCGGCCGGGATAGAGTGGATGCTTTCGAAACATGAGCAGCCCTTCAAAGTGTATCCTTTTGAGCTTGATAACGCGGCTTAGTATATTGCGTATAGTTCCCAATTTACAGAAGTAAATGAGGGATTAGTGTCAATGCAACTTTCTTCAGCGATGCTTCAACCGGCATTGGTATGATAGAACGTGCACGCGTAGTTAGTTACTATGGTGACTTGCGTATATCACATAAAATACAGAGAAGCGACGTTCATTTCATATTTTGACGGCATTTGAACACGCCATCGAAGGAAAAGTAGAAAACCGTGTTGAGCATTGCTGAACTTAGCCAAATAAAATGCTCCATGTTATTAAAAAACCGACTGAAAACAACTAATGGGTTCACGCGATAACTACAAACGTAGAGAGAGAGTTGTTTTTGTGCGCCACATGAAAGAGGTTGGCAAACGAAATTGATGCCAAGTGCTAAACTAGAGGGGTTAATAATATCAACTGTCGCGAAGTTATTTCATGTATCTTCATAAAGCGCGGTACTCATTGTTGACGAGCCGTCATAGTAACAATTCAATATGCAAAAAAAAAACGAGAGTTGCAGTTTGATAGCGATGACCACTGAGCCATCATTGCGGATTTTGATTGACTTGCCTTTCGCATTTTAGTGGATCTTCCCAACTGATCGCCTCTGTGCTGTCATTTCTACTTTTAGCGCTGCATAAATTGAAAGGCAAAGGAAATAAAACAAAATGAACATGACAGTATAAGAAAATCGAATTTATTTGTTTTTATTCCACGAAAAAAACTAACGATACAACGATAAATCTCGGTTGCATAGCCATCATACTATGCGTGGACTAAGCCCGGCATTCAACAAAAGGGGATGCAATAAAATTTATATTGAAAGCCTAAGGCACTGCGACAAACAAGCAAACTAACATACAAAGGCAAGAAACACATCCTCATCACCTGCCAACTCGCTACCTTGCACCTAGCACTTCGTTCTTTTTGGGAATCGCCATTTCCAAGTCGGGCTCGCACATTTCACTGACGGTGACAGGGCGAACCGCTCCCGTTTCCAAGAGAGGCCGAGCTCGCGAAGGAGTCGGGTCGAGAATTCACATATATATGCGCAGAAACTAGCAGCCTTAACAAAAAAAAACCAAGAATAGCGTGTTGTGAAGCAAAGCAGCATCAAAATGTATACAGTCGCATCGGCAAACAGCATCATGCTTTGAAAGCCACGTGTCAAGGACAAGCATGGGAACACCCACACGTGGCGGTCATTGAAATGCGCCCGTCTCGCCGAGAAATAGATGCGCCAATTGCAACATGCATGATTCGGGGTTGAAGTCGGCAGCGAGCTGGGCACGACATGCAAGAAAATACAGGAAGGCCCAGGTTGCGAATGACACGTGCGCTGAGTTTTAGTTGTATACGTTGTATACCGCATACCATGCCCGCCAAGCTTTCCTTTTTTTTTTTCACTATAGCGGCCGAAGATAGGTTGCAGTGCGGCGTTATTGTTGGGGGTCATATCAAGAATTTCCCGATTGCTGGATATAGATTTGCTTTTTCACTTCTGGGAAGGGAAAACGCTTCAAAAGAGAAGGTATGGACGATTTCTGCGAAGAGAAGCAATGACTGAAGCTATCAAAAACATGCGACGAAATATGATATCTCAAGGCGGAGGTCACGCGTGTGACTCGCGTGAAAAGCATCACTCGGCCAGACGCGACATGACACCTTCGGCACTTCTAGCGGTGGATCTACAACAACTCACAAAATAGCTCTAAAACAGCAATGATATAAAATAAAGAGATGATCATTTTCGGTATTAACGAACAGAGCAGAACGGGTGACCTGTGACGCAACAACTGTTTTTAAAGGAGAAAAAGGAAGAGTTAGAGCGGAACGATCTTACGTGCTACCATAATAAGCTGTCCACAAATACACCGACTACGCCCCGAAATAGCGTTAACAATTGAAACAAAACAAACAACAGCTAGCAGAGTGATCCCCAAAAGAACGATGGTGCTCGCACTACACGAAGGATAATCTAAAACTGTCAGCCTAAAGAGGCTACGAACAAAACGTAGAGGTCAGAACAGCAAGATCTTAAAAAGACATGTTGCCCAACACTAAGCGAAAGGTCAATGATGTAGCAAAAAGAATCAGAAACCTCAACGATGTACGCAAAGGCCCAAGAATCAAAAAGGGAGTATGGGGGAGGAAGTAAGAAATATAGAAGCATGCGTTGGCCGCGGCGCGGGATGAAATAGATTGCAATCATCTGTCAGGACGAACGAAGCGACCAAGACCTTCGATTAAGAAAGCCGTGGTGGCGTCCGGGACCATTTGTCGGTCGGCAGATTGGACAACGTTACGGCCACAGCACTGTGTGTAAGGAGGGGGGGGGGTGGCCCCACTGTCTGACTCTTCCAGACCAACGGCTTTTTGCCTTCGCCGTTACAGTGTTCCCGCAATAAGAGCAGCTGGCTTTGCCGGTGGCTTTCACGAACAACCGACGACGTGGTATCTACAGCGAAGTGACCTTTTCTTGGAAAAGGCGCAGCTTGATGTCGGATCGACCACTGGTGACACTTGACCGCAAGGATTGATTTCTCTGTCTTGTGCGCGTGTGGGTGTGTGTGTGTGCACTTGTTTTTGTGTGTATGTGCGTGTGTGTGTGGGCAATTGTCGGCAGACCACAGACGCGTTGTTATTGTTTAATATCCTCGGACTTTCGTTAACACGATCATCTGCCGTTTCGCTACCCACGTCTTTGGGTCTGTATTCCTCAAACGATTCAATTTGCTCTGTCGCATTCTTTATCTGTTCTTCCTTACAGAATTAGGTGATCAAATTTTTTGAAGCGCCGAGATGTCTCTTTCATGTACCTTACAATTTACGAGCGACGCAGTATCTTGGCGTAGAAACTCAATTACAAACGACGTTTAACTTATTGCGGCAACTGCTTCATATCTGTTGTGTTGTGTTCTGTTCTAACTTGCTTACTGTGGAGAGGTCAAGGTTTATAACGCCTGGGCTACTCCATTCGATGCATTACATAACCGAATACTCCTGCTGAAGTAACCATTCTAGTTGTGTCGCGAATTAATCAGTATTTTCTTCTTTTGTTTTTTCTTCGCAGGTACGTAACAATTTTCTTCACTGCCTGTCAACGAAGCACGTGGACAAGACTGATTGCTCGCATTCTTCTGAGACGTCTTTGGTGAGTGACCGAGGTCCGAGTGACCGAGTGAGAGAACTTGCACTACAAGCTTATAACACTTACGATGCATATGCACTTTAGAATTGCACTTTACATGTTCCTTCTTGACACCTCTTGACTGGAGCATCATAGCCTCAGCTGCTTCTACTCCATAAAACTTTAACTAATTCACTAACAAGCATACTAACTAACTAACTAACTAACTAAATAATATATATATATATATATATAGCTAGGCTTCACATATAACGTAATGTTGTATCGCACCTGTTATGCCCCAATGCGACACCACTATTTGCATTAGAATGTTCTGGACTGGGTTCTTACAGTCGCAAGACCCGTGATAAGCGAACCCTGTGAATAAAAGGGCCGATGTTTGAACATTGGCATCGGATGCGCATGTGCTTCGGCAGTGGGAGGGAGATTTCTACGACGGTTACACCTTAATCTTTTCGTGGAATACCTTCGCGTCCATTTCAAGCACGTGTCATTTCAAGCACTGCACGAACATCGTGCTGTGTCACTGCCACGTGACCATGCGGAATGAAAGTGCCTTGGGCTTTTAAAGCCACCTGACGTTAAACTTACCGTTCTGGGTGTTGTCCGCTGCACGCTGTCCAAGAGGCTCGCGCTAGTCAAAATCTGCAATTGGGAAAGCGCGCGCGTTAAGTAACGGCAAGTACACCAATTGAAATGACTACGACGAACTGGCGATGTGCAGTTCTGATAATACCGACAAAATTATGTGCAGTTGTCCTGTTTTTTACTAAAAAATGCTGAATAAGTCCAGTTAATCAGTTCGCCGAAAATCGTTGTTCTACGCGTCTTCTGTACGCGGACGCGATTCACCGGAAAATAGCCATATACAGCATCACTGGAAAAACAAAAAGGAAAGCGTAAAAAACGAGTGGATTCCTCTAGGAAGTAGCAACACAGAGACGTGTGCAGCGAAACACAGACGATCATGTAAGAGATTGCCCGGGGATATTAAACAATATCAGCGGGGACACCTGCGACCTCAAAAAGGAAAGAAAAAGAAAATTCCAGCGTTGCTCTCACTGATATTCTTTGAGCTTCGTCGTTCCCACCGTTGAGTGATCCCAAAACAGCCCTAAAATGTTTGCTATCAGCCCTGCGGCTCGGACCGTACGAAGAATTGGTCTTCGACATTCGTTATATGTTGGATACTTCATACGATAAAGGACACCAGGCAACATTTCAGTGGCTGCCAAGTCACTGCGGTGTGATAGGCAGTGAACACGCCGACAGTGATGCTCGATCAGCTCTTCAAAGCGACAGGCTAGAGACAATACCCCTATCAAGGACTGATGCTGCTTGTCAATTTCGAGCGGTGGGACAAGAAATTACTCTCTCCCCTTTACATACAGCAAGTATACTAAACACCCAACACCACCACTACCCCAACACTTTACTTCGTCTTCAGGCAACTACTGGACTCCATCGAAAACACGCAATCAGCTTTGCCGTTTATGGCTAAGAGTGGCTTTAACGAAGTCAATGTCCTTTCGTATCGGAATGGCCGACAACCCTCTTTATGGGAACTGCGGTAGCGAAGAGACATTGCATCACATCTGCGACTGTCCTCGCTGGAATGGGCAGATACAATCTCTCGCGGTCGCTCTAGTTCGCATATACCACAGACCGATTAAGGCAGAAACCATTTTGGAATGTCGTCCTGGGTGGTCATGGCGGATGAAGGTGACGAGGAAATTGCTCAAATTCTTGAAAACAGACTTGCACCGGCAGTTATGCACTAATGGCGACATTTTGACTGTGAGGAGTGCGACTTTGTGTGTGTGTGTGTGTGTGTGTGTGTGTGTGTGTGTGTGTGTGTGTGTGTGTGTGTGTGTGTGTGTGTGTGTGTGTGTGTGTGTGTGTGTGTGTGTGTGTGTGTGTGTGTGTGTGTGTGTGTGTGTGTGTGTGTGTGTGTGTGTGTGTGTGTGTGTGTGTGTGTGTGTGTGTGTGTGTGTGTGTGTGTGTGTGTGTGTGTGTGTGTGTGTGTGTGTGTGTGTGTGTGTGTGTGTGTGTGTGCTCCCACTCTCCCTCTTTCTCCTTTTTTCTCTACTTCTAACTTTCAAACTCCCCTATTCCTTTCCCCAGTCTAGGGTAGCATACCAGTTTTTTTTCTAGACAGGATAACATTTCTGTATTTCGCCCCTCTCTCATGTTCCTTCCCTGTCGTTCCCACGCGAAAACCGCTTCTTCTAACGCCCTTATCGGCTGATGTTCGTCAAAGCCACCGGCGAAGCGAGCCACTCTTATTGCCGGCGCAGTAGTTGAGAGGCAAAAGCAAAAGAAACCGTTCATTTGGAAATGTCAGCCAAAGCGCGCCCTACACATTGTGCTCTGGCCGCAGCGTTGTCCAATCTGCCGACCGACAAATGACCACGGACGAGGAAGCCGCCACCGCCACGGTTCTCTTAATCGAAGCCTTGGTCGCTTCGTTCCTCTTGACGGATGATTGCAATCTGTTTCATCCCGCGCCGTTTACGACATTGCCCCTGCCTCTGTACCCTTTCCATCCTACTTCTCCTCTATCCACCCTTCAAGCTGCCCACTTTTCGCGTCAAGTGAGCCGCTATTCTGCCAACGTTTCTTTTTTTCTGTTACGTCATCTTTCTTGAGTACATCTTGCTTCTTACGTCATCAACCTTTGACTTTGTGACAACCTTCTTTTTTTTATGATCAGGCCGTTTTGACCACTGTGTTTTGCTCCCAGCCCCTTCCTGCTGAAAATTCCAAATTCTTCAATTACGGTGAGCCCCAACGTTGTCCACTGATTATTTAATTCAATGATATTTGTTTTGTTTCAAATACCAGTGCCCTTTCGTGTGCACTTTGCCTTCGACGTATTTGTAAACCGCTTATCACAGCATCAGCGATGTTTCTGACGGCCTGTGGCATGCTTTATTGTCTTGTTAATTGAAGCAATTATTCTTTTGAAAACTAACGCTGGAGTTCACTTTAATAACACGAAAGATAATTACTTCTGGTTTGCGTTAGTAGCATTGTTCCGTGCCGAATTATGCCTCGGCCGTTAGGCCTGCCGCATCGTTGTTGCCGGCGGCATGGGTAAGCTTGATTTTGGGCTCGGATCGTGGGATGTGTTCATGTATAGGTGATTTTACCTTCGCGGGAAAAGACTGTAAACAAGAAAGTTTATTTTCCGATACGACATTCAGCAAGTTCCGTATGAACATGTAATGTCTTTTACTTTGACGTGCTCACTGTACTACATGTAGCGATATATATATATATATATATATATATATATATATATATATATATATATATATATATATACACACACCGGGTGTCCCAGATATCTTTAGCCAAGTGTTTAAAATTACAATATTAGAGGCAGGTGAGTGAAAACACTTCCAAATTGCTGACAGTCACCTTGCGCACTAATGACAATTTTTGTTTGGTAATTAACTAACTTGTTAATTAGCATTATTTAATTAAATTGATAAATATTGACTGTAAGCAAGAAATGCGGCTTGCAAAGTTCGAGAGAGCCTCTTCATAAACCCCAATTCTATTATTTGCGATAAAGAAAGTCTCACGCATACCATTTTTTCCAAGCTGCAAAAAAAGCCCGCGAAATACAAAAAGAACCACGTGACTAGCGCACTCGCGCGCCGCGAGAATGCTGCCCTCAGCCGTGGTTCGAGTGAACAAAATCAGCTACAGCCGCGACTCGCCGGCTCCGTTGCAGCGGTAGGCCGATAACTCGCCGGTGGTTTTCTTGGCCCGCGTCAGCCAGTTGGCGCGCGTGACGGTGCAACTTGTAGCGAGCGCCGGCCAAGAAACCACCGTCAACTTATGAGCCTTTACCGCTGCAACGGAGCCGCCTAGTCGCCGCCGCAGCTGATTTCGTTCGCTCTAACCATGGCTGAAGGCAGCATTCTCGCGGCGGGCGAATGCGCTAGTCACGTGGTTCTTTTTGTATTTCGCGGGCTTTCTTTGCAGCTTGGAAAAAATGGTATACGTGAAACTTTCTTTATCACAAATAATGAAATTAGAGCTTCTGAAGACGCTCTCGAACTTTGCAAGCCGCATTTCTTGCCTACAGTCAATATTTAGCAAATTTAATTAAATATGCCTAATTAAGAAATTAGTTAATTACCAAACAAAAAAATGTCTGTAGTGCGCAAGGTGGCTGTCAGTAATTTGCAAGTGATTTTACTCACCTGCCTCTAATATTGTATATTTAAACCCTTGGCTAAAGATAGCGGGGACACCCTGTATATATATATATATATATATATATATATATATATATATATATATATATATATATATATATATATATGAACTCTTAAGACTTGCCTGAAAATGAATTGAATTTAAATTTTAAAAACTTAAGGAAAAAGGGGAAGGGACGTACAGTAAAGCGACCGATTGTGAAAGGTGTCAGGCCTGGGCTGAAATACCATGCCAGGAAGATTTTTCTTCAGTTTCAAAGCTTTCCTAATGGTGAGCCCGCGTTTATTATGCTGTACCTTTGCTGGTACGGACGAATTAGCGAAAATGTTTCTCTTCCATGAACATTCCGCCATCTTGTCGCCTTCCGAAGAACTGGTTTCCTTGTTTTTGATGAAATTATGAAATCTCTCTCTCTTCCCGCAAAGGACCCTTATCTTTTCTATTGTATGCCTTACTTTCTTTGCTTCACAGAAGCTACGTGGCAAAACGAGAAGCAAGCAAGAGATATTTGATATATCTCTCAAATTGATCTCGCGGCGCAACTCGTTTTATTCCGCGCAATCAAAAAGGACAGCTTGTGATAAGGTTGTTTTGAAATTCGTGAAAGATATTTCACCAATGTCTTTTTTTTACGCACACTGCCTTTAGCATGCGTCCTGTCCCGTTTAGACTTCTCAAAAGAGATGGAGCAAAAATAAAGAAAAATAACGGAAAGTACCTGATAAAACCTTCAACAGTCAATTGGTGCAACCTACCCTTTCCTTGATAACTCGACAAGAAGAGAATTCATAATAAAGTTGCTTGGCTATTCCTGATAAGATATTCGACCAACGCCCTTCTTCACGAAAATTGGCCTCATCTTATGTCTCGTCCCACAAACTAGTAACAAACTTACTATAGTAAGTCGGGAATGCCCTCAAGAATACCATTCCAGTGCAACCCATCCTCGACCACCATTGTGCGAAAAAGAGCATCCCCGGTGTACGATTCAGCATATCTCCCGCAAAACGAAGGTACGAGGAACGTGCTTCCTCTCAACCTGGGTCTTTCTGCGCTTTCTTGCATGTCGTGCCCAGCCGTCTGTCGACTTGAATCCTGAATTATGCATGATCCAATAGGCGCCTCTCTTACCCGGCCACACAGACACATTTCTAAGGCCACTGTGTATAGGTGTGCATTGGTCCTTTTTTCGTGGCACGTGGCTTCCGAGACAACATGCGGTTTGCCGATGCGAGTGCGGAGGCTGCTGTGCATCACACCACATGAGTTTTCTTTTTTGCTGTTCTGGCGTTGTTATTGTGTACGCTGTTGGGCACTACACCGCAACGCTTTCCGTTGCTGCTGTTCTGTCGTTGTTGTTGTGGACGCGGGTATGCACCACACTGAGCACTTTTGGTTGTCATTGTCGTGGTTGTTGTTGTTGCTTTCGCGTATGTACAACAATGCTTGAAATTCCTTCTTCGCGAGCTCCACCTCTGTGGGAAATAAGAAGGTTTCTCACTGTCACCGTCAGTAAAGTGTGTGCACCCGACTTGGAAAAGGGGAATGTTAAGGAAAGAACGACGTGCGGAATGCAATACCGCTGAGTCGACAGGCGAAGGGCATGATATATTTTTTATCTGCTGCTTTTGAAATCGTGTTTTAGACTTTTCATTTCACTTTCATTGCGTCTGCTTTGTTGAGGGCCCTGCTCTGTTGACGCGTAGTATAGATGGTTGCTGTTAGGTCGATATGATGAATTTTTGTTTCAGTGTATATGGTGTATATTGAAATTATTTCAGTTTTGTTATACGAGAAAGGGCGTACAGAAGAGTCGAATAAATTTTTTGAGCTACCAATAAAATCCTAGTAATGAATCTAATATGGGAAGGTAATAGTGCACGCCAGTGTTAATTAACGATCAAGTTTGGAGAACAATCCTCAGGTGCGTTTTTAGGGAGTTAACTATGTTTATACATATAAAAGGCGAAGAGAAGTGAAAAAGAAATAAAAAAATATTAGTAGCAGCGTAAATTCGACAAGACATCACGTATGACATAAACATTCAGAAGAACCTATGCATTCTCCTATTTCAATGTCTAAGGCGTTACACTGGTGAGCCCATGTCGAGCGTTCAAATCCCGATTGCGACTGTCACAATCTGACATGTGGTCTGAATGCAGAAATGCCTGTGCATTGGGTGAGTGCTAAAGTAAAAATAAAACCGAGTCATGTCTAGTACTAAGTCACGCCACTATTGCGTGACTAATAGTGATAATAATTTCTGTGCTTCCACGTGCTGGAACCCGGATATGATTATGAGGCACGCCCTGGTGTAGGGTTTCGGAAGTTTCGCGTACTGAGGCTTCTTTAACGCGAACCTAAATCTAAGCAAATGGGCCTTTAGCATTTCGCCTCCATAGCAATTCAACCGCTTCGGCTAGTATCGAAACAACATCCGATGGCGTGCATCAATAGTCAGATTTTGGTTTTGCTATGTAAAGCACGTAGATTTCTTTCCTAAACAGAAATACGGTGACAATAAACTCGTTTTACTAAAGAGAGATTGTAGATTTCACGATGGTCCCTTGTCACGCACACAAGGTAGGGAAGACAAAGACAACCAAAGCCGATATTTTTTCTCAAACGAAATAAATCGATCCCTTGTAGCAAACAGAATGACAAACTCTCATGCTCTCTTTTTGAAACTTTATGTTTCAGTAGTGCTCTTCTTCTCAGTAGTGCTAGTCCGTAGACCTAGTGTTTGTTAGCTGTCTTTGCTAAACATATCTGGAGAAGAAAGAAAGAAAATATTGCGTTAGACGCAGCAAATAATTTGCAAAACATGGTACAGACGCATACGTTAAGATTAACACGTAGACAAAATATCCAAAATTATGATGCGCTGAAGGCTCCAGCGCTCCTTGCTCGCGAACGGCACGCTCATGTAGCTAAAGAAACAAAATGCTAGCACAGAATTACTTGAACGAGCAGGCTTTCAGCAAGTGTGGAATGCCCGTTCTTCGAAAGCAGCGATAATTTACGAGATATAGTCTCCTTGCACGTTGATATTATTTATTTTATTTCAGTTGCCATGACAAGTTGTCAGAACTTTTTTTTTCATTGAACCATAGACTTGCCCTCAACTTAGCATGCGGCATGGTGATTAAATATTGAATAACTGTACAACAGCTAACATTATTGACCCGCTGCTGAGGTCGTAGCATCAGTTGAACTTGTCTACCCCTTTTTATACGACAAAAAAAGCAGATTTTTTTTATTTCGAGTTATCTTAACAACCCATTAATGGAGTTCAGTGAATCAGAGTGCGCCAAACTAGTCACTAGTAATGATAATGACTAGTTTGGTTAAGTTGACTACTTTTCTTTTCATGACTCCTGCGTTCACATGCAGTTTCAGAAAGGGAACAGGAAGACGCCGTACCTCATTATTTTTCAGTTTTTCTTTTGTGTCATAAAAAAGTCTCCAGTGTAACTGATTACAATGACGCACGCCATCGTAACATCCCTAATAAAACACCCCTGTTGAAGCTTGCATAGACGCAAACACCTAATTAGCTTACGCAAATACAAAACTGTACAGAATGGTCTGAGCCGCCATCACATGCACAACTGGACGCGCTCTGTAGGGCCACTCACGCTTCCACTGCACACAGAGGAAGCCAGCTGGGACCATAGTAAATAGCCTGAGGCGACGAACTTTATAGTTAGGCTTAGCAGACTAACCAGAAGCTTGTATTAATGGCAGCGCTGGAACTGCAAGCAACTAAGCCCTAGACGCATAAAAGGCAGTGTGTATATTGCAGTACTGCAGCAAGTAACCAATAAAAAGTAGTTTCAAGCTTATCTCTGGTTCCCCTTCTACGACGGTATATAAAGACTGCTCTTTAGTTACTCTCTTATCGCATAAAAAACGATAGCTAAATTGTCTGCTGCATGGGCCGTTCTCTAAGCGCTGCACAAACGATTAATTTATGAACACTACATGTGTGCTCTTGATTCTACGCTTTTGTCTCGTGTCGTTCATTATAGGTTCTTATTTCTGCATTGTTTTTGGCCTCTCGGCTTTGATTAGGGTCGACCGTCCGTTGTCCGTTAATCTGCAATTCTTAAAAGAGCTTCATCGAGGCTGGCAACGACGATAATGAATGGTAAATACGAGCTTCCTAAAATTTAACGCAGAACGAAAGCATGCGCTCTGTCCCCCTAATAATCACTGCTTCTAATGCTTCATCAGCGCGGGGGCTAGCTCAGCCTGTTTGATCGTGTCTTTGACCAGGGCTTCTTCAAAGAAAAATCATTTTTGATGCGATGTGGTTTTGTAGATGCGCACTTGGCTTAGAGCGACCGAAGCAGCGGCAGTGGTAGTACTTTCACTGAAGCGCTGTCTCACTACATTTATGCGTGTTAATAACAATGATATCTGGGGTTTAACGTCCCAAAACCACGATATGATTATGAGAGACGCCGTAGTGGAGGGCTCCAGAAATTTCGACAACCTGGGGTTCTTTAACGTGCACCTACATTTATGCGCGTTAGCGCGAAAGGGACAACAAGGAGTCGTTTAAGAGAGGTAGTGGAGGAGGAGACAGCTAAGTAGGAGAGGAGGATTATTCACAGTACGGGCGCTTCTCAAATGTTAAGAGCGGATATATCTTTCTTCACGCGTTGATCGTTCTACTGCATCGCTGTGCTATATTCGTATCCTTGCTTAAAAAGCGGAGCTTTTCTAATTCAAGCCTGCGGCGTCTGCGTGTATGTCCGGTGTCACGCAGGTCGCGTGACCAGAGGGGGGGGGGGGGCAAAGAAAAAATTCGGATGATCCCACGCATTGTGGGAATCGGTTTCATGTGAAGCAGTCATCGAGTAGCTGTCTAGGTTGCATTCTTTTTGGCTTTGAGCCAAGTGTTACAAGTGAGATCGACGTGTTTTTGTAAATGGAGTAGTAGTGTGCGCATCGTGCGCTTGCCAGGCACGCCGACTGCATTGACGTTTAAAGGTTACCTTGTGGTCCGACGTAACGTCAGCACTCATGTTAGAGCACACACTTCAATTTTATTGAACCGAAGCGCATGTTACGATGCGATTCACATTTCGCGGGTGATGTTGTGAATATCACACGTAGAATTCGTTAGTGAGTTACTTTGGGGTCGAGCAGCGCTTGAGTATAACTTGCTGAGTTATACTCAAGCGCTTCCAAGTGCGACAGAGCATCGCGCTTGGAACAGCAGGAACGACACCTGTAGTCTTAGATAAGCCACATCTGAGCATGCGCGGCGCCAGTGATGCGCCTGCCTTGCATTTTTTTATGCGTATTTATCACCGCGGATGCAACAACGCCTTTGGCCGTCGAAAGAGCTCTCTACGGTTTTGCGCACAAGCCAAAAAACAAGAAAAAAAAAACGAAGCGAACTTTTCTCGAGTTCTCGGTATAATATGATACCGCAAACCGAGGATTAAAAAAAAAAGAAGTGATTGCACTTCTTTTTTTTTTTCGGGTGCTATGCAGCTAACAGCGCTTCTGACAGCCAAAGCAGTTGTCGCGGCCGCTGCGATAAACAGGGACGGAAACTGCAAGGCAAGCATGTTATTGCTTCGCATTTATTTTTAAAACGAAACGATGATAATGCTCGAAATGGTGATTATGATTTGTGCTAAATGATGATGGGGTTGATGCTCGGGATGATCATATGGAGGATGATAACGCTAAATGATTATGGTGATGCTCTTTATGAGACTAAGCTGTCTTATTTTACCCTCACATACACTCGCGCGCTTACAGCTTCTCCGTCCCACGATTGTCACGGCGTAGAACTGGCTGAATTTGTTTCATTGTTTTGAGCAGCGAAGCCGTTGTAGCTCGCCGTGGCTTGTGCGGTGTTGCAAAAAAACTCTGCAGGTGGGTAGCGCCACATGAAGTGGACATGCCCCACTACCGAGCGCAGCAGGCGCGGGCGTTAAACGAAAACTCTGCTCGGCGAACTGGAGCACGAGAAACACGCGAGAGACAGAAAGAGAAGGAAAGAAATAGATATAGAAACTAAAAAGAGAGACAGAAAGAAAGCGGAAGACAGAAAGAGAATAAACACATAAAAAGATAGAAAGACCGAGAAAGACATAAGACAACACAGCAAAAAACACAAAGAAAGAGAGAAACAAAGAAAGCGAGAGAACAAAGCAGAGAGAGAGAGAGAGATATAGAAATAGAAATAAAAAATGAAGGAGAAGAAAGACAAAAAAGGAATAAAAAAGTAAATAGAAACAAGGCAGGCCGCCCTAGCTCCGCTCTTCCTTTAGGCTGGGCACCACTTGGCATAATTTGTTGCTGCTTAGTTCTATTGTGGAGATACTCGGCAGCCTTTTCGCATGCTTATCGCTGACTGCGTTAGCATACATTGTAAAAAAAATACTAAAATCCCCCTCGCAGCCCACTCACGGCACATCGTTAACAGGAACGCCTGTTTGCCCTCCCGGCTTTTCCATTGACCTGTTTTGTTAAATCGCTGCTCTCGTATGTTCGGTGGTCAAGGTTGAGTCCTTGCCATGAATATTTTATGCATAACCCTCCTAGCCGCCAGGGAAATCAGTCCCCGCTTTGAACGATCTCACCGAAGCTTTATTTAAGCAATCTCTGTTATGTCTGAGGTGGATTCTCGTGCTAAATCCGTGATTGTTGAGTGCATACCTACACAGACAGAAACGCATGTATTAACGCATGCATATGTATTAATGCGTGAATGCATACAAGTGTATGTGCTAGAGTACACGTGTCGATTAATATGAATGAACTTGATCAGCTTAAAAGTACCTGGAGGCCTGACAACCAAAACCTTGCGCGTCTACAGCTGCGTTAATGTGATCAAATAATTTTTTTCTTATTCTATATGTACTCACAACTTAAGTATTTACGTTCATCATATTCCCTTCAGTTTGAGCACAAGTATTTCGGTAAACTTGTCTCTTTTTGTCGCAGGCACCCGCAAGCAACTTCTGTAATCAAAACGGGAGCAATAATCTAATTTCTTGCTCATCGCTAGTTTCAGCACTCGTAAAATTGTGCCATTGAGTTTGAAGCTGCTCGTTGTCAAACTTTAAAAATTAACGCTTTTCGTTCCGAACCGACTCTAAGCTCAGCGGACTGCTCGCCTGTGGAACTTCGAAGCAGATGTAGTAGGTGACGTTTTTTAGGCACTACACAAAAACGAAAAAGAAAAAAATGGTTACACAAACACACGCAGAAAAAGACTTTATTTTACGCGTTTTCTAGTATTGTCGTACACTTTTCTAATTTTTTAAAAGTACTACTCCGACTTTTTAGAGTATCGTTATCTTTATTGCTTTTTTCCTCGTGTCCTTCGTCATTTCTGTCATTTCGGCTTTGACAGATTTTAGAAAAACGTTACGTTGGCTTACTTTCATATTATGTGCTTATCATTATTTTAATCTGACATGCTGTAGTGTATAAAACAGCGGAAGCACAGGCAGATCAGAACAACATATGTAGCGTCGTTCCGTTCTCTTCTTGTGTACCTATGTTTGCGACGTTTTATGTCACCCATCATGAAACCAAATCCAACTTTCAAAATGCAGTTCCAATTTCGAATGTAACACGGGCCGCACTAGACAGAAAACAAGCAAGCATTAATTTTATTTTGTACAAGCTCCTGCTTGTTTCGCGTTATCGCCGGTGTAAAGGAGATACATTTCTCTCACTTAGCCAAGAAAAGTGGGGCTCGACATCAGGCCTTGCAACTTTTGTTGAGACCTACCTAAATTTTGGCGTTCATTAGTGAACCTGCCGCGGTGTATGGCATGTAGATCTACAAAAATCCGAGACTTCACGTGCTCGAAATTTAAGCAGTACCGGTGCACCGAAGTCGAAATGAGCCATTCGTCATAATTGATAAGTCGGCGCTACGCGCTCCACTCTGGGCACATATAACTTTCCAGTGCCAGTCTTTCTCACCGTTGATATTTTCTTTTTTTTTTTCGTTATGCGCAAATGCAAGAATCTGTGGTTTACGGCAGTATAAGGCTCGAAGTATACCTCGGCTAGCACTGCCGCTTGTTCTCGTAGTACTAGTGTTGCACTGATGATTTATACTTTGAAGTACTGGAGTGTACTGTCATAGGCAAATGAAAAGCGAGCGAGAACAAAGTTACACAGGGTGTCCCAGCTAAATCTAGCCAGAGCTTAAAATATATGCCAACGCACTCTATGACGACGCGACCAAATGCACGTTGCTGACTAATGCATCGAGTAAATCATACTATTTCTCTGTTTTACTTGATATAATTAGGCAAAATGAAATAACAACCTTTTGAAACAACGAAGCTAGGCGAAAACTTCCAACGAGAAAGTTGTGGATCTCTCTGCAAAACGTCCAATCAGACGTTGTTAAACTGTGCGAAAAGATCAGGACAGAAGCAAGAAAATACAGAGAACACCGCGAGCGCAGTCGACGGCGCTTGTGGCATTCTTCGTCTTTTAACGCGGTAGCGTTAGAGAGCTCGTGTCGCAGAAATTCCGCTGTCGGCGTCGGCACCGTTGGTTGTGAGCGAAAAATCATCCGTGAGCGAAAAATCGAGAAAGTAGCAAATAAAATAAACGATAAAATCTCCGGTCCCAATGAGGATCGAACCCGGGCCGTTCGCGTGGCAAGCAGATGTCTTACCACAAAGCCACGATGTTACTTACAGCTGCTTCGGAAAAAAACACTACATAAATGTCATGTAGTGAAAGGAGTCTCGACGCATTTTGTTCGGCAGGAGTCACAACGAAAACGAGCCCATTCGGCGATTTGCAGGCGCATTCGCGAGGCCATCAAACTACGTCGAAAAACGCTGGGATAGTGCAGCCATCACCGCTAAATACACACACGAACTTTCAAACAGCTCTAAAAATGGACAACTATGTCCATCTAGCGGAAAACATATCAAGCCAACGCAGCAATAATGTGCTGCCATCTGTGAGGCATTGTGAGAAATATGTCTCGACTTTTCATGGCATCCGAGAGGGCCGGCGCGCGGCGTATATCTTGGAGGTCATGCGACTCTTGCTTTAGATCGAAAGTCTGTAAAATTCGCGCGCGTGCGTGCGTGTGTGTGTGTAACAATACACATTAATAAGTATGCACTTAGTGTTTGAAGTGCGCACTGGGGGCCGGATTTCGCTATCGCGTTCAACTCTTAAAGGCGAAGCTTAAGGGTCCCCCAATTTTTTCTTGCGTGTTTCCTGGTCTTTTCGCGCAGTTTAACGACGTCTAACAACAATAAACCAACTAGCCCGCCAGGACGTATTACTGAAGTCCAATTAGACCTCTTGTAACTTTCTATCACTTAAATATCAGTGTTTTTCTGCTTTCTACAGATGCCGGTGAAATAGAATAATACGCCACTTCACATGCCCGCTTGCACGCTGCGAATGCAGGGCTTCCTAACGTGCCGCGTGCAAACGATATGCTTTTCTCATGGCGGTTCATGACAGCGATAGGCAGATGCAGCGGTTATCGCGTGTGCTGCCGGGAGCAACAGGGGCTTCATCGCACAGCCCTTGCTGCCTTGTCGCACACTCGGTCAAATGCAATCGTCGTTTGCACGTGGAACACTACCGACAGTGCAATCACGGCGTGCATAGGTGCGCAAGCGGGAATGTCACGTGATACATTTTTTTTTTATTTCGCGGGCACTATGTAAGAAGCAGGAAAACCCTAGTATTAATAGATGGGAAGTTAAAAACTGTCTAATCAGTCATTTTGAAAACCGATCTGCAAGTTCATATTTATATTGCCTAAGTAAGAATTTAACCAGCACACACAAAATAGTGCGACTTACTCAATGCAATAGTTAGCAACAGGCATTTGTTCGCGTCGTCATAGCGTACACCGCGATATTTTTAAACTATGGCTAGGGTTAGCTAAGGCATGCTGTATATGTATACTAAAGTTATGTTACCAGTAAGCGTACTTGTAGGTTACCTAACATCGGGGTGTCGAATACACTTTAAAAATTATTTTTGCCGTATTCAACGTTGTGTGCCTATGTGTTAGAATGTGTTGAATAAAGCCAAAATAAATGCTGGAGCCCATGTGCTGACGCAACCTTGCAAGAACAGCGTTCCCTCCCTAACTTATTGCGAATGCAGCAAGGGAATAAAACAAGAGATAATAAATTTCAACCGACTCACTACACCAAATGAACATTAGACGTCACGTTGCGTTACAGGACGGAAACCCAAGAACGCGTAATGCCACTGGTCATAGGGTGGTGCTTCCAGCGTTGGAATGTGGCTTGGTAACAGCATCTTCGATTGGCGTGCAGCTACCCGAATTACGCCACCTCAGCTTCGTTACCAACGCGCATCGCGGAGACGAGATGACCAGCAGTTGTCGTTCTCGGCCAGCGCAATCTTCGTTCCCCGGACGGGTCGTTAGCGTAAGGGTCTCAAGCGGAGGAGGCACGAATGTCGACATGTGGTGCACGTGTTGTCTGCTGCGAAAAACGGCGAGGGTAGGAAAAGAGAGAGGGTGGAACCCGACTTCCAGACCAGCTGTTTGCTATATCGGCGAAGTTTGTTGCCACGTAAGTAGGGCTCGCAAACCTAATGCTCGCTCGGCAGCTGAAGAAGATGACGCTTCCCGCTGACGCCTTCTTAACAAGCCTCCCTGTCGACTGACACGAGGTGTTCTGAACTTAGGTTAAACCTTTGATGGCGTTTATTTTCCAGCTTGGGCGCCACTTGGAATCTGTTATTTTTTTCTCTAATCAGGGACGCAGCTGTCATAGAGGAAAGGGCAAGTTTCCCGAGGAATGCCGGCTATCGAGTGAATGGGGCTAGAGCTTGTTTGAAGGTTACTGAAGATATCAACGAGCAAGTTTGGCTTTGTTCATGAGGGTTGTGGAATTAGCCCACTGAGTGAGTGAGTGAGTAAGTAAGTAAGTAAGTGAGTGAGTGAGTGAGTGAGTGAGTGAGTGAGTGAGTGAGTGAGTGAGTGAGTGAGTGAGTGAGTGAGTGAGTGAGTGAGTGAGTGAGTGAGTGAGTGAGTGAGTGAGTGAGTGAGTGAGTGAGTGAGTGAGTGAGTGAGTGAGTGAGTGAGTGAGTGAGTGAGTGAGTGAGTGAGTGAGTGAGCTCAAGTGAGCTCAAACTGAGTGAGCTCATGTGAGTGAGCTCAAATTTCATGGAGGTGATTATTTTAAATAAATATTGGATTGGTCGTAGTGCCGTTAAGCATCACAAATTCCGCACACAAAACATTCGCGGGGTTTACGACAGTAAGGTTGTTGCTACAGGGGGATGTTTGGACAAAGAGATTTAAGCACTCCATCATTTATGGTTCTGCATATCCTGAGAGCAAAGATAAGAAACTGTTTATATCGAGAGAATAACAGACATTAATAAAGAAGTACCACATTGCGCGGACGATATCTACTTCAAGTGAGCGGCTGCCTGCCGTACTATAGCGTCGCGAGGCATGGCGTCAAGGAATTGCGATAGAGCGGCGACGGATTCTAGGTCATATATCGTATGTCGTTACTCTCGTACTGCATAAAAGCGAAATATGACGCCCGTACCTTTCAAACATGCAACAGGCGGTGCCTTGGGTAAAATGCTGATGATGTTCCTTATCTTGCATGCATATTTCAGCAGCGACACCTTCGGTACCTCGTAAAAGAAGGCAAAGTTGGGGCTGTGCCTTTCGCAGCATGATTTAGTACAAGTGGAATGACGATGGGCTGTAAGTTCTTTATGGAACTGAAGTGTACAGTAATTTTATCAGACACGTGGCGAAGAAAATTATGATTGATTTTTATATAAGCTGTGCAAAGATATGTTGCTTTCTTCTCGGCAAAAAGAAAGAACAAAAAGAACAGCATGTACAGTCTGATTCACACATGTCTTGAGCGGCCGTTCTTTCCCAAGCTATTCAAAGACCAATGCCGTTAGTGACACCAAACATAGTCATACTGCATGCGAGGTCCTTGGGCTGTAATGCATGCATGAATGCAAGCTCATGCATAACGCGAGGTAGTACCCGCGGACGTCGCCAATGTCCTGAGGCGTGTGCTCGGCCACTCTAGACATGTGGGGTTTAGATTGTAAATACAAGCAACAACTAAATCTTTCTTGTATGCATTTTTCTTCCCTATATGATATTGCAGCATGCCATTTCAAGTTACGAATGGTAATTTTCCTCGCAGTATTGACGCTGCTGAGCGGTTGAATTATTAAACAGCTCCCCAGGAAAAGCGAATTACATGTTGAAAAGGCCGTTGCTTTTTCTTTACCTTGTTGGCCGAGGAAGGCAAGCTGATTCTATTATTCATCCTATAGAAATGGTGTTGTTGGAAACTGGCAATGGGATTCAATGTCCAAGTCTATTCCGCAGTTAATAAAGACCTCCTGTTTCCTTACAAGGATATAGCCAGTATTATTAATGGCTCATTCGCGCGTGTTTACAATGTTTATGGTGGCTTGGGCCCGGAAACAACTCATTGGGATAAATGTTTTCACTGAACTGCAACTGTTGCGTGCCACGCTCCTGCCTGTACATTATTGGAAATTACTTTGTCTGTGGATCACGTTTGTCATAATGTGGATGTAATTTGTGGGGCTGAGCATATTCATAGACAGGGAAATGTGCTGCTTCTTCAATTCATCGATTCGCTCACTAACGTTTTTATTTCTGCACAAAATTCAATTTGTGCATGTGTATAAGTTAACTTGTGACTCAGTGTATTGCTCTCATCCTGCTTAAACTACGTGTCGGCGGCATCTTATAACTAACTAACTAACTAACTAACTAACTAACTAGATATTGTCAAGTGGTCGTGACGTCGACGAAGACAGCAGTCGGCGTTTGCAGGATGAAACTGTTTATTTGGCCGAACTTGTGGCCGAGAAACTGAGAACTAGAACTGCAGCAATACACGCTGTACAATGATAGAGGCGAACAGGGCGTCGTCCGTCGATCAACTGACAAGCGGTCAAGCGCGTCGGCTTTTATACAGGCGCTATGGAACTTTCCAGCAATATCGCTGATGGCGGCGTTATCTCTCGAGAAAGCTGGAACATTCGCGTGCGGCGCGCAATCTTAACAAAACGATCTACCAAAATCGTGAAGCTTCTCGAACACTGCTTCGGGGCCAGCGTCGAGCGTTGATAACCGTCCTTGCTGGTCAAACTCGAACACATCAAAATAAAAGAAGAAGCGGGCCTGGCATTGCCCCCCTCTGAAAAAGCATCGTCCCGATGCTTGCAACATGGAAAGGAAAAAAACAAGTGCCTACTCAAATAAATTACAATAACAAAGGAAAAAGTAGAGTCCCCAGGTTCGCTAACGCGCAGAAAACGGCTTAAGGCGCACGACATGGACGACTTCAGGTCGTGCGCGGCGTCGCTGGGAGTTCGTAATTCCGTCCGGGACGACCTCGTAGTCAAGAGCGCCGTGACGTCGAAGCACCTTGTATGGCCCGAAGTATCGCCGAAGAAGTTTTTCACTGAGCCCACGTCGGCGTATCGGCGTCCAGACCCACACACGGTCACCGGGTTGGTACTCCATGTGGCGTCGTCGAAGATTATAGTGACGGCTGTCGACCCTCTGCTGGTTCTTGATGCGCAGGCGGGCGAGCTGTCGAGCTTCTTCGGTGCGTTGGAAATAGGTGGCAACGTCGAGGTAGTCTTCGTCGGTGGCGGTTGGTAGTAATGCGTCGAGCGTCGTTGCCGGGCTCCTTCCGTAGACCAGCGTGTACGGCGTCATTTGCGTCGTTTCTTGCATGGCCGTGTTGTATGGGAAGGTCACATACGGAAGGATGGCATCCCACGTCTTGTGTTCGACGTCGACATACATGGCCAGCATGTCGGCGATGGTCTTGTTTAGCCGCTCGGTGAGGCCATTGGTCTGTGGGTGGTACGCTGTGGTCCGGCAGTGGCTTGTTTGGCTGTATCTCAGTTCCGTAAACGCCGTACCTCTGTCGGTGATGAGGACCTCTGTGGCGCCATGACGCAGGAGGATGTTCTCAACGAAGAACTTCGCCACCTCGGCGGTACTGCCTCTGGGTAGGGCCCTTGTCTCGGCGTAGCGGGTGAGGTAGTCGGTAGCTACGACGATCCATTTGTTTCCGGTATTGGACGTCGGGAACGGCCCCAGTAAGTCCATCCCAATTTGCTGGAACGGCCGTCGAGGTGGCTCGATAGGCTGCAGAAGTCCGGCTGGCCTAGTCGGCGGTGTCTTGCGTCGCTGACAGTCCCGGCAGGTCTTGACGTAGCGAGTTACGTCGGCGACAAGGCGCGGCCAGTAGTACTTTTCCTGTATTCTTGCGAGCGTCTGAGAAACACCCAGGTGTCCAGACGTCGGGTCGTCATGCAGAGCCTGGAGGACCTCTGGTCGCAATGTCGAGGGCACTACGAGAAGGGAATCGGCTCGAAGCGACGAGAAGTTCTTCTTAAGGAGAACACCGTTGCGCAAGAAAAACGACGTCAGTCCTCGCGTGAATACCTTGGGAACGACGGTGGTCCTGCCCTCGAGGTATTCCACAAGGCCTCTGAGTTCTGGGTCCGCTCGCTGTCGTTCGGCGAAGTCTTCGGCACTTATGGTTCCCAAGAAGCAGTCATCCTCCATGTCGTCCTGCGGCGGTGGGTCGACGGGGGCGCGGGACAGGCAGTCAGCGTCGGAGTGTTTTCTTCCGGACTTGTAAACGACGGTTATGTCAAATTCTTGAAGTCGTAGGCTCCACCGTGCGAGGCGACCTGAAGGGTCCTTCAAGTTAGCTAGCCAACACAAGGCGTGGTGGTCGCTCACAACTTTGAAGGGCCGGCCGTAGAGGTAGGGGCGAAACTTCGATGTAGCCCAGATGATGGCCAGGCACTCCTTTTCTGTTGTGGAGTAGTTGATTTCTGCCTTTGATAGCGACCGGCTAGCATAACTGATGACCCTTTCGACTCCGTCGGTCTTTTACACAAGGACGGCGCCGAGTCCTACGCTGCTTGCGTCGGTGTGGAATTCCGTATCGGCGTATTCGTCGAAATGCGCAAGTATGGGAGGCGTCTGCAGGCGTCGTTTCAGTTCTTGAAATGCTTGAACTTGCGACGTTTCCCACCTGAATTCGACGTCGGCCTTCGTGAGTTGCGTCAGTGGCTCGGCGATCCGTGAAAATTCCTTGACGAAACGTCTGTAATAGGCGCACAAGCCGAGAAAACGGCGTACGGCCTTCTTATCGGTGGGCGTCGGGAAGTCAGCGATGGCAGCCGTTTTCCGCGGGTCCGGGCGAACACCATCCTTGCTGATCACGTGACCCAAGAACAAGAGCTCCTCGTATGCGAAGCGGCACTTTTCAGGCTTCAAGGTGAGTCCGGAGGTCTTGATTGCTTGAAGTACAACTTCAAGGCGCCGAAAGTGTTCGTCGAAGTTTGAGGAAAACACAACGACGTCGTCCAAGTACACGAGACACGTCTGCCACTTCAAGCCGGCCAGTACTGTATCCATAACCCATTGAAAAGTCGCAGGTGCCGAGCAAAGACCAAAGGGCATGACCTTGAACTCGAACAGGCCGTCTGGTGTTATGAAAGCAGTCTTTTCTCGGTCTCTCTCGTCGACTTCTATTTGCCAGTAACCGGTCTTGAGGTCCATCGACGAAAAGTACTTTGCGTTGTGCAATCGATCCAGGGTGTCGTCTATCCGGGGAAGGGGATACACGTCCTTCTTCGTGACTTTGTTCAGGCGACGATAATCAACGCAAAAACGTAGAGTCCCGTCCTTCTTCTTCACTAGCACCACCGGGGATGCCCACGGACTCTTCGACGGCTGAATGATGTCGTCGCGTAGCATTTCGTCGACCTGTTTCTTCACGGCCTCGCGTTCTCGCGTCGAAACTCTGTACGGGCTCTGACGGAGTGGTCTGGCGCTTTCCTCTGTTATGATGCGATGTTTTGCCACGGGAGTCTGCCGAATTCTTGACGACGACGAAAAGCAGTCCTTGTGTTGCAAGAGCAGGGTTTTGAGCTGTTCTTGTTTGTGCTTCTGAAGGCTGGGATTGATGTCGAAAGCTGGTTGCGGCGCTTTATTCGTCGGAGTAGGCTCGGGAGAATCGGTGAGGCCGAAAGCATTGCTGGCTTCTACGATTTCTTTCGATGTAGGCGACCGTCGTGCCTTTGCTCACGTGATTGTACTCGTTGCTGAAATTCGTGAGCATAACTGTTGCTTTCCCAGCCCGCAGCTCTGCTACTCCTCTTGCGACGCAAATCTTGCGGTTAATCAAGTGGTGCTGGTCGCCTTCAACAACGCCTTCCAGGTCTGCTGATTTTTTAGTGCCGACGGAAATGATGACGCTGGAGCGAGGGGGAATGGTGACCTGGTCTTCCAGCACATTCAAGGCGTGCTTTCTTGGCGGGGTGTGCGGCGGTAGTGCCTTTTCCGTGGACAGTGTTATTGACTTAGACCTCAGGTCGATGATTGTACCATGAAGGCCTAAGAAGTCCATACCAAGGATGACATCTCTCGAGCAACGCGGCAGGATTACGAAGTTCGCGGGATAAATCCGGTTGTTAATGGTGAGTCTCGCTGTGCAGATTCCCTCCGGGGTTACGAGGTGACCTCCAGCTGTCCGGATTTCGGGGCCTTCCCAGGCTGTCCTAACTTTCTTCAGCTTCGTGGCGAACGGTCCACTGATGACAGAATAGTCGGCTCCGGGGTCGACGAGGGCTGTGACGCCGTGGCCGTCGATAAGAACGTCGAGGTCGCTAGTTCGTCGTCTTGCGTTGCAGTTAGGTCGTGGCGTCGGGTCACGGCTACGTCGGTTTGTTCCGCTGCTTCCACGTTGCGTCGTCAGGTCTACTTCGGTCCGCGAGGTTTCGTCGTCAGGGGTTCGCGTCGTGTCCTCAAGCCTTCGTCGTGGCGGTGGCGTCGGCGGCGGAGGGTCTTCGGTATTTCGTCGTACAGCAACCGCACCTCCATCGGTTGCTGCCCTTAGTTTTCCGGTTGCGGGCTAGGTGACCGGCCCCGGTTTGGGCCAGTGTATGGTCGGCGTTGGGGAGAGGCGTAGCGGCCTGGCGACGGCGATCGGGAAGGTCCTCGGGGGGTCCACTGCGTTCCTGCCAGGTAGTCGGCGATGTCGCGAGGCCGTTCGCCTGGCTGCGTGCGCGGCGCGTTGACGGCGAATCCGCGTAGCCCCATCTGTCGGTACTGGCAGCGGCGGTACGTGTGGCCGGCCTCCCCGCAGTGGTAGCAGAGCGGGCGGTTGTCAGGGGCGCGCCAAACGTCGGTCTTTCGGGGGGTGTAGCTTTGGCTTGCAGGCGGGCGGGATGGCGTCGGAGGTGGCGGCGGTGTCTGGCGACGGAACTGCGATGGCGCGTGGCGTTGGTGATAGCCCGGAGTGGCGACAGCATGGCGTGCAACGGCAGCATAGCTCATGGCTTCTGGCGCAGGTGGCGGCGGTGCAGCAACTCCCAGCGAATGCTGGATTTCCTCGCGAACGACGTCGGCTATGGAATGCGCTTGGGATTGCGATGCAGGAAACATCTTTCGGAGCTCTTCGCACACGACCACCCTTATCGTCTCACGCAAGTCGTCGGAGCCCAGCGCATGTGCTTCCCCGTAGTTCGTTGTCGGCATACGGCGGTTGTATTGCCTCGTACGCATTTCTAGGGCCTTTTCAATAGTTGTGGCCTCCGAACTGAACTCCGCGACTGTCTTGGGCGGGTTGCGTACAAGTCAGGCAAAGAGCTCTTGCTTCACTCCCCGTATCAGGAAACGAAGCTTTTTTTTCTTCTGACATAGCCGGGTCCGCGTGCCGGAACAGTCGGGTCATTTCTTCGGTGTACATCCCGATGCTTTCATTCGGGAGCTGTACACGGGTCTCCAACAGCGTTTCGGCTTTTTCCTTGCGGACGACGCTGCCGAAGGTGTCCAAAAATGCGGCGCGAAAAAGGTCCCAGTTCGTCAGCGTGGCTTCTCTGTTCTCGAACCATGTCCGAGCGGTGTCTTCTAGCGCGAAATACACGTGCTGTAGTTTGTCTTCACTTGTCCAATTGTTGAAAATGGCGACCCGGTCGTACCTTTCCAGCCAGCTCTCTGGATATTCGAGCGACGACCCGTGGAAGGTTGGCGGCTCCCGGGGCTGATGCAGCCGGATCGATGTTGGAGCTACTGGGTCGGTCATCGTTACAGTCGAGGTCACGGCGTTAGGTTGCCTGGCGTTGCCGGGAAGAGGTCCGTACTCTGGCTTTAGTCCTAGCTGCCGGCGGCTAGTTCGACGATCCGGGTTTTCTTTGCAGCGACGACCCGTGGAAGGTTGGCGGCTCCCGGGGCTGATGCAGCCGGATCGATGTTGGAGCTACTGGGTCGGTCATCGTTACAGTCGAGGTCACGGCGTTAGGTTGCCTGGCGTTGCCGGGAAGAGGTCCGTACTCTGGCTTTAGTCCTAGCTGCCGGCGGCTAGTTCGACGATCCGGGTTTTCTTTGCCGTCGGCCTCCTCGCGGCTTGGGCTTGGGTCAGCGCTTCGCGGGGGCGTCCGGATCATGGAAGCAGCAGCACCTCCACCAGATGTCACGTGGTCGTGACGTCGACGAAGACAGCAGTCGGCGTTTGCAGGATGAAACTGTTTATTTGGCCGAACTTGTGGCCGAGAAACTGAGAACTAGAACTGCAGCAATACACGCTGTACAGTGATAGCGGCGAACAGGGCGTCGTCCGTCGATCAACTGACAAGCGGTCAAGCGCGTCGGCTTTTATACAGGCGCTATGGAACTTTCCAGCAATATCGCTGATGGCGGCGTTATCTCTCGAGAAAGCTGGAACATTCGCGTGCGGCGCGCAATCTTAACAAAACGATCTACCAAAATCGTGAAGCTTCTCGAACACTGCTTCGGGGCCAGCGTCGAGCGTTGATAACCGTCCTTGCTGGTCAAACTCGAACACATCAAAATAAAAGAAGAAGCGGGCGTGGCAATATACAAAGAGAGAGAAATAGATTAATAGGAAACGCAGAGAGGTTAACATGGTGCGAGTGACCGATTTGCTACCCTGCACAGGGGTGGGGAAATAGGCGTAGGAAAGGGATAAAATGAAAACGAGAAAGTTACACCATCTCCCGCTAAAGGGAACCATGTGTGGATGCGAAGCAGCGGGGAGATGGCTCGCTTGAGCGAGAGATGGTGTCATTTTTTTTTCTTGAGTAACTCGAGCCTGTGCCTTCCTCTGTTGACCCCAGGTGGTCGAAACTTCCGGAGGCCTCCATTATGGCGCCTCTCATAACCATCTCGTGGTTTTGGGACGTTAAACCCCACATATCATTATAAAGCTCCTATAGAAGTAAACAAACCGAAAGGCCGAAGCTAGCCACACGCAAAAATATGTCAAAAATATTTAGGTGCCCACAGGTCGAAAAAAAATGCCCTGCACACAGCAGAACAGTTTAAGAGGACGCAGATTGAGGTTCATACACATTCCGAAGCTCACGGGCTACTAGCAATATAAAACGGCACACACACACAAAAAGATTCTTTCGACAAAGCTCCAACAAAGTGCATTTCAAGAAACATCAGTTTTTCTTTTCATCAGCCATTTTAAGCGGCTCAAGTTATCTTACGACAGGTATAAGCCCTCCTCTCACCCCCCCCCCCCCCCTCGACCACTGATAGAATCTTCCTCTTCTTGTTTCGTGCGTGCCCGGCTAATTCAAAACTGGCTTCTTAAGTTTCGTTTTCAACAATATCTCTAACAAATACGGCAGCAGCGGTTGCTAAATCATAGGAAAGACATATTCGTTTGCTGAAGTATAATGCCCTCGTAAACAACCTAAAGCATCTTCGAACATTTTACTCGCTCAATGTAATATGTGTCTATACGCTTTGGGACGTGAGGAGCTTCAAATATTGAGTTTTATCTCGGTTAGTTGAAACGCGATTTTCATGTAAATTCGAAAACAGAACTGAAACAGCAAACAAGAATAGAATCTCGACGCCGTGTCTTCGTTCTCGTTAAAAAAAAATTCAATCTTCTTCTCTGACTTCAAACATAGGGCTCGCATCCATAGCTTGAAATCTCCTTAATAACTCCCCTCTTCAGTCGTCTCCAGTTCAGCGAATGAAATAGACTGCCCACGTGGTGTAGTCTCCCCTTACAAAAGCAGCCCATTTGCTAAAAGCCAACCTCTCCAGCTGTGCGCCTGCACCGCGCACATTTTCGAATCTACCGTAAGAGCCGCTTCTGTGCTGCGTCTTCGCCACAAAGCTTTCTTTGATTTTTTGTTACTTGTACGTCTGGATGAAACGCGCTCAATTTTAATGATGTGACCACGAAATACGGTCCCTCGCATATCAAGACATGTTCGCTCTGTTTCTCGTTATATCTACGAAATGAATCAAAATGATAAGTTGGGGTTTCGAAATCTAAGGCACGTGTCTTGAGTTACCAGAATTACTATTCTATAAGTACAACTCTTGATTATCATTGTTTTTTTTTGGTATAATCTTATCGAGAAAAGTGCCTCCTCATGTTCGGCCACTGTGCTTCACAAAAATTCACCAGGGTCCATTATGCATTCACCTAAGACGACTCGAAGGCGAAATCCACCTCATTTTTCTTTTCATTCGATGTATTGATACTAGGTCATTGCTTGACTTCGTTAATGGAGAGTTTTTGTTTTGTTCTCATTGGTTTTCATCGTTATCTCATTGTTTTCTATCTTGCTATGTCACATCTACCGAACGCCACAAGAACGTACTGCACCTCCCCATCATATGCAATACTTAGACCCGTGTCATTCAACACTTATACTGAAGCGCTTCCAAGTCTTCAGCCTTTAAGATCACTTTTTTATTATATCACCCTTGCAATGCAACACATTCGGCAATCATTCAAGCCAGCGTAGCCGGGTCCGACACATTGAGCTTAGGAAATGAATTACGAGACCCTGTGTAAATGTCGATACAGCAATGGAATGAAAAATGATTATCCTGCTGTTCTTCGTTATTACCATCAGCTTCGTTACTTCAATAGTGACCCAAAAGTAAAGGAACTGTGCGCACCATTCAGCACCTTTCGCACGTTACGCTAGTTTTCAGTGAGCCCCCGTTCAACCATTTTATATATCGAATATTATTGCCCACTATTATAATACTGGGGGAACGTGGAACACATGAAACCTGGCTATGCATTCACGGACTAATCAAAACACAGTTACCGTCTCCTCACCTTTCTGCGCCTAAGCCCAGCAGGCGCTATGTGACACATGACCACCTACAGAGAGCCTCATTTCTGTTATATGCGAGCCCATTCGATGGGACAAACCAAGACTGTATCGAAACTCTCTTTTGACCGCTGACATTTTCCGGCAAACCCCTTTATATGTCTTTCATATGTCACTTACCAATCAACCCACTTTAATGCCTCATACCGTTTCCACGCACTAGCGCCGTAATTATTATAAGACATATCAACACCTATAGAATGCCTCATTTCTTCATATGTGAGACCATTTAAAGAGACAAAGGAAAACGGCATTGATGATCTCCTTTGACCACTGACATTTTCCGGTAAGCTCCTTTAGATGTCTTTATTGCCTTCCCCATCGGCACTTCGCAGCTTCGTCGTTCCGATCCCTTTTCTTTTTTTTTTCTCTTCTATTTTTTCTATCATCTTCTCTGCCAGCATTCTTGTCACCTCCGACTTACTCTTTATTTTATCTCAATTCTTTCGTTCCCCTCCGAAGCAACGGCATCGCCTTTTCTCTCATCCCTTCTTAATGATGCCATAAAATTCGAAACGGCCATCCACCGCTGCATCGTAAGTGTCAAAGCCATCGCCTCGTGTCCCGCGAACGCGTGTGGAATGCCCCGAGGCCATAGCCGCAATGACTCCTGCGTGAGTTCCTTCCACGTGGTGGACGCCATCAGGAACACGTGTCGCGCAGTTCGCTCGTTCCATTATTACACGTCTTGGTCAGCGGCGAACAGGAGCGCACAAGGACGAGATTGAGTCGACGTAGCGGAAAGACAAGCGACGAAATGAATTAGCAGCCATGCGCCTTGCGCTTAGGTCTGGGCGGCCCTATTTCGATGGAGCCGAAATTCTGCAGGCCCTTGTACTTAGATTTAGGTGCTTGTTAGGGAAGCGCAGGTCGTCGAAATTTCTGGAACCCTCCCTTATGGCGCATCGCATAATCGCATCGCGATTTTGGGAGCTAAAACCCCAACAATATATTGCCTCGTGGGCAACGCTGGTAGCCGTAATGCTCGTAAATTCGCTCGACTTTATACGGGGCACGGCTGGACATAACCCGAACGAACAGAACCGATCTAGCTTATTACAACCATAAATGTTTGCAGTCGTGCGGTGGTATTATTATTTTGTGTATCGAAAAAGAAAGCAATGGCATGAACATGTTATTCGATCGGGCTAGTTGGTCGCCTGAGCCCGACCTCCCGCCCTTGATCGCTGGATTCACGTAGAGTTCCACTGTTTACTGTCAACCTTTACTCATGAAGTAAATTTGCATGTCTACTTTCGACACCGCGAATGATTGTGCCTGAGGGCACGAAAGAGAGGGTTTGATGGGGTGATGGTTTGTTTCAATAGACAGGACCTAATGTCTGTTGGTTTTATTACGTTATGCTTAGGGGCAAGCCACAAGCGCCTATTTCAGCTGAGATTTTACTGAAGACTCACATATAACGGTACGACAAGGGAAAGTGCCCATGTTCAAACTTCGAGCTAAATTCCCATGAGCATCAAGAAGCACTAGCCAAAGATTGCGAGCTTTCCAGATGCAAGCGCAATATCAGCGTCGCTCCTGGGATTCCACTCTCAAACGCTCATGAAATCTCAGTTTATTTCGCCCGCCAAACAGGGTATACCTCACCGGCTTCGAAAAGTGCATTTCAAATACGTATAAATGCGCTCCGGCCGCAAAAGCATCACTCTTTCTTTTTCTGTAAGCCGGCGGAAAAATTCTCGACTTCACTGTCGCCTCCCACTTTCAAAAGCCACTTGACTGCATTAGCGACGTCAGCAACCCCGTTTTCGAGAAGCGTAAACGTGTATGCCTTCGTTTTCAATCTATTTGTTCACTCTCCGCCTGAATTTTGCATGCGAAGCCAATTTTCTACCGGAGCCAAAAAGCGCTGTCCAAAAATAGCTCCGCTTTGATTTATGGTAAACTTTCTGCGTGCTTCACACTCTTCTCTCCTTCGTATTGTTTCTTTAAATCCTTAAGCACATCACCTACTCATCCAAGTTTTATTTTTTTAAGTCATTACTTCAACGGAGATTAAATACTTTCTTTCCAAATAAAATATTCTATGAAAAAAAAAGTGCTCATCTATTACCCACTCCGCGTTCCACTGCCGTCTTAACGCAAAGCATGGAAAGATTGTCCAGAAACGCCGATAATCCATCTCGAATTTTGTGCTTCGCATGAAGAAAAATGGAGGGGGAAAGTAGCGCGCTGTTCATTCAATGAAGGTAATACCTTTTAAGAAAAGCAATAGGGATTGATAAAATAGACAGCCATAGAGATTCCTCGAAGCGCGAAAAGTATTTAGCAAAAACACTAAGGTATTCTGCCTATGAAGCGACTTATATCGCAGATATGGGCGTTTATCTAGCTATATTCTCCGAGCATGCCATACTGACCCGGTGGCTTTTATTTTATTTTAATAATGGCGGAGATGTTTAAGCCAGCCGTAAAGGCTTTGGTGTGCACAATGTGTACAAGAAACTATCATCATCATGAACCGATCCAGCACGCGCTCTTTTCATTCTCTTAACAGTGAAGATGTTTAAGCTATCGGTAATTTGTGCTCTGTCATACAAAACTTCTGAGGTGGGTATGCGCCAAAGCAATTGGGCAAAACCTACTACAGAGTACAGCAGGTGCGAGCGCTAAACAAAACTCCGCTCAGTGAACTCGAACACGTGAAACACGTGAAAGGGAGAGATAGAAAGAAAGTGATAAAAAAGAAAGAGCACGAGGAAATTGAGAGAGAAAATAAATAGATAGAAAGAAAGGGAAAGTGAAAATAGGAGAGAGAAAGAAAGATCTAGAAAGAGATAGAGAAAAAAAGCCGCACCTCCCCGAAGGGGATCGTGAGGAAATGCGAATGCTTTTGGGTGCACCCGATGAGTGTGCGATTATTTACGAAGAGAGACGAGAGTGTGCACGTAGAGGCGTAATGCTCGAGTTGCATTGCGTTACACTTCGTCCTAGTGGTATCGTTGCCGCGAGAGATTCGACTTCACCGACTTCCATCGCTATCAAGACACCAAAGCGCGCGCTCCCTGCATGATATATATAGGTCCGAGCGCGGAGAGGAGGAGCGCCCGAGCTCTCTCTCCACCGAGCGAGCTCCGCGATGCGAGCGCCCTCACCGGGTACACTCCTCCTCTCCCTTACCCTCCGCTGCTCCGCGATGCGAGCGCCATCACACGCCCGCGCGCTCCTCCCCTCCCTTACCCTCCGCCGCTCACCACCTGCTCCGGTTGCTAGGCGCGGCGCAGCTGTTGCTATGGGCGAGGAGAAGCGCGCGCGGAGAGATAACACCTGTGCGCACGCCGGCCAGGGACGCAGGACAATCCCCGACTAAGAAATGCATTCGCATTTAAAAATTGTGAAGCTTGCACTAAGTCGCGCAAGGCTTGAAACAGTAAAGCTGGACGATTCGGAAGTCTCACCCAGTTGCTTGTAGGTTCTTGTCAGGCTTTAGCTAGGTGATGCTAGATTTTTTCTATCTTACTTCTAGGCTCTTGCTAGGCTAGATTGCAGATGGACATGACTACGGCATGAAGGGTACCATGACACGGGACTGACATCACGTTTCCGCAACAGATGCTGTGACGTCACAAAAGTTTTCAAATAGTCAAAATAACGACTTTTTTTCGTGCTCTAACTTCTCCGCTTTCAACCACGTCAGTAGTCCCCCCATCCGATACGTGTCTTTTAAGTTTCCTCTAGAGTGTGCTTTGCCGCAAGTACACCGTACGCGTGGCAGAGCACGCTTTACAGAATGTGCAAACTGTATTGTGCATTGGAAGTTCATGCGGTAAAGCACGTGAAGACGGAAGCATACGGTAAGGAAAGAAAGAAAGAAAGAAGAAAGAAAGAAAGAAAGAAAGAAAGAAAGAAAGAAAGAAAGAAGAAAAGAAAGAAAGAAGAAGAAGGAAGAAGAAAGGAAAGAAGAAGAGAGAAAAGAAAGAGAGAAAGAAAGAAAGAAAGTGAAAGAAAGAAAGAAAGAAAGAAAGAAAGAAAGAAAGAAAGAAAGAAAGAAAGAAAGAAAGAAAGAAAGAAAGAAAGAAAGAAAGAAAGAAAGAAAGAAAGAAAGAAAGAAAATACGTCGTTTTCTTTTCGCTTTATTCTCCGTCCAACGCGCCATTCTGAGACTGGCGCATGTTGTGCATTGGCGATACTCTTAATGAACCATAGCACAGCCGAAAAGTCCTTCTCCAACCACACGCCCCTATTGAAAATCGTGGGTTGGTGGATGCTGGAAATCTTCGTGGACATGGTGGAAGCAATAGTGGACAAGGTGGAAAGAATAGTGGATGTGGTGGAAGCTGTGGTGGTCATGATGGCTGATGATGGCGAGAGTGGAAAAAATGGTGGCAGATGGCGGTGGTGGTGGCGAGCTTCTTTTGGTGTTAAGTGGAAAATGCTGGCTGATGGTGGCGAGCAAAACATGTTTTGGTGGATGACTTGGTGAACAAGCTGGATGACGGTGGCAGGATGGAAGCATGGTGGATGACGGTGGCATGATGGAAATGAACGTGACATTATGTGAAGTCGCTGTCAGTTCTAATGTTTTCCTCTTGAATGTGCAGAAATATATGCAGTTCAAAGAAGCCAACACCGATCATTAAGCTTTCCAGCACTATTTTTTTTTATTCTTGCGGCGCCAATAACCGCCACAAGGTTTCTGGAGCCCAGCAGCCGTGAATGTTTACATTTTGCGCACGTATACTTATCAGGTTTACATCCGCGATCTGCTGCTGCATTTTGATGTTTACAATTGTAGAAGTGTCGGTGTGAACAGCGACAGTAACTGTTACATCGCCGCGCATTTGCCGAGAAGTAAATCAGTCCTTCAAGCGGGGAGACCAGAAAACAGCTTCCGCTTGATACCGCCACGCTTGAAACGCAACTCTGGCAATTCTTGCACACTCACTTACCTCAGTGGCACTTTAAGGTAATAGTGAAAATGCATACAAAGCTAAAATGCACAAACTTTTACCTTCGGCCTGCGTCGAGATGAGCCCCACCAAGTAGGACTACCACCATCATATTCTACCACCATGATTGCCACCAAAGGTTAGGCATAGCGTAGCGACCGAGTCCGTCTACGTGTTATCGGCGCTTCTGGTTTCAGTATACACGATTCCGGTGAGTACGAATGACTTTACAGCACACCTGTGGCATCGGCTAACCTAAATGAAGCATTTTTTTGTTGTGTACAGTGTCCGCACAAGAAGCGATGAGCATAGATGCGACGCGCTTCCAGCAAACGCCTCCGGTCACCAACCGCCGCCGGTCGCACTCGCCGGCGCTTCTCTCACACGTATGCGAGAACATCGACTTGTCAATTCGTACGCCTTACTGAACCAATATGATGGCATATTTTTCCGGCGAACTGCACCTGTTTTGGCCCAGCTGTTATGCAGTTGTAGCTAATGATACAGCGTCAGATCAGTGCGCTGGCACGGCTGCGCTGTACGTTGCGCGAAAAAAAACATCTACTCAATCAATTGTACGCGCGTATTTATCGAATGAGATTAGAGTCGACAGGAAGCCTCTGCACATGTCGCCCTTTGGAAAAAGCGAGAAACGGCTATTAAAACTTCCCAGTAACACCCGTTTGACTATACTCGCGGTCCTCGCTCCACTTGACATATTTCTTTGGAGTTACGTTGTGAATTCTAAAAGAAAGTTAGCGCTGCTGCCATTGCGGACGTGCCCTTCGTTACCGGCAGCAGCTTGTTTGCGTTTAATAACTACGCAAATTTTAGTAGGATGTGGAGCGCGTCTGTCTCCAGTATGAGACATACAAAGCTGAAGTCAAACGGTGTATTAGTATGTTGACTAGTCATTTTGCAAGTCACTAAGCAAGTGTCAGCGTGGTGTAGTGGTAAAGTACTCGGCTCGGGGTCCGTAGGTCGGACGTTCGATTCCCAGTGGCGGAAGTTTTTTTTTTTTTTGCATACGGTTTTTTTTTTTCTTTTTTTTTTGTACTAGTGCTATCTACATCGCCTTATATACAATTATTTATGTGTGACAGCTAGGCACGATGGTGCCGACGCTGTAGAGCCATTTTACTCTCCGTCATTCTCCAGCATCCATCATACGCCAGCATCCAGCACACACCACGTGCCACCATCTTCCAGCACCATAATCCACCATAATGGTGGATGGTGGAATCCACCATTCCTCATGGTGGATGAATTTTCAATAGGGGCACCACCCTTCTTGCCATATCATCACAACTCTCTCTTTTTCAGTTTTTTCCTTCCGCAGGACAACCATGGAGACATCGTAATTGCTTTTCCCGGAATAGCTTGCGAGAGAGGATGGTTCGCGCGTCTTTAAAGTACTGTTCGTTCATTCCTTCCTATCTGTTCTTCCTCTCTTCTTTCAGCCGTCATTTAGACGACGCTACCGCCATTTTTTTCTGCCGAACTGTTCTGTTTTTCCAGCTTTGAGCAAGCACATCACCGAATTCATTTAGCTAATTGCCTTTTGTAGCCATATCGTGACACAGAACCTCCCTTCACTTGCAAGGACAATGTATAGTGACATTTTGAGTGACCGCCTGTTGCGGTGGTTTTATTGCAGTAAAGTATTTTACACCTGACATCACCTTTCTTTGTGCCTGCATGCTAACTATTCCTAATAACTGCTCCCCGAGCTGCTCCTTTTAACTGTGTTTGATCATTAAATCTTTATATTTTTATTTCAAGCTCCGCACTCCTGATAAACCTACGGGATCATCCTGGCTCTTCAAGATCGCAAGAAAACAAGCAGGGCGAAGTCAGAACTTCAAAACAAAGACTTTTATAAACCGGCAAAATTAGTCATCAGCGCACGCGGTTTGTAACCATAAACGGTCTGTAACGCATGCTGTCAATGTCATTTACAAGGTATCGTTTTAAATGCGTAAGAATTTCTATGCGCCCTCAAAGAGAAAACTGCCCCCCCCCCCTTCTTTCACGTAAAACGATCATTGCCATAAGAAAAAGAACGAATGCAATAAAGTAAGCTCTCTTCGCGGAGCTGTTTGAATGTAGGTCACCACAGTCCGAAGGCGCGTGTCTTAACCACTTGGCTCTGCTATCGCTAGCCTTCTCTAAAAATGCATTGTTTTCTAGCGCGATCACAAAAAGCCTGCTACTTATTTTTCATTATTGAGGGAGGAGAAAGAACATCGAAGTGTTAGGTTTTTTGTCAGACGTGACCATCAACGAACGCAATTACATATGCGCTTCATTTCAATGCAGAAATCACGCAATGAATAGAACTAAAAATATCTGAAAGGAACTCCATCAGCTGTAAGCAAGACACGCGCGTTCTTCCCCCACTGACAGAAAACGCTTTTTTCCTTCCGTAGCCTGTACAGATATCACTACATCTCGATTAAAACCATGCATAACGTCTCCTCCACTGTGCTGGCATTGAGTGCATATTAACTGCTATATTAAATATAATGCTCTGCCAACTTCATGTAAACTATCCTTTACGTCACCCATTATGTACTATGAAGCCCCCTCACCCCTCCTCCCCTCTTCCACCGCATCACATCCTGGTTGCCTTGAGCTAACAAACTCAACAAATCGTGTGATTTTACTTCCATGTACCTTTTCTAGCGGAAGGCCATTAAAATACATTAATTAGTAATAGAAAATAGCGTAATTTTGCATCGATAAAGCGTACAACCTGATTTTTTAGCATTGCCATTTTTCGAGCTTCTTGGTAAACTGAATTCGAAAACATATTCAGCGCTATCAGAATAAGACGCAAGAGAGAGGGCACCACAATCAAGGTGTCGTCTCTCTTTCGTCCTTGTCTGCTAGCGCTGCTTATGTTTTCGAACTAGATTCTGTTTCCTTCTTCCTCTGAACAGCCTCGTGAGAACCACCACTATTACAAAAAAAAAACGAACTTTTGCGATACATAAGTTTTTTCTCGGAATCCCATATGTCTCCAACTCAAGAAAGAAAGAAAGAAAGAAAGAAAGAAAGAACGAAAGAACGAAAGAAAGAAAGAAAGAAAGAAAGAAAGAAAGAAAGAAAGAAAGAAAGAAAGAAAGAAAGAAAGAAAGAAAGAAAGAAAGAAAGAAAGAAAGAAAGAAAGAAAGAAAGAAAGAAAGAAAGAAAGGAAGGAAGGATTCATCGACCTATTATCTGAAACAATTCTCGGCGGTTTACCATCCAAAGCATTGAATATGTCCTCAGAAGGGGGTGTGTAAAATTATACAATGAAAAAAATAGCCTCTCTTCACTAAATGTCCCCTGCAAACATCACACAGACATAAAAAATGATTTTTTTTCGTTCTTTGCTAGACGCTCTTCATTTAGTCAATATTTTTGTTTGCTCTGTTGTAAAATGTTCTGAGCAGTGTTCTTGTTGTACCTGCAAGTGTTTATTTTCGACTATTTGCCGTTTGGATTACACTTTGTATAACTTCTTCCACGTTGGGACATTGTTGTAATTTACTGTACATATAACACATTCTAAAAAGAGACAGGGCGTGCAAACACGGACACAAGAAAGAGATCAGGACACCACAAACGCCGACTAACAACTGAAGAGACGCACAACGGCTGAAAAGAAAGAAGGCACGAAAACTTATCTGCGCATGCCCATGCAACCGGCGAACCTATCAATCCGGCACGCGTGGCGGTCTACGTGGAAGATAACTGTTAAGGCATTTGATTTCATCTTTATGCAAGTTAATCGACGGTTGGCTCACGCATGCGCTACCACTATTCTCGATATGCCATGCTTCAATCATCAGGCGCGTTTCCTCATTTCTATGCCGGTACAACACTGCGCATTCATCGAATTTTGGCGTGCACTTACAATCTCGACAATGTAAAGATAGATTAGAAGGTGAGCCTCCTGTTAGCGATCTCTTATGTTCCAACAATCTCTGGTTAATGCATCGGCCCGTCTGTCCTACGTAGAAGCGGCCGCAGCTGAAAGGGACCTTATACACCACACTCGTACGGCAATCAGTGAATTTGTTGGTGTGTTTTTACGAAACAATTATCGGTCCGCTTCTTGTCTTTTACTCGCTCATTCTTCCTCTGCACAGCGGCACAAATCTTACCTAGCTTATTGGCAGCCGTGAAAACAACATTAACGCCGTATCTACTTCCTACTTTCTTTAGCCTGTGAGATATGCAATGAATGTACGGAATACCTACGAAACGTTTCTTCCTGTCGCTTTCTGCAACCATGCTCGGACTTAACACAATAGACTTCTTTAAACGCTCAGCGACCGTGGCCACTGCATCACGAGGATACCCTACATCTAAAAGGCGCGTAACCTGTGCGCTAAAGCTATCACTCATTTTGTGCTCACACGACTTGGTGAGGGCTGACTTAAGGCAAGACATGGCGATGCCGTTTTTTACAACCTTCGAGTGCTTCGACGAAAAATTTAGCAGCGGTTTGGAAGATCTAGGAGAATACTGCCAGCACACGTGGTTCTTCTGGAACGTTAAGGAAATGTCTAGAAATTGTATTCCATTATTCTGAGGCACCTCTTTAGTAAAGCTCAGCCCTCCTCCATTTAATTCAAATTTTTCGCTCACGGAAGTTACCACCTTTTCAAAGTCCTCATCACTACAAAAAATTAAGTAGTCGTCCACATAACGAAAAAACCTTAATAACCGAATTACCTAAGGCGCCTTCCAAAAGATTGTCAATCTTGCTAAGGTATAAATCACTAAGAACCGGAGCAACCTTAGAACCAATACATATCCCTGATTTCTGCACATAAACGCCTTCCTTCCAACCTACCAGCGTCGACTTTAAATACATGGAAAGGATTTCTAGAAATGCCCCGGTAGAAACACCACATTTATCGGTGAAAACCGTCTGGTCGCCTTGTTCGTTAATACATTCATTAACACATTTTAACAAGTCCTTATGCGGCAAAGAATAATATAGGTCTTCAATATCCATACTAAAAGCTTTACAACAGCCGGGGTTCTCCTCTGAGAGGAACTGAACTAGCGCCTGAGAATTACGCATACGAAAAGGGTCTGAAAAAACTCAAAGAGGTTAAGCAGTTCTGCAAATAACTAGATACAGCGACTTGCCAGGTGCCTTGCTCTGAAACGATTGCTCGAAACGGAATCTCGTTCTTATGTGTTTTGGCTGAAAAAAACAATTCTAAAGTAAGTGATTTAGCCTTCTTGACATTACAAGCTATTCTCTCCAGATTATGTCTTAACAAAAGGTCGACAGCACGTTGCCTAACTACCGATGGCTTAAGTTTTACCGTCCTAAAATTCTTTTCTATGGCTGTTAATGCTTTTTCTAAGAACAAACAGTCCGGCATAATTACAAAATACCCTTCCTTATCTGAAATTACTGGCCTGAGTTTCTTCTCGACACAGTAATTAACCAGAGGCCGGATAGGATCAGAACACTTGAGATGCATATTAGAACCCTTGATGCTAGCAACGCAGTCTGAAATGCAGTGGGAACGCTCTTCTTCAGAAACAAGTCTAGTGATTGTACGCGGCAAACTTAAAACGTCTATTGGTTTCAGGTTCGGCTTAAAACAGTATTTAGGACCTAAGGCTAGGGTTTTGCAGTGACTATCATCTAAGGCAGCTCCTCCAAGGACTAGCAAGTTATTTTGTGGTGAAACAGTAGAAATAATCTTCCTCTTACATGGTCGAAGTTCTCGAAGTTTTACCCTCCATATGAATTCCGCATGCTGGTTAGCTACCCTCATCCAGTCGGCGTATATCGACTTCTGGCGGCGGTCGTCACGTGAAGTCGAGCAACGGACCTTGAGGCATTCCTGGTAAAATCTCACTTGACGCCATGATTCCGCGGTCAATATGGCACATATCCTCCTGGCATGTCCGGTAGATGGTTGCAGAAAGCCGCACAAAAGCTGAACTTCAACTGGGCAAACTCTATTTTTAGAAAACCATGAAAAAGTTCTAGCACGGACCAAGCAAATAGCAATTAAAGAAGCCAAAGAGGCAGGATTGTTCAGATAAGTAGGAGAACACGGAAAAGGGCTCAGAGTACTAGAAATGAAGCTTAGAATAACAGAGAGCTGAGCTAGTTGGTACGTATTCATTCTAAAAAGAGACAGGGCGTGCAAACGCGGACACAAGAAAGAGATCAGGACACCACAAACGCCGACTAACAACTGAAGAGACGCACAACGGCTGAAAAGAAAGAAGGCACGAAAACTTATCTGCGCATGCCCATGCAACCGGCGAACCTATCAATCCGGCACGCGTGGCGGTCTACGTGGAAGATAACTGTTAAGGCATTTGATTTCATCTAAGCTTCATCTTCATCTTCATCTTCAGCTTCATCTAAGCTTTCATCTAAGCTTCATTTCTAGTACTCTGAGCCCTTTTCCGTGTTCTCCTACTTATCTGAACAATCCTGCCTCTTTGGCTTCTTTAATTGCTATTTGCTTGGTCCGTGCTAGAACTTTTTCATGGTTTTCTAAAAATAGAGTTTGCCCAGTTGAAGTTCAGCTTTTGTGCGGCTTTCTGCAACCATCTACCGGACATGCCAGGAGGATATGTGCCATATTGACCGCGGAATCATGGCGTCAAGTGAGATTTTACCAGGAATGCCTCAAGGTCCGTTGCTCGACTTCACGTGACGACCGCCGCCAGAAGTCGATATACGCCGACTGGATGAGGGTAGCTAACCAGCATGCGGAATTCATATGGAGGGTAAAACTTCGAGAACTTCGACCATGTAAGAGGAAGATTATTTCTACTGTTTCACCACAAAATAACTTGCTAGTCCTTGGAGGAGCTGCCTTAGATGATAGTCACTGCAAAACCCTAGCCTTAGGTCCTAAATACTGTTTTAAGCCGAACCTGAAACCAATAGACGTTTTAAGTTTGCCGCGTACAATCACTAGACTTGTTTCTGAAGAAGAGCGTTCCCACTGCATTTCAGACTGCGTTGCTAGCATCAAGGGTTCTAATATGCATCTCAAGTGTTCTGATCCTATCCGGCCTCTGGTTAATTACTGTGTCGAGAAGAAACTCAGGCCAGTAATTTCAGATAAGGAAGGGTATTTTGTAATTATGCCGGACAGTTTGTTCTTAGAAAAAGCATTAACAGCCATAGAAAAGAATTTTAGGACGGTAAAACTTAAGCCATCGGTAGTTAGGCAACGTGCTGTCGACCTTTTGTTAAGACATAATCTGGAGAGAATAGCTTGTAATGTCAAGAAGGCTAAATCACTTACTTTAGAATTGTTTTTTTCAGCCAAAACACATAAGAACGAGATTCCGTTTCGAGCAATCGTTTCAGAGCAAGGCACCTGGCAAGTCGCTGTATCTAGTTATTTGCAGAACTGCTTAACCTCTTTGAGTTTTTCAGACCCTTTTCGTATGCGTAATTCTCAGGCGCTAGTTCAGTTCCTCTCAGAGGAGAACCCCGGCTGTTGTAAAGCTTTTAGTATGGATATTGAAGACCTATATTATTCTTTGCCGCATAAGGACTTGTTAAAATGTGTTAATGAATGTATTAACGAACAAGGCGACCAGACGGTTTTCACCGATAAATGTGGTGTTTCTACCGGGGCATTTCTAGAAATCCTTTCCATGTATTTAAAGTCGACGCTGGTAGGTTGGAAGGAAGGCGTTTATGTGCAGAAATCAGGGATATGTATTGGTTCTAAGGTTGCTCCGGTTCTTAGTGATTTATACCTTAGCAAGATTGACAATCTTTTGGAAGGCGCCTTAGGTAATTCGGTTATTAAGGTTTTTCGTTATGTGGACGACTACTTAATTTTTTGTAGTGATGAGGACTTTGAAAAGGTGGTAACTTCCGTGAGCGAAAAATTTGAATTAAATGGAGGAGGGCTGAGCTTTACTAAAGAGGTGCCTCAGAATAATGGAATACAATTTCTAGACATTTCCTTAACGTTCCAGAAGAACCACGTGTGCTGGCAGTATTCTCCTAGATCTTCCAAACCGCTGCTAAATTTTTCGTCGAAGCACTCGAAGGTTGTAAAAAACGGCATCGCCATGTCTTGCCTTAAGTCAGCCCTCACCAAGTCGTGTGAGCACAAAATGAGTGATAGCTTTAGCGCACAGGTTACGCGCCTTTTAGATGTAGGGTATCCTCGTGATGCAGTGGCCACGGTCGCTGAGCGTTTAAAGAAGTCTATTGTGTTAAGTCCGAGCATGGTTGCAGAAAGCGACAGGAAGAAACGTTTCGTAGGTATTCCGTACATTCATTGCATATCTCACAGGCTAAAGAAAGTAGGAAGTAGATACGGCGTTAATGTTGTTTTCACGGCTGCCAATAAGCTAGGTAAGATTTGTGCCGCTGTGCAGAGGAAGAATGAGCGAGTAAAAGACAAGAAGCGGACCGATAATTGTTTCGTAAAACACACCAACAAATTCACTGATTGCCGTACGAGTGTGGTGTATAAGGTCCCTTTCAGCTGCGGCCGCTTCTACGTAGGACAGACGGGCCGATGCATTAACCAGAGATTGTTGGAACATAAGAGATCGCTAACAGGAGGCTCACCTTCTAATCTATCTTTACATTGTCGAGATTGTAAGTGCACGCCAAAATTCGATGAATGCGCAGTGTTGTACCGGCATAGAAATGAGGAAACGCGCCTGATGATTGAAGCATGGCATATCGAGAATAGTGGTAGCGCATGCGTGAGCCAACCGTCGATTAACTTGCATAAAGATGAAATCAAATGCCTTAACAGTTATCTTCCACGTAGACCGCCACGCGTGCCGGATTGATAGGTTCGCCGGTTGCATGGGCATGCGCAGATAAGTTTTCGTGCCTTCTTTCTTTTCAGCCGTTGTGCGTCTCTTCAGTTGTTAGTCGGCGTTTGTGGTGTCCTGATCTCTTTCTTGTGTCCGTGTTTGCACGCCCTGTCTCTTTTTAGAATGAATACGTACCAACTAGCTCAGCTCTCTGTTATTCTAAACATATAACACACTTTTTATGACAGAAGGCCCCTCTTCAGCCAGGCCTCTTTATGTATGCTTATGTAACCTCTTTATGTATACTTATGTAAGCACACATTTTTATACGAAAATAAATAAACTTCTCATGAAGGCATCCACCATGGGCGATGCTCGCGTGGCTTTACATCGGTCGAATACCGGTCCCTCTTCACCGGACTTCCTGATTACACTATTTAGCGACGAGAAATGCGAACGTCGCTTTAGGAAACGACACACTGCATGGGTCAATAGTTATTACATGGCACTGACTTGTTCGGGAACCTCCGAAAGTAATTCTTTGTGCCCTCTTCGCTATTGAACGGACGCCAGGAAGCCAGACCTCATTTCCGAACTCCCGGTCAGCGTCTTCTTCCATTCGACACCGCCTCCGGGGTTTCCGGCGCTGAATGATCGACGCTTTAGCCCTAAGCTTCCCGTCGACCCCTCGGTAAGACAATGACTGGCCGACGCAAAGGGAAGTAAGCGGCCCTATTAAACGGACATAAAGACATTCCTGTCGTTAGTGTACTGTGATGACTGTGACAGCCTCCTCTGAGAAGCGCGCACATTCTTTATGCGGTGTGCAATCTCCCCATGTCATTCATGGTCTTCCGATATGCAGAGTGCCCAGAGCGCCTACTCTGTAGAATTAAACAGCGATTGTGAGTACTTTTTGTTCATTCTTTGCCCCCGACGAAACGAGTCCCAGCTTTAATGGCATCCTCATTTGTGGACATGGATTGTCACACTGGGAGGCTTTGCGATCAATTTATAGGAAAGCTTGATTCTAAAAGATGTGCACGCGGATAAGAATGTCTCGCAGCTGCTTCGATCGCAGCGCTTTGCCTCATAATATCTAACGTAGTCCCTCGACGGAAGAGCGCTGGCTCTACTATTGGAAGTTTATCATTAGAGTTTAGTAGGAAGGTATGCCGTAAGCTGACGTGTACGTAATGAAAAGCACTTTGATTAATGTGTGATGAATCTTTGCCCCCCCCCCCTAATGTAAACCCCTGTGCACGCGGATGATTGAGATGTATATTAAAGTATATACTCACTTGCAAGTTGTGTTAAAGAGAACAAAAATCTTAGCTTCTGCGTGAGGCTTGCTAATGTATTGTTAATCTTGAATTCATGTAGAAGGAAACTTTTCTGGTTTTCTTTTGTAAGGATGAATACAGGAACATCAGACACAAAGCGCGATCACGCACAGAGACAATGGCGTATGCAGACGAAGAAAAGAAGACCAGACTATTGCACTCTACCTGTAATAGGCGCTAGCGCACGTGAACATGATCGGGACTTAACTTTCATACAATACGCATAGTATCCGACGGGACATGCAAACTATGGCAACGAAATGAAATCCCCGCGCAATAGGGAATTATCATCTTCGTTCCTATAAGTATCACGACACATATCGCTTCTCTATAGTCGCGCACCCTTTTGCTCCGCATCCTCACCTCATTATCATCAGCCGAGTGCGAACGCATCTCGAGGTTTCTTCTCAAGGACCAAGGAAGGCACTCTGTCGAACAGCTTGTGCACAATGAATGGAGCGGATGCTTCCCTTCACTTCCGGCTGACTCTTGCTCTCCCTGATACGACACACACACAGTGTTCCTTCCGACAGTCTATCTCTCACTCTTACTCTCTGTCCATAATTCTCCGTTTCCTCTCCTGCAACCCTTTGCTACTTCCCCGTCACATCTTTTCTCGCACTCATTCCCCGCGAGACGGTCGCCTATCGTCTTGGCTCATTCGTGTGTGGGTGGACTGCCAGGAAAGTGGACAGGAAAACGATTACCATTCGCGCCTTTTGTGCTCTTTTTGTGTCCTGTGCGCTCTGACGGCCTGTTGACTCGCCGCAGTGCCGGAAACAAAAACAGGAATACTCGAAACGGAAGAAACAGCGGAATAACAATTACCTCTCATAGATTCATCTTCGTTTGTTTTTCATTTGTTTGTTTTTGCTCTCAGCTCACTGAGAGCAGAGTACTTCCATTGAGGGCCTTATTGACAGTATACTTGGCCACCCGTTAATTAGGAGGGGCGTGATAATGCACTTGCCATGGCGCCACTACATAGACTTCAGCTTCCCAATCTCGTTCTGCACCGGATTTACGCGGGAAAAGTAGAGAGGAATGATTCGTATGAACACGTCTTCCAGAACAACTGGTCCACTTTCACTACCGAAACTGCAACCTACTAATGAAAGAGCGTGAGTGAAGGCGCATGACGGTACTATTACCCGAATGCATTACAGAGTGCACTATCTTAAACATGCGTATGCTATTGTCACGGTATTGTGCTGCTGACGACTGCTGCAGCAAGACTGGGAAATGCGTAACTCTTCATTTGGGCGAATTTCTGTCCGACAAATTAAAACTCAAAGCACAAGCAATTCACGCTGTACACTGATAGCGGCGAGAACAGCCGTCAGCCGTCGAGTAATCTGATCATCACCGATGGAACACGTCGTGTTTTATACATCATTCATCGAACCTATTCGCGTCCTGCGCGTAATCTTAACAGAATAATCTGAACCAATCGCGAATCTTCCAAAGCATTGCGAGAAACTACTGAGTCGCTTACCAAAATGGTGTGCACGACGTGAAAGTCACAACCTCATCGGTTGTGCAATGCCTTAGCTTTCGCTTTCAAACTAAGAGAAAAACAACAAAACAAATTTGTTCACATATTTTGCGAGGCAACTCTTGACCACCCATCTCCCAAGTCTGCTTGTTTTGTTAATTGTGATTTCTTCTCGACACTGCGTGTAATGCGTTGTTGATGAGGGACATTAAGTACTAAAAGACCCGCTACGGTGGTCTCGTGATTATGTTGCTCGAATGTTGACCCAAAGGTCGCGAGACCGAATCCCGGCCACGGCGGCCGCATTTAAACGAAAGCGAAATGCTAGAGGCCCTTGTACTTGAGCTAGAGCTCCAGGTTAAAGAACCCCGGACGGACGAAATTTCCGGAGCCATCCACTACGGCGTCCCTCATAATAATGTCATGTTTTCGGACGTAAAACCCCGAAAATTATTATTAAGTAATAAATGGGGAGCATTCTATTTTCCCTCGAGGATGGCGGTCGGCTTCGAAATGCAGCGTAAAAGACGAGAGAGGCTGGAGACCACAGCTGGCTAGATATCCTCCGGCGGCCGCTCTTGCCTTCACGTAGCCTCTTTGAACTCAAGAATAGCCGATAACGATCGGCCTCGATCCTAATGGGGACGCCCTTTTGTTCAACGTCCTTCTAGTGGACGTCCCGGCATCGTTCGCTGATACAATCTCGATTTTACTTTGCTCTTTGCGCAAGGAAGGCGTGGGAGCTGGTTCGGAACAGAGCCGATAAAAAAAAAGACAAGGGTATTGCCTATTGTGCGTCGTTGAGTATCGGGAAATCCTCTGGGGGCCGACAAGGAACGGAAAGCCGTTCGTCCAGAAGATAAACATCTGTTGCTTCTTGTAGTTTCCGGCAAGGCAGCGTGCGAAGTTTAGCCTCGGCGGACTCTCTGGGCAAGCGTGGATAATCATTGATTTTGCAATCGTGTCGGATGGCAAATGTTCGATTGTTCTCGAAAGGAACTTTTCTTACAGCAACTAAGACTGGTACTTCTATCTAATACCGCTTTAGAGATGCCGCAGCTTCTTCGACGAGCATCCTTGTGAACGTCTCTGGTGGCGATTACGGTTCAGAAAGGATGACTAGCAAGGAGATCGCTTCATAAAGGAGTTCAAATATCTTTAATAGTTGACAAAGAAGCTCTACTATGGAGATCGCTTTAGAATGTCGTTCAAGTTGATTCAGACGTTAACGAAACGTATCTGGTGCAATGAGAGATCTTGAAACGCCCATCCGTTATGGCGTATGCCTGTCCTGAAGGCGTATTAATTATGTACTTGTCTCACTATACACAATGTTCGAGTTTTCGTTTGCATTACTTATTAGTTTATGGAAATATGCGATTTAACGTTACACACACAAACCAGAGACCCCACAAACCATCGCTCGCCACTGTCCTAGCAGCCGTTGATGACGCATCGCTCCCTGAAAAGAGCATATTCGAATACTGCGGATATCTCCGGTTGTAACTGTAGGCGAGCCCTGCTATGACTGGGAAACAATCTCTCGTCCGTCCGACATCTTTTTTTTTTTGGACGCGTTTCATCTCTCCAAACACGCATCACGGTGTGAAGTACTACATCACTGAGAGGCCCAAAGAGATGCAGCGGTACGTCGTGACGGACATTTCTGGAACAGGTATTGCAGAACCCGGGCTGCTCAACATGTCGGAGCTGCTACATGTGTGCCACCATGGTCTGCTCTGAGAATCTCTTTTATTCATTCAAGTGTATGTGTATGTTGATTTTTTTCACAACGCAGGTTTCTTCCACAACGTAGCGTATCAACAAATCCAGCGCAAGCTTTCATGGGAACGCTTTGTGCATGACGTCTTTCAGTGCCGCAGTACGGCGTCGCTGTCACGGTTGCTTAAATCCCGAAAAAGCAAAGGAAATATGTTTCTTTATTCCTCTTTGTATTCTTATTTGAAAGGAGGGCCCTAGCACACACAGAAGAAACATTCGCAATGGCCTTTGTGCACCATATTGATGGGACGTTCTGCAGGCTTCTTTTTTATGAGTCGTCTTAGGCCCGCAAATTCACAAAATAGTGGTCATAAGGAAAACGACCCTTCTGTTCACAACTTCAGCGCCCCGGCGCTCTAAACTCGTTCACTCGTGACACAAGACACAAGCTTTCGCGAGACCACAAACATGCCGACGGCAAATCAAAAGAAGAACGTCGTGTGCTTTCACGACATTCTGAAGAACACATCAATCAGCGTCCACCAAAAGCAGACCAAACGTTTCCAGGTCAGCAAACAATGGCAGCGTCTAAACAGAAGGCATGAGAATATAATAACATAAAACACTTGATGATGCTTCCCGCCGCTCCTGCAACTAAGCGTAAGGACTCGGGTGCTTGGTCTATTGAGTTTGCGATCGTGAAAGTACAGCACGCGTTTCCGAGCACGTCTCCTGCTCCCACATGATGTGTCCAACCATAACACGTGTTTGACAAGAACGATGCGAAGTGCCAGATGTTGATTGTGAGAGTATAGGCGTGTACTGGCATGTCTAGTACCGCAACTGGAGAGGCGATCATCTCTCATATCTAACTTGACGGCTTGCTCAATCACAGAACTGACGTCCTCAACACGCTGCAGTCTATGGGTCACAGAAGAGCCTTTCCCGCTAGTTTCGTATTCCGACAGTGGTTGTTGCTACCAAGTGCGATTGTTCAGCTGCACAGTGAATAAATGCCAACAGCAGGCCAATGAAGAAGGCAGTTGGGAGACGCGAGAAAAGAATACTGGGTGTGTCCAGATAAGATCGAACACGAGGTCCCGGTCACCATTCCCGATTGTGATGAAATTTACTGCAGGTCTAGGCATTACACCCAGAACAATGATTTCGCAGTTAGTTTTGCGAAAAAAAAATTTGTTCGCCTGAAAAAAAATATACAAATTTTGGCCGCAAAAAACGCTTTTCCGCCAATTTCGCGATTTCTGAATTTTAAGCGCACCTAGGGAAAAAACGGTGCACTTCTTCGTCACAATATTTATTCCCCTTAAAGAACAAGTGAAACTTAATCTTATGAGGCTATTATTTTCCTTGCTTGTCGAAGCACTCTTGAAGAAAAAAAAATCACAAACTTGGCAAATCGCACAAAATACCTGTATTTCAGGAATTTATTGCTGCAAGCACGTTAAAGTGAGGATAATAAAAATTGGTACATATTAACTTTGATACTTTCGCTCTCTTTTAAAATAATTTGCGTGGTTTTACCGTGCTCCGTTTTACTCGATAATTGGGCTGAAACGTAAGTGAGTTACCAAAAACACCGAACTTTGAAAATGATTTTCTCAAAAAGGCCATTTTTAATTTTTTTAAAAATCTCTCTGATTGAAGTCAAAGGCGTCATCTACCATTGTGCAGAAAAAAACGTTGCATTATTTTGGTTGCTAAGAAGTTATAGTGCGTCACATGTGACCATGCCAGCCTAGCGGCCGCGTCGTTCGTTCCTGGATGAAACTCGGATATAAGTTGCTCAAAATACTTGTACGTGACATAATCACAAATCAGCAGCTCCACACCAACAAATGCGCAGTCCGGTGTCATGGTTCAGCAAGCTTTGTCTTGCGATCAGCCGCTTGACAAACCCGCAGCAGCGGCCGCTCGATGCTGCGGGCACTCACATTACATGAGTGCCGCTTCGACGGCGGATGAGCTCCGCTTGCGCGTGAAAACTGCGCTGAGAGGACGAATGAGATAAGGAATGCATCACTGTGAAAGTTAAAGGCCGTTAAGTGCCAACAAATTTCATAGTATGTAACGAAAACACTGCCGGCGATTTCCCAGTGAGCGCCTCCAGTAGTGCGCTCATGTGTTGCTTTCTCTCTTCTGATGGGCTAAAGATAATTAGGTTCATTCTATGAGCAACATATGACACAAAATAAAGCCATTGACATCTAAAGAAAGCTGTCATACGTGCTTCCGATGGTCGAGCAACTCAAACTGCAGTTGTTCATCTCGTGCCAGAACACTTGTGTCAGCTGGCTGTGAAAAGAAGTGTGTCCAAGTCCTTTGCTTCATTAAAGAACCGCTTTTACAATACTGTATTGTTGTGCGTCCGCAGATAGAATATTCAACGCAAGTCGAGCATTTATCACAATATTATGCGGCTTCGGGCATAAGAGCAGGGGAAAAAAATACATCCGTGCTGTATTGAAGGCGCTCACTGGGAAATCGCCGGCAGTGTTTTCGTTACATACTATGAAATTTGTTGGCACTTAACGGCCTTTAACTTTCACAGTGATGCATTCCTTATCTCATTCGTCCTCTCAGCGTAGTTTTCACGCGCAAGCGGAGCTCATCCGCCGTCGAAGCGGCACTCATGTAATGTGAGTGCCCGCAGCATCGAGCGGCCGCTGCTGCGGGTTTGTCAAGCGGCTGATCGCAAGACAAAGCTTGCTGAACCATGACACCGGACTGCGCATTTGTTGGTGTGGAGCTGCTGATTTGTGATTATGTCACGTACAAGTATTTTGAGCAACTTATATCCGAATTTCATCCAGGAACGAACGACGCGGCCGCTAGGCTGGCATGGTCACATGTGACGCACTATAACTTCTTAGCAACCAAAATAATGCAACGTTTTTTTCTGCACAATGGTAGATGACGCCTTTGACTTCAATCAGAGAGATTTAAAAAAAAATTAAAAATGGCCTTTTTGAGAAAATCATTTTCAAAGTTCGGTGTTTTTGGTAACTCACTTACGTTTCAGCCCAATTATCGAGTAAAACGGAGCGCGGTAAAACCACGCAAATTATTTTAAAAGAGAGCGAAAGTATCAAAGGTAATATGTACCAATTTTTATTATCCTCACTTTAACGTGCTTGCAGCAATAAATTCCTGAAATACAGGTATTTTGTGCGATTTGCCAAGTTTGTGATTTTTTTCTTCAAAAGTGCTTCGACAAGCAAGGAAAATAATAACCTCATAAGATTGTGTTTCACTTGTTCTTTAAGGGGAATAAATATTGTGACGAAGAAGTGCACCGTTTTTTCCCTAGGTGCGCTCAAAATTCAGAAATCGCGAAATTGGCGGAAAAGCGTTTTTTGCGGCCAAAATTTGTATATTTGTTTTCAGGCGAACAAATTTTTTTTCGCGAAACTAACTGCGAAACCATTGTTCTGGGTGTAATGCCTAGACCTGCAGTAAATTTCATCACAATCGGGAATGGTGACCGGGACCTCGTGTTCGATCTTATCTGGACACACCCTACTGCAATTCGCACAAGAAAACGGAAGGAAGAAAGAGAGGTTACACATATGGTAGTATGCAGTTCAGTGTTCTTGGCTGTAGAACGATGAAAAAGTTGGGACGAAAGACGAATACAGAACCTTTTCACAGCACCTAATAACATTTGCTCGACTTCCCGCATCTTCGCCAATACCACAAGGTGGGAGTGAGATATTGACATAGGATTTGAACTTCAACACGGGCATGTACAATACGCCGAGCAATTGTCTAAAGTTGTTCGTTACAAAAGAAATAGCGTAGACAACTTCTGCTAATAAACACTCCAGGGTTATGACTAGCATATCTCGCTCTATGGCCCTCGATTGCCTGTAAAAACTTTTGAATTTGCGCGGCTTCTGTGGACGGCACCGCACCGAAACATACGCCGGGAATGCGACATGTGTACGATAGCTAAGAGGTGATAGCGTTGCGCGAAGTCTCAGCTTTCATGCTTTAGTCCACGTGAACGCGCGTTAACTGATTGGATTGATAGCGAACGCTTCAATTTGGTGCATGTGCTGCAAACGATTGCTTCTCATCACGCAACTAATTAATTAATTATTTACATTGTTAAGTAAGTAATGGATTAATTACAAATTATTTACTTCATCTTTATCATTTTACAAACATTATATCGGTCTACATAACGAAAGGAGGTCGTATAGCCAGATGATATTGATGACGCTGTCCCCTTTCACCCCCTCCAGGTGCAAGCTTCTTAAGCAGAGAAAGGCTCGCTAAAATACCTGCGTTTTTTTTTACCATCAATTTTTGTCTGTCATGATAACACGCAATTTATGATATGTCAGCGCTGTAAGAACAAGTTGACAGCACAAGAACAACAACAAAAAAGAAGTGTGTCTATAAAGCGTGCTGCCAAAACCGAAAGCAATGAAAGCATGCCACTGCGTGAAAAATGTGCTTTCGGTATCGTCAGCCTTTCTTGGTCGATGCGTCGTCCCAAGGATTCCCTATCTCCCTCACCGGCGCGCGGCAAACGACGCTGTCTCGTGGGTGTGGCACCTGCATAAAGCCATCGCTAGGTCGGAGCGCTGAGATTGTTGCCCGGGCGCTGACTTGGTTTGGCCGCAGTGTCCTCCTTGCTTCATGAATAATGCCTACCTGTCGACGATGCCGTCGGGGCCTTTCCGCCCTCCACCCACTTCTTTAGCAAGGCCTCATTTCCATTTTTGTTACATGTTTTCCTAGCGTCAACGCACACGCCTACGCGGCCAGCTCGGCACTCATTAATTAGCGTCTCTGTCCTGCAGCAACCGCGCTTTCGTGTCGTGGTCGTTCGAATTTCGGGGATGGCGCTGCGTATCTGTTACGAAACGGAGGGTCGCTGATAAATTATGCAAATTGGAGGACCCCATCACATTTCCGAAACAGTAAGACTCCGAGAATCAGGCCAATTCCTGTCAATCGCTGTCGCGAAACGTGAGGTTAACCCAGAAAGCGTTTCGTTTGTAAACGCCATTTGTTGTTGATAAGCCACCATCGCGAACCGTGTGTCGAGCATTCAAATTAGCTCAAATTTCTTCTTAAGAACAGTTCTACCGTAAGGGTCTTCTCTTGTGCTCGTGAATATGAACCCAATACTTTGTGTAGATCTTCCTTGGCTATTCGGGCCCACTGATAAAATGGAGGCGAAGAGCATACGCAGGCGCTGCCTGTTCATAAATTGCTAAACTAATCTTGAACCAGGATTAACCATCGATTTTGTACCAGTTTTATTTTTTTACGAGTCTTTTTTCTGAGCAGTCGGAAAAATGGGAGTAAGTACTAGACGGGCCGTGCTTCGGAGTGGGAGTTTCACTCGTTAATAGGCATCATGTAGCGCGAAAAGACAAAACGAACACACAGAACCACATACCACAGGCGTTACGAACAACTTTAATAGAAAAATTCAATACACACAGAGTATATGTGAGTTCCAAAAGCGCAGGCGCAAACGTGATTCCGGCAGGCTACAAGGAGCCCAAGGCAGAATACATAACAGTACGACTGGAAAACGGACATTCCGCGGCAAACGAGACAACAAACGTCTGACTAACGCAATCACTACGACTTTCCTTGATAAAAAAAACGCTTCTAAGAGTTCTCGTGCCGTTTAATCTCTACTTGTACCCAGGATTTTGACATCGTGAAACCTTGGGGCACATGCGCAGGCTTTGCAATGCGCAGAAAGGTGCGGGTTCATGTGCTTGTTCAAACTAGGGCCCCCTGTAGCCAGCCGGATGTCACGTCTGCGCCTGCGCGTTTGGAACGCACATATACTGTGTGTGTCTTAAAGTTGTTAGTAGCGCCTCTGGTTTGTGGTTCTGTGTGTTTTGCCTTTTCGCGCTACATTATGTCTATTAGCAAGCACCAACTAGCCCAAAAACAAGTCCTTCTGCAGAACACTTCACTCGTTACGTGTTCCAATAAATAAACAAATCAAACAGCAAAGAAAATGCGGAACTACGTACACAAAGGAAAACGCCCTACTATCGGTCGAACGTTGAGTGACTAGCTTTACAGCATAGGAGACTCTGGGCTTTCCACGAACCGCTAAACCTTCGAACGCAAACATCAGCACAGAGGGCCAGTGCAGCGGCGCAAGAAGCAAATATAGTGTAGCAAAGGCGCTGTTTGTCCCGTGGCTAATACCCACGACGTGCGCGTTATGAAAATATGATCTCCGCCAGTTCAACGCCCGCCCTAGCTGCGGCTTTTCAGCGGCGTAGTCTATTACGGAGGTGCCCGTGTAACTAAAAAATAAAATTGAAATAGGGCTCCCTATGATCCGCGCTTTGCACGCTGACGGCGTCATCAAGCTTCCGATCCTGTCGATAAAATTTGCGTACGCGGGCTCGAAACTCTGTCTAAAATAGAACAAAAAGCAAATCTAAATAAAATATAGATAATGTGATATTGAAGAGCACTGCTCTATTTTTTATATGTATGATGTGCCTTATGGAGTGTGTAGTTGAAAAAGAAAAAGAGAATAGAAGACGAGAAATAAAGGATGCCGATGGGACTGCACTCTCTCGCGTATTACGATAGGGTAAACTAACAGTTCATTTTTTTTAATGTGTGTAACTGCGTGCAGCGAGAGAGTGTGTGCACGGACAACGCAACGCAAATGGCAGCGCCAAGTCAATGAGTTTCATATTTCACTGAAGCAAAAAACTAGAAACGCTTCGAGGCTGCCAGTTAAAGAACCGAGGCGGAGGAAAATAGTTTACAGATGGCACGCGAGAGTTATCTGCAGCGCGAAAAAATAAAAATGGTTTCACGATAAGGAAAAGTTGTCGTCTATCCGGATATGTAGTAAACACTAAGAAAAAAAAGTATGTGTTACTCTCCTCGCTGAGTGCCTACTTGCCATGTGTATGACTGTCTTTAAAGAGACACGTTAACTCTACTTCGGGTCGCACGACTCTTCGAGGAAAGTATAGTGATCTCCTATAAGTGAATTAACTTGTCCCTTTAAACAGAACCATATACTTGACAAGGCAGAACTCGCAAAAAAGAGTCCAATCACTATCTTTTTTTTCTTAGAGTGTACCGGCCTATGAAGGAACTCAAAATGAAACTCTCTCACGGGCGTTTCATGATGCACCCGCGTTAATGTTATAGCCTATTCAATGGTCCGCTGCCACGCAAAAGTTCGGTGAGGCTTTAATTGATTTCCGTAGGGTAGCAAACCGGATGCTGTAATTCTGGTTGGCCAGCCTGCGCCGTTCTCTCACCTTATTATCTCTCTCTCTCTCTCTCTCTCTCTCTCTCTCTCTCTCTCTCTCTCTCTCTCTCTCTCTCTCTCTCTCTCTCTCTCATACACCCGTGCGCCATTCGACAGAGTCAATTTGTCCGAAGTCGATACCAAAGCTTGTCGACGAGAGACAGTGCACGTGAGTCGATATACATGATTGTTGTATAGCATCGCATACCTTCTTGTAGAGCATGGTTATTAGGTATCGAAGGAAACGCAGATAGGCATGTGTGACCGTCCACACCCACAATGTATCTTTCTGTGTGTCCGTCATATTACCTTTGATAACGAGGAGATAGAAGAAAGAAGTACAAAAGGCTAATTGAGCATATATTAAAAAAAGGATACGCTTTCTCAATAGTACGTTACATACTCTTCGACATCGTAGATTGGAAGCAGTGTCGGCAGAGGGTGGAAGCCCACTGCAAACTTCAAGCCTGAATTATGCATGATCGAATTGGCGCCTCCCTCCATGCGAGACTGACCCACTTTTGTGACCACCATGCATAGGTTTGCAATTGGTTGTTCTCAACACGTGTATACCAAGACATGATGTGGTTTCGCGATGCGAGTATAGGCGCTGTTATGATACACACCGCATTACTATTTTTTGTTGTTGTTCTTTCGCTTTGCGTATACGCGAAAGTGCTTGAAATCCCTCATTCGCGACCTCGGCCTGTCTATAAACGAGAACGGTTCGAACTGTCACCGTCAGCGAAATGCGTGCGCGCGACTTTAAAGGAAAACGTCAAAAGAAAATGACATGCCACGTGCAAGGCAGCTGAGTTGGAAAGGGATGGGTTGCTTGCTTGTGTGTTTGTTTACTGCAGTGCTTTAGGCTTTAACTTTTTTAACGCTTTCGTTGTGTGCCATGCTTAGATGACGCGTTGTGTAGGTTGTATGCTGCTTCTGAGGCACACAAGATGCTTTTTTTTTTTTGGGGGGGGGGGGGGGGGGGGGAATGTGGAAGGTTTCAAATAAGTGGATCTTGCTGCTACAACGAGACATTAGTGGCAATACCCAGGCATTACGGTTAATTATTTATCAACATTACATTAAACACTCCGTTTCGGTGTTTGTAGTTACATCGTATATAATTAGTAGAGTTGAGTAACTCATAACATTTTCAGATAACGTAGTTATGTTTGGTGGTGTTTCCTATCATGCTCGCTTTCGAATAATGTACGAAGGTGAATCGAACGAGAGGGCTCTATACATTATTTGTTTTGTTTAATTGTGTGATATGGGTATTACCGTCGTAAATGACTACACTTGCACATTTCTTCAAACCTATGTCGGTTAAAGTACCCCATTCATTTCTGTGAAATCAAAACTATAGGCTCTAGCCTTAAATGACATTTAGTATGCACGCTAGACACAATGCGGTCCTAAGAGCTGCTCTTGCTGAAATCCACGCCTAGCTTCATGACTAGCGCCAGGGTACATAGTTTGAGAAGGGCTTTGTTTATCGTAATGCTTAGCGGACTAACCAAAACTTTGGCTTAAGGACAATGTCTGAGCTACAAACAAGTAAACCCGCTAGACATACACGAGGCGGTATGTATATTTTCTGCTTCAGCTGGTCAGCGGTAGAAAATCCCTTAGAGCTTACCTCTGGTCTGTGGTGTATGTTGCTATATATAAGGAGTTCTTTGTTTCTGTCGCATCGAAGAAAAAAACAATAGAGCGCTACACGTGGCAATCTATAGTACCGTTACACAAAACAATACTTTATCATCACTGTAGACACACTCTTGTGTCTATGTTCTCGCGGCTTCATTTGTGTCTTCGCGTCTGATGCTCATTAGGCTAGTACGTATATATCTTTTTCAACGTTTTGGTCCACCACTTTTATTGAAGGCCAGAAGTTCATTCTTGAGTGATCAGCGATGCTTAGAATAACTTATATTAGGCTGACAACAACCAGAAATAATAACACGCAAAAAGGATCTTAAAGCTAAAGCAAAACGAAACTATAGATTTCGTCGCCACTCTAATCTCTCCCTCTTAATCCTTATCAGCGTGGGGCGCCAGCTCGTCCTCTTTGATAGGGTCTTTGTCCCGTGTTTCGTTAAAGAAAAAGGGCGCTTGCGATGCCCTGCGGTTTTGTAGACACGCATTTGCCTCAAAGCGAACGAAGCAGCAGCAAAAGCAGCGCGTTGCGACCAGCACTCTTACTCCACACTCTTGCGCGTTAGAACAAAGGGTCTTTCAACGAGACGTATAAAAAAGAGGTTTAGTAGAAGATCTAGAGACTCCTTTATCGTAAGGGGTGGATTCTTAAATGCTGTATAGTAAACCCTGTTTTAGGGCTGTTCGTGTACACCCTCCTTTTTTTACTGTTTGGTTCCTGCTCTGAGCAATACCAACATCGTCTTTTTTTTTATTTCGTACGGCTGCTCTCGGGCTCTTCAGGAGCCTTCGTGCATATTGATCGGTCACCACGTCTCAATAGCCTCTAAAAATGCCAATTTTTTATTGAAGTGAATTCTCGGCGTTTCATTAACGAGGGTGGCAAAACTTCTTTGCAGACTAGTTGGTTCATACTTGTAAACTCGCCCTTACTGCGCAACCAGCAGGAAAGAAGAAGGGAGACAAGAAAGAGCGCAGACTACCAAGTTGGTAGTTTGCGCTCTTTCCTGTCTCCGTTCTTCTTTCCTGCTGGTTGCGCAGTAAGGGCGAGTTTACAAGTAACGAGGGTGGCCGCATCGACTCTTGGCTTTTTCATCGACGTGTTCTTTGTTGTATCGCTGCCAATCTTTTAATGCTGGTGGTGTTGATTAGGTCGTTGCTATGGTTACGTTATTCATTGCTCGTAGCTTCCGCCCACAAAAGTTACCGCTTTTAACTGCTGAAGCTTCACTTTGCTATTGTAATAATTATGTTCGCGGTGTAATGAGTACACTAGGTGAGATAGTCGTTACCATGGTTGTTCAGTGCGTGTGTACGTTATTAGACATGCATGCTTAGCACACGTAAGTAGAGAGTGGTGTATGTATTTGAATGTACAGGTGTTGAATAATATAAGCGCTTAGAACTACAAAAAGCTGAGCTACTTGGTACGGATTCATTATAAAGGAAGTAACACGTATCAACACGGTCAAATAAGAATTAAGAGACATAAGAGAACACAAACGGCGTCTGTGTTGTCTTGACCTCTTCTCTTGTATCCGTGTTTGTAGGCCTATCTTCTTTTATAATGTAAACTTCCTTTCTGGAGCTTCAAAACCACCTAGGTCCTGGCCAGCCAACACGTGCGCATGTAAAGCGGGGGACGTTTAATTATTGTTGTACGGAATCCGTTCACAATAACCGTGGTACCGTAATTAAATAGCTTGCTCTTTTAGTAGTAAACTAACCGTGTACCATCTAGTTACGTTTTTATACATTGAGATATGGCCAGCTTCTGCTATCACAACACGAACGGCAATCTAAATTTGAGCTGACTGCCGGTGTAAGCCTCCCCGAAACTCTCTACTGAGTTTGAAGCTCCCAAGGGGTAAACTTCATAAATTAGCGCAATTTATATATTTCACGCTTAGCACCACATCCCATGAGCCGGTAAGCTAGCATTGCGGGCAACAATATAAAGCAAAACTGGTTTCACTTCATTTATTCTAAGTTTACATACACGAATAGACACAATGGCGACACAAACACGCATACCGAAACGTTTCCTTTAATAATGTCTTGCTATGTTGACATAGATTTTAACAGCAAAGCTGTTCTTAGTCTAGGCTTTCATGTCTGGGGCGGTGGCAATGCTGATCATAAACGGATATGAGCCACAGAAATTGGGTAAACCCCACTACTCACCACTGGTTCACTAAAAATTAAGCAGAAAACTCGTCATCAAACTGGTATGTGCCACTGTGCGGCCTATGAGAAACTATCATCATCATCAACAAGTATGTGCCACAGGAATTGGGTAAATCTCATTACTCACCACTGGTCCATTAAAAACGAAGAAGGCAGCAGTTGAAGCTTCTTGATAAACCTGTGTATAAGAGTGGTATGGTCAAGACGCAATAAAACTACACTAACACCTTAAAGCTTAAGAAAGAGTGTTTAATAAAGAGCAGCGATACAACATATCTGAAACACTTGAAAAACATATAAAGGTGTTAGCCTGACGAAAGGAAGGCCTCACGCTTCGCTGTTCCATTAGTGTCCGCGAAGCGGAGCTGGTTGAATTTTTTGACGTTCTTTGATAACTTCATTGCCATTTTTTCATTATTGTTATTATAGTTGCTAACTGTGTGTTTTACATATACATGTTTTTTGGGGAACGTCGGCCTTAATTTATTACCTTAGTATACTTTACTATAATATATCCTAACATTTCCGAATAGCACGCAGGTCATACCTGCCACAGCTTTAATTTCATTTTCATAACTGTTCTTGTATATTTTGCGTCATTCACGGCATAGCGCGCACACATTTATCTCACTTACCCAGACCAAGATTTTCTGGAACTCAAGCATTTTACTCCATTGGAGGAGCGAGACCCCGTAACGTTTGCCGGTACTACGGCTCCCGCCACGGTGTATATGCCAAGTACACCGATAGAAATGCAGAGTTCTCGTGCTCAAACTATAATCAGCGCCGGTGCAGCGAAGGCTCAATGGAGCCATTTGTCATAATTTCCAAGTCGGCGCTGCGCGTTTCGCACTCGACATATGTACCTCCTACTCGGCTCGCTGGTTTTATCGCCGGTGTCTGTCGCGCCAATGCAAGAGTCTGTGATTTACAACAGTACAGATTGAAGTATACCTCCACCTGAACTGAAGCCTAATCTCATAATCAGAGTACTAGAAAGGCGCATTGCTGCGAAGTATTAGAGCTTACGCGACACCATAAACAGTGGTTTTATTAGAACGCGCTACTACCGAAAATAAAGATTTATTACGAAAAACAGCTACACTATTAGGCCTGTGGTACGACATTGCTGCTACTCTAGACATGTGCTGCTAACAGTATTAGTGAATGAAATGTAGCTGGAGAAGGGGGAGGGGCGCAAAACTTGCATATATGCATGCGTATAAGTTTATGCGTACATGATCCTTTTTATGTAGAATTGGGCTATGAGATGTAACTTTATTATTGACGATGTTGGTAAATTATATTTTTCCTTGATTAACACAGCTCTAAAAGTGTGGTTGCCTCGGACTAGTCAAGCTGTCTTTGTAGAACATTTCGCCCTGGTACCTCCTGAAGAAACATGCATGTCCGTCACATAAATAAATAAATAAATAAATAAATAAATAAATAAATAAATGTTAGATATATTGGCCTCAGAAAGATGCCCCTCAGATTTGTCTTTGTACTGCAGCAATAAGCTAGCTGATTCGTTGTACATTATCAAACAAGTTGAGTCATTTGGAGTTCTAGCATTCGTTTTGACCTTATTCGGCACGTTGTGCCGCCATGTGATAATATACAGTTCACATCTGCGAGGGGTGAAGTATGTGTACCGTAGGGGCCTGGGAACTTGGGAAAACTTTCAGACTTATCATATGCATGCATCCAAGCATACATCCAGGTAAAAGGAAATTCTCAGCCTCTACACTCTCAGTACGGTCCTGGATAATAGCCTCGATATAGGCGGCATCCTTCTACGTACTGTTTATCATCACGGCTATGGACAGCCCGGCGAAGAGAAATATACGTTACTCTCTTTATGCGGCCTCGAACTTGAGAAGTGCCGCCTATATGCAATCGCTGTTAAGCGGCCGAACTCCGTATACGGCCCCACAGGCCGATGCGCGCGAGAGGGAAGCGACAGGGCGCGGCGACGCCGGCGAAGCGTCGAAAACTACTGCACCACGCATGCGCCATGCGCGCGAACGAAAAAAAAGGGAAGAAAAATTGAGACGCGCACCGCGCACATGATCACATGATCCCCTGGGCGCGCGCGTGATGGAAAAAAAAAAAAAAAAAAAGAGAGGCGAGAACAGCGGAAGCTGATAAGTTTCGTGTTAGCCGCGCGGCCGCGCCATCACGAGACGGGCTAGCCGGAGTTCGGTAACGATAACTTTCACCTGTTCGTCAACGTAGCTACTTGGAAAGCGCTCAACTGCGTCGACTGCGCGCTTTGCGCCTGCCGCTGTGTAATATGTTTTCATCAACGGATATGAACGGTGTGTGTCGAGGGCAATGTAACACACCGCAATGTGAGTGCGACGGATTTTGCCGCCTCGTGAATAATGAGCCTGCCGCAGCATACCAGGCCGGTTGGTGTGCGTACTGCGGCCACAGTCCAGTACAACATGTTCGAATTGGTAAGTGGGCTTTTTTGTCTCTCTGATGCTGCCGTGATATCTGCTAATCCATGTGCAGGATGCAATTTTCAGAGTGGACGAAAAAAAAAAAAAGAAAGAGGGTAGGAGGGGGGGCACACATCGCCAGCTATGTGTATACATATCACCGTGTTGTACTGGCGGCAGAATATTAAGCGCAGCAGTAACTACTCCCGAATTTACATGCTTTGTGTGTCATCTTCGTTATATCCCATCGTAGATGCGCTTTTTCTCGAAATACAATACTTAACAGCCAGTCATCTTATAATGTGTACATACATTGTGACAAGTTTCTTTTCAGTTTACTCAGTTCATGGCTTGCATTTGTTTCGTGACCTAATTGTGGCATGCCGGGGGGGGGGGGGCATTTCCTGAAGGCCTTGATTGTATGAGAAAAGTAGCTATTTTCATTATGTATTTTGAGTAAAACACCCCCTCCTTCAAAATTTTGAGGGAGAGGGAACTAGCCCCCCCCCCCCCTCTTACGATGTGATGCATCAAGCCATTGAGCTGGCACAGTAGGAACATACAGCTGACCAGGCCCGTAGCCAGGAATTTTTTTCTGGGGGGGAGGGGGGGCACTTGCTGAAAGCCTTGACTTTTTGAGAAAAACAGATTTTTATTATTTATTTTTGGTAAAACACATACTTCAGCAAAATTTCGGGGGGGGCCGGGCCCCCAGCCCCCCCCCCTACCCCCCTGGCCACGGGCCTGCAGCTGACTGCTGCTGTGCCTGTTTTCTTTAACGAAAACTGATTTTTTTTGTTGGCTGCCTTAGTTTGTGAGCACTGCACTTGAGAAGTTCTGCAGTGTGAATTTCTTTATTATGAACCAACTAATCTATTCTAAAATTCTATTCTTCTCGCTCAGCTCTTACTTATCACAGAGTATATCTCGTTAGCATGAGAGAGGTCTCGGCCATTAATAATAATGCCTGTTTGAATAGCTCATAAATGCATGTTTTAACCAGGTTGTCTAGAATTACCTATTGTATGATTTACAGTTACCACAGTTACCACAGTTTCAGGAAGCACTGAGTCACTGAGATGCAAATGCATTGATCACTGTGCAGGTGTTGCTCAACAATACGAATGTACTGCCACTGGAGGGGCCAGCACCAGCAGCTTCGTAATGCCTGCTTCACAGCATAGCATACCGGTGGGTGCCAATACAAATTTGTAAAAATGGCGTGATATCATAAATTACTTCAGCATCTCTAGGTTGTCAATATGTCGCCAGCGCACTGCTGATACTTGATTTCATGAACGCAGTTAGTTCTTTCAAAACGTGAGAAGTGTCATAGCGCTAAGGATCACCACCAGGGTATCTAGAAAGTGCATTTATGACAGCACGAACGAGACAACTATAAGTGCTGGTTGTTTATGACAACATATCAAACATGCAGGAATTGCTACAATCAACCTGTTCCTTTATGTCGTCTTAAGGCATTTGGTTGAACAATAAAATCGTCATGTTCCATACTAGCTTCTTCACCTACTCTTTCTCACGTGTAGTTAATGCAGATCATCTATAGCTCTAAAATGTTCATAATAGGCATGTGTATGTGGCTTGCAGGGAGTAATATAAATTCAAGCTTATCTCTCATGTAGAGTACTCACAGATTGAAACAGGACAATTAGGGCTAAGTAACGCACACATTTTTGTTTCCACTGTCTTTCACTGCAGGTCATTTGGGCGTAATTTTGACTCGAATGCGTTCATCAGAGCCCATGTTATCCTTAGAGACCAGATTCATCGCGACAGGACGTTGTTATCTTGAGAAATTGCGCATACCACTCATTATAGGGTCATTCCACGCCAACTGTCCCAACCTTGGCGCTCGACCACCTGCGATTTGCTTGAAAAAAATTGAGGATTATCTATGTAAAGACAGAAGTCTTCCACCAAGATATTTTTTGCGAAAAAAATTTTTCAATACCGTAATGCTCATGTGAAGTTTTTGGAGAAGCTCGAAACTATGGCTCGGAAAATGCGTTTTCAAAAAATCTCTTCTTCATATATTAGGCTAGGACAAATTTTTCCCTACATAACGATCGTAGGCTTCTCAGTTAAAATAAGTTTCACAAACGTTTTGGCTTTCGTGGGTTTTTCATGCGGCCTTAAATATTGACAACATGACCCATATTGGGGATTTTTTCATAGAAAGGCGACATTAGGTGAAATGTAATATTTTGATTTGACTGATTGCCAGGAAGTTTTACTGTAGCCCAAAAATAGTTTCAGACGTACATGGCGTGAAACGGTGTGTAGAGCTGGCGACAAAGTTGCAAGAAAGTTCATTTTTGCACATGTTTAGTCGTAAATTTAATATTGAGGTGCTCCTTGTAAAATTATGCTAAATAGCGCATTTACTAGCAACACTAGTTGTCTACTGACTGAGAAAGTTTTATCAAATTACTTTTTGTTTTAAGGAAGAAAAAAATTTTTGAAGTTGTGTTCTGCCGATGTCTATTTTTGCTAGTGTTTTCTCTTCGCAGAAACGCGTCCAGCGGTTAGTACAACCTACATGGGCGCGAGGTTCGCCACGCAACATCTAGACAACATAATAATCTCTGCCCATGCTTATTTGAATGCTTTACTAGCGAGTATTGGCCTGAGTAAAAGAGAAATACGAACTCCGCTAGAGTGAGTTTAACCACGTGCAGCTGTCCATTGAAGGTCGGCATAGTGAGCTTACGCAACAGCGGCAAGTGACACCGATGCGTGCAACAACCCGTGGCCTGCGCAAAGGTTTAAAAGTGGCAAAAGGAACAGATTAGTTGCTTTAACAAAGCAGATTAGTTGCACTTGTGACGAACACAATAAGCATAGGCGTGCGCAGGGTTCCCCATCAGGGAGGGTGGGGGGGGGCGAAGGTTCATCGCAACGCACCCCCCCCCCCACTACTAAGTACTAAGTGAATGTACGAGGCATATTTTGCGCCCCTCCTCCCTCTTAGGTGACAAGGGGGTCAATGTATGGGGCAGAATTTGCGCCCGTCGTCTTAGGTGATTGGGGGGGGGGGGGGGCGGCCGCCCCCCTGTTCCCCCTGTGCGCACGCCTATGTATATAAGTGATGATGTTTGACCAGGAACCGTGAATTGGCGCAAAAGTACAACATGCGTTTCCTATTACAGCAACTGAATTTTTCCTTAATCGTAGTGTTCTTCCCACTTTTATATCTGTGCGCAGGCCACGGGTTGTTGCACGCATCGGTGTCACTTGCCGCTGTTGCGTAAGCTCACTATGCCGACCTTCAATGGACAGCTGCACGTGGTTAAATTCACTCTAGCGGAGTTCGTATTTCTCTTTTACTCAGGCCAATACTCGCTAGTAAAGCATTCAAATAAGCATGGGCGTAGATTATTATGTTGTCTAGCTGTTGCGTGGCGAACCTCGCGCCCATGTAGGTTGTACTAACCGCTGGACGCGTTTCTGCGAAGAGAAAACACTAGCAAAAATAGACATCGGCAGAACACAACTTCAAAAATTTTTTTCTTCCTTAAAACAAAAAGTAATTTGATCAAACTTTCTCAGTCAGTAGACAACCAGTGTTGCTAGTAAACGCGCTATTTACCATAATTTTACTAGGAGCACCTCAAAGTTAAATTTACGACTAAACATGTGCGAAAATGAACTTTCTTGCAACTTTGTCGCCAGATCTACACACCATTTCACGTCATATACGTCTCAAACTATTTTTGGGCTACAGTAAAACTTCCTGGCAATCAGTTAAATCAAAATATTACATTTCCCTGAATGTCACCTTGCTATGAAAAAATCCCCAATATGGGTCATATTGTCAATATTTAAGGCCGCATGAAAAACCCACGAAAGCCTAAACGTTCGTGAAACGTATTTTAGGTGACAAGCCTACGATCGTTATGTAAGAAAAAATTTGTCCTAGCCTAATATCTGAAGAAGAGATTTTTTGAAAACGCATATTCCGAGCCATAGTATCGAGCTTTCCGCAAAAATTCACATAGGGTTTGCGGCACTGAAAAAGTTTTTTTGCCAAAAATTTTTTGGCGGAAGGCTTCTGGCTTTGGATAGATAGTCCTCGATTTTTTTCATTCAAATCGCAGATGGTCGAGCGCCAAGGCTGGGACAGTTGGCGTGGAATGACCCTATACTAAAAAATTAGATTTCGTGTTAGAATTCGTGAGTACTGTACACTGTTTGTGAATCGGTTTTGATGTTCACATTTTTTACTGGTACATTCAGCAGTGCAGGCTGTTCTTACTGATCTTTTAACCACGCAGGAGATGCCGTTCATCAAATGACAGGCACAGAACAAAGGACCATGTGAAACACCTGATACGGAATTCACCTCTCTACAATCTGCAGCTACCTTGACAACTGATGCAAGGTCTAGTACTTGTACTGAGACACTTGTGACTTCCACGAGGTCAACCGCAGTTGCCAAAACAGATGACGCATTGAGCTACCCCTCGGCATTTGGACAAACTCTAGGATTGCTTCAGAGTGTTGTGGTCAAGGCGGACAAGTTTCCCCAGTGCTGGGCAAACAGCAAGCTTCTGCACATTTTGCGTCAGTTAAAGTGTAGCTGGATGCGCGACTTGTTACATTTTCAGTGTTCGCTATCAAGGTGCTGTTAGAGTGTACTAGAACAGGGTAGTGGTTGGAACGAGCTTCTAAAAATGAAGCCGAAACAGGGTCCATCCGCTTGTGGCATTGCGCTCGGTAGTCTGCAACACGTCGTTGTTTAAGAGTTGCACACCGCTGATTGCAGCACCACAAGTGGATTGACCCGGTTTGGGCTTCACTTTCTGTAATGTGGCCGTTCCGACCACTCCCCTATTCTAGTACATTCTAGTGCTGTGTTACACAAAGCAGTGTTTGATTTTAAGAGTATTATTTCTTTATTGGAGGATAGCATTCTTACGAGAGGGCATAACTAGCATTCAACTAGCTTTCAGATGTTGTGCAAATGATGCAGGACAAAAGAGTGATGCAGGCTACACACATGCTACACTGTGTATGCGTCACTCTTTTGCCCTCTGTTGTGTGAGCTATGCCTAAGGCTTTTTGTATGACAAGCTCGACATACAATTTATGTTAAGAAATAGATAGGCACTGACATCTTCTGTTATTTATTTGCAGTTGTGAATAAGTGTCCTAGATTCCAAAATTGTATAAAGGTACTCGAATGGTTCAGAGTACCCTAAATATTTTAACGTAACATGATTTGATGACCAGTTTTTTTTTTCATTTAACAGAAGCTATACCAAGTCGTGTTAAGACACAAAAAACTTGCATGAGGGAGCAGAGTGTTAATACATTGATGCTCGCTCTGGCCCACCTTATAACTTGCTAACAACGAGTATTAGCTTATGGGACAACTGAGTGAGCTGAAAAGAGTGCTAAAACATTGTGTCGTGGCCCTGTGTGGCCTTGTGTTTCCTTTTCTTTTTTTTTATGCCGACTAATACAATTTTGCCTCTAGAAACATAACTGAGTCTTGTCTGTAAAACCTGTTGGATAAGAAGTTTGTCATCATGCTCTGAAGTACATATATTTTTTTCTAAGGTTTTGAAATCTTGATGCGTTTGTTGAAGGCATAAGATTCAAAAAGAGTGCTTCATCAGTTCTGCTTTAGGGTGTATGTTGGGAGCACTTTTCTAGTCTTTCTTCGTCGCGCTATCAGGTCGAAAAAATATGTTCGAAAGTAAGGTTGCCACTAATTTACACCTTAGGCCCATATAGGCATGTATACCCATAGTAAAAAGAGGCCAGCTGGATCTCGTGCCTATTCTAGAAGACTACCTTCCTTAGTTTCAAGAGGTGTGATGTTGAATAAACACAATAAGTGTTTTGTTGACACAGCACCTAGTTTTGCCTTAGTGACATGTCTTGATAGTGGTGAGAGTTTATTAATTCTCTTGGTCTTTCAGTATGGGCGCACGGCAAGCTTTCTGTGCCTTCAGGTGTTTCTTTACGCCCATATGAGGCAATTACAAAATGTGTGTCACGAAGGGATGTGATATATTCAAGGAAAAGCTGTGACAGTCCTACTCTTGTGAATAATAGTGCTCAAGTCATAGTACTCTGGCGTTGGTGCATGGCAAGATTCTGTGCCTTAAAGTGTTTGTATTTTGCCTATGTATTAGGGAACAGCTGTGATAGTTCTGCTCCTGTGAATAACAGTGCACAAGTTATAGTACATGTGATCTTGTTCAGTTTGTACACTGTTAAGAAAGGGACTCCGTACGTGCGAACACAAGTGCATATTATTGTGTTTGTGACAATTGCTACTCTTTGAGTTTTAATAAACTGCGATAAAATTGTTTGTTGTACGTGTTCATTGAGGTACATCAATATGTCATGCAAGCAAACTGAAGAACAGAATTTGTGCATACAGCACAAACATTTCATTTAATGGTACACTGCTTATAGTCAATCAAATCAATTCAAGAAATCTTGTGCTACAATGCTCAGAAAATGATAAAATTGACAGGGAAGTAGAGACAGTGCACTGGTTGAACATACGCCGGAAGCTGTAGTGAGTAATGTTGCCTATTGGAGTGTAACCGAAAAAAAGATCCATTGTATAAGTTAAGTCCAGGAACATGAGGCAGACATTTGCAGATGTGCTAATTCCTTTCAGTACTCTGCATGTGCACTTCAGCATTTTAGTGTAGCCAAACTTTCAACTCCATGAAAGTTGCTCCCCCCCCCCCCCCCCGAGCACTCCTGCATACCAAATTATTTTCACGAGTGTATATAGGCACAAGGTGAGTAATCAGAATGCAGAAAGGCTCAAGCACCTTTTCACTAGAGCTTCTTTTTTTAAGAGAAAAGTTTGTAAACAATGTGTGTGGTCTTAGGGTGCACATTCCTTCTGATATGCACTGGAAACTTCATATGTAATCTGATGACTGAACGTTTATTAGCATGAAGAGTGCCTAGTCTGCGAGCGTGCTGTATACAGCTGATCATGCGTATTCGAGAACGAGGCAATGTATGTGCCAGTGACAAATACACGTAGACAAGGGAAAAACGGTGGTTAAAACGGCCTCCAACCGAACCTGAGAAAGTGGGACGAAGGCCATCAGACCTTCGGCTCTCTGTATGAAACGGCAAACTGGTACTTAGCCCCAGCTATGTACTCGTTCAACGCAACGTGTAGAGATAAATGCTGTCTTCAAATGTGCTTTTCAAACCTTTGAGAATAAGCGCTGTCAGATGACGTGCACAGCTTTCGCCTGAATAACGCGAGCTGTGCCCGCGCATTACATGCATACATTGTTGATTAATGTATGCAGTTCATCAATGTGGCCTGAGCATTGACATGCGCTGCTTCGAATGTGCTTCAAAACGCTCACGACGCGTAAAGCTCGCGGCGGAATGGACCAAATTGTAAGTCAGTAACCTTGCAAAAAATACGTACGCTTTATTTTAGGCACGCTGAAATGCCTCTGTAACGCTGGCATCGACGAATGGAAGCTTTATATGCAAGATTGGGTGGTCTTTTAAGCGCACAAAACGCGCTAGTCACGGTATATAAGAGCGTGCAGCGCGTGGTAGGAATAAACAGTATTTCTCACCCCGCGGATTCACTACATTCACATTAATGTATGCACGATGCTTGGTATCCGCGCAATTTCGGCGAAGTAACCGTGATGCATGGAGCAGCGCTGAAGGTAATGCTATTTTCCTGCGGCAACTACAAGCGGAAGAACACAGTCACAGCCGAAATGCAGCAGCTTTCATGACGCTCTGGCGGCTCCGGAACTTATATATTCACCGAATGAAAATGTCAACACAACACGAAGGCACAACAACAGCGAAAAAGGCAAAGCAAGGACCTCAGAGCGATTGGTAGATATATACCCCCGTGAAATTTCAGCGCGTACGTGGTGGCGCTGTGGTGTAGCGGTTACCGTGTCTGCTTTCAATGCGTGCGTCCCGGGTTCGAATCCGCTGGTGTGTATTCAAAGTGTGTTTGTGTCATGTATGAGTGTTACGGAGTTATCAATTGTCTTCTAATATGTCACAATGATGTCTGGTGAAATTGTAAATCACAAAACCTTAATATGGTCGAGTTTCTTCCGCGACCGCTTTTGGGCCGCTTAACCACAGGCCGCCCATAGACAGGAAATACCGACTCCCGACGCCGCAACGTTGTCGTCACGCATAAGTGTAGGCCGTACGTAGCCAGGAAAAATTTGACTTAAATTCCTGCCTATCTTGCGTCACGCCTATTCAGGGGGCCCCGTAGAAATGGGCCGCTTGCTCTTGGCGCCGCATATGGAGCCGCCTAACGAACGGTCTAGCGGCGGCCGAAATTTGACTGGATTTCCTGCTTGCATGCGTGGAATCTAGCCAGGATTTGATTTAGAGTGTAAGGCCTAAGGGGAAAACTTTCCCATCCTGCGATGATGGGTTTGGATGTTTACCGGTGGTTTAAAGGAAGTTTAGCTGTCAATCTCAGAGGACGGAGCGTTGCGTTTGCAGAAGAGCTCGAAAGTGAGGAGGAAGCGATGCTGATGGCTTGTCAAGTAAACGTGGTTTGTGAACTACCTTGTCGGTGCAATATTTTTAATTGTCTCACAATGTCTGAACTAATCTAATGAATGTAATGGCTTTGACGTCAACGATGCGCTTAGGCTATGCGTTAAAGGCAGATTCGGAGTGTCCTAGTAACTATCGTCAGTTCTCTCGATACACTGATAGCTATCTGCTGAGGGCATGAAACACCGTAAGGTATTACAAGCTACAATTTCATTAACCCTTATATGAAGCGTTAGATGCTCCACGCTTAGAGGTTTTGTTAGAGAAGTGAAATTTTTGATTGGTTTCATCGCACTAAACCACGAGTTTGAAAATGAGGTATTGCTTGTTGCTTGCTTTATTTGGTACTATAATTTGTTATTCTTATATTATGCATCAGCAAGTGCGCACGTTACGTGAGATTAAAGGAAAAATACAGTTCACAATCTAACGCCTTGCCCAGGATGAAAACTGCAGCCGGAACTGATTGGGGCAAACACGTAAGAATGTGTCTCGCCTATTGACCAATGGCTGGTGCTTCCAGCGAGGGAATGTGATCATGCAATGGTAGCTCCGATTGGTGTGCCAACGCCCCAATTACGACACCGTGGTCTCGTTACCAACGCGCATCCTCGAGATGGGATGACCAGCAGTTGTCGTTCTAAGCAAGCGCAATAAGCTTTCTACGGACGCGTCGTTAGCGAAAACGCGTCAAGCGCAGGAGGCACGGATGTCGCCATATGGGGCTCGGGATGTCTGGTGCAAAAAATAGAGAGGGTAAAGAGAGAGGGGTGAGCCTGAATTCCAGACCGGCTGCTTGCTATATCGACCAAGCTTGTTGCGACGTAAGTAGGGTACGCACACCTAATGCTCGCTCGACAGCTGACGAAGATGACGCTTCCCACTGACGCCTCGCTAACAAGCCTTCTTGTAGACTGACATCAGGTGCTCTGCACTTTGTGCCAGTCGACTGTGTTTCTTTCTTTAATGCTTGGCCACTGCTTGCGATGTAATATTTTGTTGTTCTGTCATCGGGAACGCTGACGGCTTAGAAGTAAAAGGCAAGCTTTGCCAGGAGAGACGGCTGCCTACGTTAATGAGCCGAACCTTACATGAAGGTCACTGCATATGTCGGTGATCAAGCTTTGTTTTGTGATTGTGAATGGATGTTCGTAAAGCGCCCAATGAGTGAATGAGTGAGTGAGTGAGTGAGTGAGTGAGTGAGTGAGTGAGTGAGTGAGTGAGTGAGTGAGTGAGTGAGTGAGTGAGTGAGTGAGTGAGTGAGTGAGTGAGTGAGTGAGTGAGTGAGTGAGTGAATGAGTGAGTGAGTGAGTGAGTGAGTGAGTGAGTGAGTGAGTGAGTGAATGAGTGAGTGAGTGAGTGTGTGATTGATTGATTGATTGATTGATTGATTGATTGAGTGAGTGAGTGAGTGAGTGAGTGAGTGAGTGAGTGAGTGAGTGAGTGAGTGAGTGAGTGAGTGAGTGAGTGAGTGAGTGAGTGAGTGAGTGAGTGAGTGAGTGAGTGAGTGAGTGAGTGAGTGAGTGAGTGAGTGAGTGAGTGAGTGAGTGAGTGAGTGAGTGAGTGAGTGAGTGAGTGAGTGAGTGAGTGAGTTATCGAATGAGCACCACGTAGCCAAAGCTGGCGTACAAGTGCTCAAACTGTACTGCGATCTATACATATGTAATTATCGAGGAATAGGAGACACTAGTAGGACAAAATAATGTCATGTAGTGGGCCGTGCACCCCACCGTTGAAAACTAGCTCGATGCGGAGAGATGGATATAATACCTTAAGTTATCGTATGTCTTCTCCAGGGCTGGAAGGCTGTGCGAATTGTTTGAAAGGCACGCTGCAAAATTTAGCTTACTCCATCAAATATGGCTCTACAGACCGCGGCCACGAAGTAAAAAAAAAATGTTTCGTTCACTCAAAGACATTAATGAAAGAGAAATGATATTCCACTGGTAATAAATTGTTCACATTTGCTATCTTCTTCCGTCTATACAGTGGCGCCAAATAAAGGGTAGAGGAACTGCGAAACATGATAGTGCATTTAGCTGGGCAAGTTGGTACTGACTGAATGAATCCATAAGACTAGCGAACACACATTACAAACAACACACAACGACACAGAACGATACAGGACCTGTGTCTTTCTATGGAGTCCGTACTGTGTGTTCGCTACTATTCTGGATACATTAAGGACTACGAAAAGACGTGGTGGACAACTGGCCACTTGCCGCGCAACGTTCCGCTTGCACGGAGTCGAAAATACACCTGACGCCCTGGGTCCTTTAAACACGGAACAATACAGCACCATGCGTCGTGCGTGGTTTAATTTTGTCATTTTGCATAAATATTTTGGCAGCGGCACATTCGTTACTTTTTCAAAGAATGAGCAAAAGTCGGCACCCAACGCTCCCGCTGGATGACGTACAACTTGCATTACAGTGGGTTGTGAATTCTATGTGTAAGGTGCTCGCTAATTTTGACAGCCGCATACCCGAGAATATGATGCTGTATATTTATAGGAAAAGCAGGCACCTACGTTGCTTGTTTTGGCAGAATAGCAACGATTTTGAATCTCTTTCGTATCCCTCCTTCTATACGCTGTGGCTCTCTGCCATAAAATATTTGCGAGTAGTAATTCATTTGAGTACATTCATGTCGCCGTGCTGCTGAATTTACAAACGGTTATGAGGGAATAGCGAAAGGCTGATTGAAACAACTCTTCTATTTGTTTACATTGTTGGTGGAGAGGGGGGGGGGGAGTTGAGTTCCTTGCTCAACTTGAAGAAACATGAATATTTATTGAAGGTGTGACGAATTCCCGCTTTAGATAAGGCCGTTCGGCTTCAGTGACATTACGCATTTATATAATATGAAATATGGCTTTCTCTCGCGTGCTCTTTTTCATGCAAAGGGGTGGCTCTGAATAAGTAATGCATCAAGGCATACATTTTTCCAGAAGGTTATAAATAACTCAATGCGCGGAAGATTTTCAACACAGCCGCCGCTCTTTCGTGGCCCGACAAGTGCCAATATTTTCGTATAAATAATTTAGCTAAAGTTTATCTAAAAAGACAGCGTTCTCTGTGTTTTCTGCGCGATGGGTGCACTGTTCATCGTGTCACTGCATGCAGCTGTGTCTCGTATTCGCCGGTCTTCTCCTGATCAGAGCATTAAGCCTTGGCCTTTTTCTGGCTAACTCATAAATGCGTGTTGGCTAGACCTTGACTTGGCAGTAGCCTATTCCGAAAATAAAAGAAAGTTTGTGGGCAGACTAGAGGGGAGTGGTGACTGCAAGTACAGCATAACTGAGAAAACGGACTGCATGATGTTTTGGTGCCATTTCAATCTTGCTAATATGCGCTGACCTGCTCCTGTTCCAAGACTAAAAACGTCATGCCCTCAAAATATTCGCGCATCCTGTCCTGCGTACAGGGGCATGCTCACGTACGTTGCCAATGTTTGTCCGAAAGGAAATGTCTGTCACCATTTTTACATAGACCGCATTACAGGAATGGAAAATAAGACGCAGAAGAACACAATATTATTGCCTAAATTCCATTTAACTTATTTACTAGTCTATTTACTATGCTTACTGAGTATTACTGTATTTAGAACATTTTCACAAGATCATATACTAAAGCTTAGAGCATGTAAAAGCATACGTATGCCTATGAAAACGTGTGGCCTTTGGAGCGGGAAATGCGTGAACAAGGACATCTACAAGAGGTCTAAAGTAAGCGAAACTCAGTCCCGCTACCGCTCATATTTCTGAATGCCTTGAGAGAACCAATGCTAGTAGTTCTTGCAACTCTTGGAGTACCCTTGCAACCGTCTCTTCTAGCCTAATGCCAGTGCTAGCTCTGCCAGGCAGAAGGAAACTTAACTTCATTATGCACGTTGTTTTCGAGACGTCTTGAAGCCGTCCGCGTCAGTGGTTTCCTAAGCGCAGCGTTTTCGCAAACGTGCCTCCCGAGCCGGAAATAAAAGTTGTACTTGCGCCGTCTGATCTGTCTGCCCAAAGAAGATCTTTTCCAGCGCAAGGAAGATTACGCTCGTTTCGCGCAACTTCGTTGCAACGGAAGATGCAATGTACATTTTGTTACATATGCATCTAGTTTCGACCCTAGTCATCTTCTTCGAGGCTTCTTGCAGGAGAGCCGAATTCTTTCAAGTTGTCTCGTTCGCGCTTCCTTACCGACTAACAGGTACTTTTTAATAGTTTTTTATATTTTTTAAGCCCCTCAGAGTGTTTACTGCACTCCCGGTGAAGAGCGTCGCTTTGGTAACCTCTAGAAAACAGTTGCAAACAAGGAAAGACCATTCCTCCACGTTAAAAATCAGCTTCAGGATGGGCTGAGCAAACTTTTTTTTTTTTTCTTGGTACCCGAGTATTCGGACCAATGCGTTCAGGAGGTCCTCGTTTTTTTGTGTGTGAAAGTGCAAAACAAGAAAAAACAAATCCTCTACGATAAGAATCAGCTTCAGCATGGGCTGAGCAATCGTTTTTTTTCTGGTACCTGAATCTTCTAAAGAATGAGTTGAAGAGGCCCTTGTTTGTTTGTTTTTCTTTCGTTTTTTTTTTGCATGGGAGGTTATTCGCCGTCTTAACCTCTCGATAAAACATGACAGAAGAAACGGCAGCCTCGTCATTAGAGTCTTACAGCATGTATGTATGGTTCTTTGTGGGCAGAGGTTTACAGAGACAAGCAAAAAAGCTAAACGAGTGCAGTTTTTCTTTCTTGCGAAGCTTCTTTTCATATGTAGAGTTAAGTGAATTGGTGAATGTACTTGACAAATTGAGTATTTAGGGCAATTTATATTGGGTGATGGGTGTACTTGTCTTTCAGCGCCTATTTCTTATACCATAACCTGTGGCAAATATAAAATATCTGATGTGTGTAACAAGTGCTCATTATTTCATCAAATTAATTATGCCTATAGACAAAAATTTTGAAGAGTAAATGGTGGGATATCCCTTTTGATTGGAGCGTTAATTGAACTGCGCCCGTACGAGTCATACATCAACAAATTTTCATCAACACTCACCACATCAACACAAATACATCAACAATCATTTCTCCATATTCTTTCTCTTTCTTGAACGTCGAATTCAAGGTACGGGTTCCGAATGCTGACAGCTTATTATAACACTCGGTAAAAAATTGTGTTGTACGAACGAGTACCTGAGATAAAGCTAACTTTAGTATTTCAAGTAACCTTGGTATTTGACGCGTAAACATGGGGTGGAGGGGGGGGGGGCATACCATAATGTTATAATTTTAAGCCTAGATGCTCACATCATGCGTTTAGTCCCTTAATTCTACCTCGCTCGGTCCAAAAGGTCAAATAAATTTGTCTTGGGACTAGCGCATGTTTTTTTTTTCTCCTACAGGAAATGTACAAGACAGATGATTTATAGAGTTTTTCAAAACGCCATTTTTCAACACGTGGTCAGCAGGACAGAACTTTTTACCAAAACCATAAAGCAAATATTTACGTTTAAGAGTTACTATCTCGTATTTGCCGGTCTTCAGCTCCGCTAGCTTTACATTACAGGGAGAGAAAAACAGAAATAGACCAGGCTCACTGGTAATTCATTCAGTTCTATTTTTACAAGATTGTGCGAGTCTGTCTTTTTTATTTATAATCTGGTAACTTTCTAAAGCATACAAAAACTTCCCTTGAAGGAGGAGTTTGCTTAATGAAAGCTAATCCAATAGTTCGCAGCTCCTTGAGCTACGAAGCCCCCAAAATCAATGAGAAATTCTAAATAAATACAGAAGCGCTCGCTGGCGCGCTTAAGTTATTCGAACTTCAGAAAGGACTTTTCTTGTTTTACTCAGAGATATTACTTCCACTTCGACTTCGGGTGCCAGGAAAACTCCTTTCTGCAGTTCCTTATACAAATACAAAAACCTAGCATTCCTGCATACACGGTTTGGTTTTCCAGCAAGAATTTCCAGCAAGACCCATTTCAATGCTCGGACCCTGGAAGATGAAGCTAGCGGTACAACAAAATTTATTCTCGAAAACAAGCTCACTGTCTTTTTTATCGTTACTTCTCTTGCCTCTTTTGGTGTGCTAACATCCCTCTTTCTCTATATCCTTCTCTGTATTCTCCTCTCCCAATGTCCTAGCGTATAGTAGCCAACCAGGCGCCCTTCTGGTGTACCACCCTGCCTTCTTCCTTTCTGTTTCTTTATTTTGCTGTGGTAGGTTTTAGTAATGACACTCAATCGTGCGCACTTTTAAGACTTCGTCATCAGCATATAAACGGCATACCCTGATGTTGAAGTGATAAGCTAGGACAGCTGACTACTGCCGAAAACAAAAAAAAGGAACATCAAGGAATTGAGGAGTCATTCAACACATATCTGTTGCCCTTTTTTATGCCATTATCAACACAATAAGTAGGAATCAGTATTCGCGGACCATTTAGATCCATTTTACTAGCCACGCCTCAATTCTACGCAGAAGCGCAGTAAAAAGGTATGCGCGAAAAATACGCGAACAAAAAAAAAAACGTCTTTCTAGATATATACCGAATAAAGACACAAGGCAAGACAGCACTGACGATCCATTTTGACCGCTGACATTTCCCGACAAACTCTACTATAGATCTTTATGTTCTTCTCCATCGTCTCACAAAATTGCCATTTCATCCCTACTTTCGCTTTTTGTTGTCTCGTGGTCGCCTATAATATATGACAAGCGTTCCTATCGCCTCGAGCATCCCCTTAACCTTCTTCTTCATTGTGAAAGAAGATTGCTTAACCCTAGCAATCTTCTTTCTAGCACCATTGTTTTATTTCAACCTCCCGTTATATGCCGCAAGGACGTCGCCTATCCTCCGGTTCCCCCTTAATGACGTCATAAAATTCGAAACGGCCATCCATCGCTGCATCGTAAACGTCGAAGCCGCCTCCTCGTCCTGTGCGCGTGTGGGGTGCCCCAAAAGCCGTAACCGGAATGACCCGTACGTGTGGTCATTTCTCGAGCTGCGCCGTCAGTGACACGTGTCGCACGCTTGCTGGCTGTGTTAACGCGCGGCTAGGTCACCGACGAGAGGAAAAGCACGAGGACGAGATCGAGTCGACGAAGAGGAAAGTACGGAGACAACAAGAATTAGCGAATGACGCCGCCATTCGCCTTGCCTGCCGGACTCATTGCTGCTGTGTATAGGCTAGCGCGAGTGCTATCCTTTCTCGTTGTTCGCGTTTTCTCTATTACTGTCTATCCTTTTTTTCTCGGTTGTCACTTCTACCTTCTTCGGCCGTCGTCGTTGCCACAATGGCAGTGACCCCTATCAATCTTACTGTTATGCACGACATGTCATAAGAAACATAGACAAGTGACGAGATCAGCTTCGGCGTAGTTCTACGGTCTGGATCAAACTTGTCTATAACGACCAGTCGGGCGCTTCAGCCACCATATTTTGCAAAAATATACAGAAGCCAACGCCCTAATGATGCCAAACATAGTCATACCGCATGCTAGGTACTTGTACTATAATTGAAGCATGAACGGAAGCTTGTAGCTAACGCAAGGTAGCAGCTGCGGACGGCGCCAGAGTCCACAGCAACGCGCACAACCGCTCTAGACAAGTGTAATTCAGGCACTAGGAAAAGTGCAACTTATCACAGAGGCAGCTGTGGAAAGATAGCAAAAATGTTTGTTTTTTTTTTCCGCCTAACTTTACAGCCCAAAAATTTGCCATTACGATGTGGACAGCAAAATGATCGATTGAATGACATCGTGAAATGTTTACATTCATTAGACAGAGCTATACAAAGAATCGCAGCAAGACTTCTATAAATTGCAACGTAATGTCAAGGTTCCCAGCGGTGGGTGTTCTCATCGCTTTCTACGCTCCGTATTTCCTTAATCTTCGCTAGGGGGGATACTAATAGTTGAAGCCTGAACTTATTTCAGTGAGATTGCCAAAGTGGGTAGGTACGGTCGCCTAGTGTTCTTGCACCTTGGAAAAGTTGCCACAACTTTTACAAGGCGCAAGGCACACAACAGGGCCTAAAGTTTAAACAAAGAGACGAGATGAAACCACATCCCTACTAACTAAAAAGACTGATCGTATGAGCTGTTTAGCAATATATAATATTGTAGGCACGAGAAAAGGCTGTGCTGAACACGAAACAATGAAGGCATGTAAAACAAAACGACAGGACAAGACTTTCATATATCGGCCATTCTACAAGGTCCTATAATGCGAACACGTTTCTTTTTCCGATTTGTTAGAACCGTTGAACCTTTTAGGGAATCTGATCGCTTCAACATATGTGCGCATTCTAATATTTGTACCCATGAGCACATCTCCTAAACAAAATAGAAGTTATTGTCCGTATTCTCGTTCGCATTTCCTTCGCTGTCCTAGGCTTTCATCGCGGTAAACTTGACACAGTAAGAGCATCAAGCTCCTAGCGAGAACATATTGATGCAATAGGTTGCTACCAGAAAGCATTCTTTAGCTAATTTAAAGAATCACAGTACGATAATTTTAACCCATGCTTTGCTTGGTTTCATTGTATATTGGCGCTATATCACCATTCAACTTGTAACTGGTGCCTTCTTGTTATACAGTCCCACTTTGCATAGTATCGTATGCGCGCGCTTGGTCTATTTTACTGCCCCTCATCTCTTGCTTTTCTCTTGGTGTAGCATACCGCACAGTTTCAGCTCACCACCCTACCTACTCTCTCCCTCGTTATTTCCCTCTCTTGGCAGCACATGGGCTTTTGAACCTTTTGCAAAAGTTGCACATTTTCTTAATGCCATTAAATCTGCTACCGTGGGTTTCTTTGCACTTATCTTCGCGCTGTTAACATTTCCACTATGTGCAGGAAACTAGTCTGTTAACATTATTTATCTGACCTCACCAAGTCGGTCTTTTTGCTCAGTGTCCCATCTGTTGGGCAGTACATTACACATGCGAGCGAACGTATCAGAAAACGAGAAAGAAAATGATGGGAGCCGAAAAAATAAAAAGACGCACAAAACAAGCACAAAAAGATTGGGGCAAGAGGGCAGCTGGTCGAGCTATGCGCACCGGGACTCATATATGGGCGCGACTCCATCGCTCTTCCCAACGTCTCCTACATCCGAAATAAAATTGAAGCTGAAAGCAGATTCAAGCTGACATTGCGGAGAGTCGAAGCGTGGCACAAGAGCAGAATTCCCCAACGCGGAACGGATAGTGTTCAGATATGCGGATGGGATGGGTGAGAACATTATTTTTGTTGTTTTTCTCTTCCTCTACTATTATTTATATTTATTTTTTGGTAACATTCTTCTTTATATTTCAAGCTTTCACTAGAAGATGTAGGTGACGCCAGTGTGATCTAAGCAACGCAAGAAAATAATAATAAAGAGAACTGCGAATGTCATATCCAACCGGGAGCTCGCATTCCCGTTTCGCAGGACTTTGTGTATATATATATATATATATATATATATATATAAACGCCAGTGACGGGGGGATGGCCGCCGCGGTAGCTCAGTTGGTAGAGCATCGGACGCGTTATTCGAAGGTCGCAGGTTCGGTCCCTGCCCGCGGCAAGCTATCTTTTCGTCCACTTTTCTTTCTTCACAATTACTTTACATTTACTACTAAAAACATCCCCTATACTTTCCTTGGCATTATTGTCTGTTAGTTCTCATTAATATTGTGTATAACAAAGAAAACGAGCCCTTGAAATTAACACTTCTTTCCTTCATTCATAGCGAGGGTCTCGTTCTGGCAGACTTGATGCTTTCAGGTGGTATGCGAGGGATTATTGGTCAGCTGCCAGCTCGTAATAAGTTCACGTGCTACGTGACGCCAACAGGCAGAAAAAGAGTGTTCCACACTCGCCGTCATGGCTACTGGCGGCGCTGACTGACGCTCCCACGTTTAAATTCACATATATACCCTATAAAGTGGACGGGGGGATGGGTCGCCGCGGTAGCTCAGTTGGTAGGGCATCGGACGCGTTATTCGAAGGTCGCAGGTTCGATCCCTGCCCGCGGCAAGCTTTCTTTTCGTCCACTTTTCTTTCTTCACAATTACTTTACATTTACTACTAAAAACATCCCATATACTTTCCTTGACATTATTGTCTGTTAGTTCTCATATATATATATATATATATATATATATATATATATATATACACTCAAACGTCATTATAACAAAGTCTCATCTGCGACGAAAATAACTTCGTTATATCCGAAAATTCGTTATAAACGTTTATTTTTAACACTGTAGCTATGACAAGGCTATTCTTCATTTAGTTCGTTATATCCGTGTTTGTTATAACGAGGTTTGAGTATATATATATATATATATATATATATATATATATATATATATATATATATATATATATATATTAGCTACGATTGCAGTTTATTTTATATTAGCGTTATCAAGGAATATATAATTTTATTCCTGCTATTCATAATTTCCCGGTCACCGTTCGTATTCTAGCGAATGTTTCGAGAGTTGAAAGAACACCACTTGCATTGGTTGTGATCAGTAAGGACCTAGCTTTGTTTCTTTTTCTTAAATGAATGCGAAGACAAACGCGAATTTTCGAGTATAAACGGCACTTTCACCTCTGAGATTGCGCTGTAGCACTCCCTTTAATACCTCTCAAATTTAAACATTTTTGAAATATATGCAAGTGTACTCCCGAATCCAAATGAGTCAATCCTTCCTTCTGGCGATCGAAAAATATTCTTGATTTGATATAGCATTGCACTTTCAAAAACCATTTCACGGCATTGGCAATGTCAGCAATTCCATTTTCAAGAATTAGAAAGGGGTAGGCCTTGGGCTGGAATTTGTGAGTTTTGTGAGCTTGCAGGAGAAGGAAATTTTGTGCTGCCGGAGAGAGCGCCATCTTAATAAATATCCTCTCCGATTCAACGTTTACTTGCCTAGTTTAACAATTATGAATTTCTTCTAATTTATTATTTGGAGCCGGTTGTGTACTCATACAAGCATATTTTCGTCCATGATTTGAAAAGAGATGAACCATTGACGGTCGAAACAAAGCAAAATAAAAAAACGTAACTTTGAAAAGGTAATTCTGATAGATTACCACCTCCACGGTCTACTACCGTCTGAAAACGAGGAGTTGCTGTAAGGACAAAAACGCCTGTCGGTGTTCGCAAATATCGGGATTCTACGAAGATTAATGGAGATGAAAGAATGCGTGTACTGCTCATTTCTTCAGAATAATAAAGAATGTCAGAGTAGAGAAGAAATGCAGGCACCTGAAAATACCGATAAATTAGTGGCAGCGCTCTGGCTTTTCTTTTTGTTTTTTTTGTTTCCTTATAAATACACCTTCTCCACAGATTTTACCGTTTAACTTCTCATATTCTCCTAACGTGCCGTATTACTGGATTACATATCGGCTGGAAGATTTCTCCCATTTCCTAACTTTGCTGAATAATTACTTCCGAGTTTCCATATTAGATTCGGCCATCTTCATAAATGACACGTCAGAGAGAACTTGCGCGGGCGCAAATTTGTTACCCGCTTCTGGTTTTTCTCAGGATCACCAAGTATCGTACGCATGCTGATGCTGCATTTTTGACGATGACACTAAGCTCTCGTTTATTATCTTAAGTGGCTCCTCGGTCCGGACTACCAAGATTTGTTGGACACAGGGATACCACACCTAAAGCGTTTTCTAGCGTTTTAGGCAGCTTTCAAATATAATCAATTATAAATAAGTCACTTACCGCACTGCTTCTTTCGCGCGAAGATAGAATTACCGCTATATACTAGTTGTTTAGCGAGCTCCTTGAAAAAAAAAAAGGTTCATAACCTAACTACATGCTTGCTAATATTTCTATGATTAGAGTACATGATTAAGTCTGAAATAGGTGATTATGCTAAATATTATATTTTTAACATAATCATAAATAACTAAATATACACTTTAAATACCATAAATATACGTAATAAAATTTTTAAAAATACTCTGGCGGCTTAGTCTAACAGCGGCCCATATAAAAGCCATAACATGGCTAATACGTCACTGCTTTGATAAATAAAGACATGCCATATTACAAAACAAGAAAATAACCATTTTGCTGCACGGAACAAATCTGCTAAAGCATTGCGACTTCTGCAGGAGCAAACACAACTCTTACAGCGTTTAGTTAAGGGACCCCCCATTCAGATAACTAGGTTTATATTTTGAACGTTTTTCACACCCTTCATTTCACACAAAACGCTCATGGCATGCAAAGAGGGACTTCGTTTAAATAAAAACAAATACCGACAGATTACCATCGCCTTTTATCTCGTCCGTCTTCCTTTTTTTTTTGGCATGTTTGCTAACGGCCGCTTACAAAAAAACACGGCGTGAGAACGACACATTACAATGGGGTGTTAAACGTGACAAGGTAGAAAAGGAGTATTTCGTCGTATTTTTTTTTATACCCGAAAACCGTAAAGTTCGACCACGAGAATCTACGTACGTAAAAAAGCGGGAAAAACAAACGCAATTCCCGCGAGAGGCTGCTGGGACCCACTCTGGTAACCATGTTTATCGTGCTGCAAATTGAAAATCTTTTATTTGGGAGTGCAAGAAAGGAAGAAAAATAAAATAAGCAAACGAGTACTACATGCTTCTGTTATATGTTTTTGTTTATTCTTTCTTATTTCTAGCTTCTAAATGGTTCCCGAAATGTTTTCCTCGAGAGACATTCCAAAGAATAATAAGGACTCAACAGAGTGCATGCGACACAAATGAAATTGTAAAGCGATCGCATCAACAGAGTTCACAAAGAAAATTCTCTCTCACGCGTTGCTGCTGGACAAGACGCTTGTTGTGTACCACTCGAACATTTAATCAGCCATTGCACATCAAACAAAGACCTTCCCCTCCTATTCCATCTTCACCTCCTAACGCCCTGTTGCTCTGTGTTTTTCTCTTCACAAACAATTATGGCGACTTTGTAATTGCCTTCCCGAAATAGGCGGCTGACTCGTTCATGCTTTTTTAAAGTTACTTTCGCTTCTTCCTGGATATACTTTTTTCCTTCTTTCAGCGCCTTCATGACGACGCCTTCTTTTATATCTTTTTTTTTGTCGCAAGTTCTTTGTATTTCTCCAGCCCTGAACGACTACATGCCAGAAACCGACGTTTCAGCGCTATTTGGTGCTAGATAGAGTTACTGTATATGCTACCTTTAGGTAGCAGAGTTGCGCATCTGTCTTCCAACGCCGCTAGCAACCATGCATTGCGGAGAAGCTGCCGCTTGGGCCAATTTGTTTATTTCTCGACGCCGCCGCTGCAGCCAGCTGAATTAACACTAGCCATCGACAGGCAATGTTTATCGTCGGTGTTCGACACGCCAGACAGGTTAATCGGCGACATGGTAGGCATGTCGCCTGCAAAAACGAAGTGCGACTTCACCGCATAACTGTGGTTGCTAGCCGGACCTATGCGCAACTCTGCTACCAAAAGGTAGCATATACAGTGACTCTAGTGCTAGAGAACCATGCTGTGCTGGCAAAGACAATGCGCCGTGGCATTCGCAGACACCACTCTGTACATGGCTTTGTACTGAAACATTAGTTCTCTTTCGTATATGCTATATTTCACGCCTAACGGTGTGTCCATTGTGCTAGTACGAATTGAATTCTTAATACCTGCTTGCTAAACAATTTTTCTGTCGTTTTATTTTAAATTTAGATGTTTTGGTTCCCACTTTCGATAAACCTACATAATTATTCTCATTCGCTGCACTGGCCACAAAGAAAAAAAAATCCTAACTGGAACTATTTTTCTAAGAGACCAAAGCTCATTCAGTGTGCATGTGGTGTGTAATCTTAAAAACGTGAAGGTACAGTAGCAAGCAATATGAACTTCAGTTGAAAGCTGAATTCTTTCAGGCCCAGTGATTCCAAGAGGAATAATCAGTTTTGTAGGTCAGTCAGCAAGCACCTGGTGGAGATGAAAAGCTGTTTGTCCTCAAGAGCTCATATTTAGCGTATGCTCTACATGTTGTGCCAACCTCGTACACACAACAAAGCGAGGTCACGTGTGAACAAACACATGGCAGAAGTGGTCGTGCTGTTCGCGCATTTTGCTAAAGCAGCGTCTTCTTCCTACGTGCAGAGGTAAATAGAGAGAGAAAGAGAGAGAGAGAGAGAAATGACTTTTATGTCGGTTGCCGGCAGACTGGAGGAGGGGGAGGGCAACCCTGCTTTGATGGCGGCCACAAGCCCTTGGGCTCTGGCGGCATCCTCGGCCGCCGGGTGGCCATGAGTTGGTACTCAGGGCATTTCTTGAGCGAATTTCTTAAGAGCGAAGCTGTTTAGCAAATCGTTCCTTGTCCCGCGAACCAAAAAACTATCATCATCACCAACGGGTACATGCCACATAAACTGGGTAAATCGCACTTCTCACCACGGGCACACTAAAAATGAAGATGGCAACAGTTAGTCCAACAAATGGCTGCGAAACGACGGCGGTGAGCCGAAGACCCCGAGTGCGTACAACGAAAGAATACTAGGGTACGGTAAAGGCAACGGTGGCTGCGAGAAGACCCCGAAGCGATAGAAGGCCTACGCCAAGGACGACGTGCCCGTAGATATATGAGAGGTGCGAACGCCTATTTTCAGCGCGTCGTGGGCATCCGTGTAGCGTCTGTGACTGTCTGTGGTTTAACTCGAACCTTTCTACGCTGAAAATCAACATAGAAATAACCTAGCATCACCTAGCAAAAGCCTGGCAACGACCTACCAGTAACCTAGAAACAACCAAATTAGTCTTCAGAATCGTCCAGTTTTGCTGTTTCAAGCCTTGCGCGGATCAGTGCAAGCATCGCCATTGTTATAGTTCTGCGTCGAAATTTGAATTTTGGCTATTGGTCAATATGCTGTCTCATCTAGATAACTTTTTAAGTAATATATGAAGTAAAAATATTAGCAATAGTATGAAATGATGATTGTTCATTAAATAGCTTGGTCATTATTTACCCTTCATTGAAAAGTGCAACAAATGTTTTTTTTTTCAAGTTTTTGAACTATCATGATCATACGCATCTCAAAATCTGAAAACTAGTTGCTTACCTTGAATATAATTAATTTGGTACTGAAAGGGTCAAAGAACACCAGACGGTCGAAATTTGCGGAGCCCTTCTTTACGGCGTCTCACATAATCATATAGTGGATTTCGGACTTTATACACCAACAAATTATTACGAGTGAGCTCATTACCAGAATTTGATAGCGTGCTAATCTCTTCGCATTAGTGCATAAGACTGTTAAAAGACGTGAAAACAAACGCATCGTCGTTAAAACGTTTTGCTTATGCAGCCGGTCGTGCGTGGACAACAAACGTCTACAAGACGTTTAAGTAAGCGAAAGCAGAGCTCCACCGCCGCTCAAGTTCCTTAATGTCTTGCGAGAACGAATGCTAGCTCATCCTGGAATTCTTCGGGGGCCCCTTCCCAGTAAACCACGAATGTCCATGGTACGTAGCGGTATAATCCAAACATCTAGGACGAAAGAAGATGTCTTATTTGCGTCTGAAAGATGTCCAATTTTCTCTTTGCGCAATGTGGACGTCTAAAAGATATACAACGGCTTATTGTAACGGACGTACAATGCACATGTACGCTGTGTGAACGATGGACGCATTTTGGACGTCAGTGACAGACGGTGCACATTTGTGCTTATTTTTCACAAAACGCCGACCTTCAAGGGATTAGAAATAATCAACGAATGTTTCAACGACACTAGATCGGCGCATCAACTGAAGTCTGGCATTGATTTCTCGCGTTAGCTCGCAGAAACGGATGCAACAAAAGAGAAAGAAAAAGAACGGAATAAATTGGGCGTTTGCTGATGAAAACACCGCTGTCGTCTGCTCCTCAACGCTGCCAAAGGCGCGCGCTGCGTGTTCCCCCACCTCTAAGCGGCTCGCGGTTTTTTTTTCCCCGTCCCTTTTTGGTTTTCCTTTCTGCGTGGCCTCCGACATTAACCGGCGGTGCACGCGCCTGCCAATCTCGGAGCCCATGCTCCCTGCACCGTGGTTGCGGCTCTGCGCCGCAAGGCGCCGTGTCTGTCGGTACGGTATGAGTTGTGCACACTGTATCATCGGTGCATTTTATTTGTGTTATTTTTGTGATGTTATCTGGCCATCCACGGACGCCCGTTCTAACGGGAGAGTGATATTTGTTGATCCCGGCCCACATCTTGAAGCCTACATTTTAAGTCTCAAAGGCTATGCTTACTTCCGTTTGCAACGCAAAACGCGTCATGGCCGCCATGATTTGTACGAAAAATCATTACTTTTGTAAAAACTTAGTACAGTTACTTTTAAATTACAATGAGCGGCAATATAAAGCATGAATTTGTACATAATCTTTCCCTAAGTTGTGACCATGGTTGTGACACGCGTCGACGTCGTCCCCATCACCGCCATCGCCATCACGTTTTCTTTCGCACATGTACGCACATTGCGTACATGTTTGTTTGGACCAGTCGTGGTTGTGTCTTGCGGTTTGGTCCTGCCAGGGCCAACGCTGCCAGCAGCGACGTTTGTCCGCCGCTTTTTATCTGACGTATGTGCACTTACGTTGACCGCTGTTGGGTGTTGTGTGGTGGATGTTCTCTGGCTGTGTTGCGTGCAACAAGAACAGTAGAAGAGTTTCTGAACTCCGGTCGCCTCGGCAGTGGGCCATTGGCCAGCAAAGGTACGTACTACTTACGCTCTCTTATGCTTTCCTTTAGTGAATAAGGCCGTTGTGTAATGCGTGAATGGAGGTTTTTGTTTCTTTTCGCAGTTGCGTGTTCCTAAACCCATAGTTCATACCGTGTCGTCTGGCATGGACGTAGACCACTGTTGGGTGCTGTGTCGCGTACAGCAAGAACCCTGTCCGCCCCGGCAGTGGGCCATTGGCCAGCAAAGGTACGTTCTCTTATGGTTTCCTTTAGTGAATAAAGCCGTTGTGTAATGCGTGAATAAAGGTTTTTGTTTATTTTCGCAGTCGCGTTTTCCCAAACGCACAGTTCTGTATCGCCGTGCATGCCTCGGTGATATCGACATCATTACTTCTGCTTCGTTTCCTTGATGTAATGGTTTGTAGCTGCCAGAGTAGCCATGATAAGCTTAGTTTAGCCTGTCCTTTTGTAGTACTCTGCATTTGTTAGCGTTGTTTTTCGTGGTATGTCGCAGCTGTAGTTCTGTTTTTATTTGTTTAGCTGTGTGCGCTTGCTTGTTGTCTCTTTCCCTAGCATGCCAAAGCTTAGTTGGAATAAGCGCCATGCTCAAATCAGCCAATGGCGGAACTGTGCACATACACGCTATGATTTGTGGACTAACACATCATTTGTCGAGAGAAGAGGGAGCAATGTTTAGGTGACTGAGAATTTATTGTACAATCCAGGGCTCGTGCTGCGATATAATATTTGGCTTGTGTGTTCTCGGGAGCCTCGACTACCTATTGGCAGCGCTTTCTGACCATGCTCAAAAAGTGTTGCGGGTCCCCTGTAAGGTAGCGATACCGGCTAGGTGAACTGATTAGCTCCTATATTGAAAATTAGAAAATGGGAAAAGTACAGTTTGCCTTCATAGAATGGGGAAATTCTCTTGCAGTTCATTGCAGTCAGTGATCCAGTTCCTTAATTCGCTCCTGAATACTGCTTGATCGCATGCTTATTCAAAGGCTGTTACCTAAACAATCTACACGGACCTCATCGAGGTTGTGTGAAAGCTAGTATTTGGAAATCTATATATATATATATATATATATATATATATATATATATATAGTCTCGCAGAGAAAACGAGCCCTAAAAGTAATCGTCTGTCCTATATATATATATATAATACAGCGTTTGTAGTCGTATTTAGTGCATAACACACCTTTCCTTTCATGTTAGCAGTTTTAATAAAAGCAGCGCTTCATTGATTGCACCTGATTGGGAACTAATGCATCACACACAAGGCTTAGTCGTGTCCAGTATGAATGTTCTCAAGCTCGCAAGAAATGTTCTCCGTCACCATTTAATGACGATGACACCATACTTGACACCCTTGATGGAAGGCCGTTTGTAGCAGGTTTCAGCTTTGTACTTGACTCTTCACTGCAGTTAATGCCCTGACTCATTTTATCCTGGAGAAAAGACATATTACATTGGATAATAATTAACTTTCACCTCCTCCAGTTAATTACTTAGCTGTCATGTTTTATTTTAAAGAATTTAATCTACTTTTCTTGAAGCAGTGCGCCTTCATGTCACATTTTTTGGGGGAAAGACCGACAGTCTCTGCGTATCTTAATACTTTTTCAATTTACGATAGTTTTGGGTGCCCTCTCAAAGTCATAGAATTGGGGCTCCATTGATGTGTTTTGCAAGATAGTCATTTTAAGGCATAAAATAGAAAGAGCAATGCGACAAGTTTCTCTGGTTCAAGCAGTTTCATGAACTCTCGATTCCTTTACTGTACCGGCTTTATTTTTTTTTTACCTTCCTTTCTACTTGAATCCAGGAACACAGCGATCGGACTGAGCATATCAAGTAGCCCCTCCTGTGACCCACAAGACCACACTCATTCGGCCGAGGAGCCTGTCTGGACTTACGTTGAGAGTGCTGGCAGACAGTTTGTTTTTTCTGGACTTATGTTGGGACTGCTGGTGGACAGTTTCGGTTTTAGTCTTCAGCTGGTGCACAGTTCACTTTTATCACACCGCCTCATTTCTTTTGAGTGTATCTGCGTTCTCTAGACATTTAGCCTGTGTTCTTACACGTTGAGAGTACTCCTATGGTTTACAGCATTGCTTTGCTCATATAAACTTCTGTGATACTGCCTTGTTGCTTTCGACTCACTTCATTCTCTTGTCATTTCGCCAGTATTGAAACACTCTTATGATTGTATGTGCAGTAATCTTTCAGGGCAATGCATTGTACTCATTGTGTGTAACAAAACATTGCAATAGCCTGAGAAGAGTATTGCACATTTGATGTGTTGTCAGATGTGTTATATACCTAAAAGGAACAATGTGAGGTATGCAGCGCGCTCTCCATAGAAGGCAGTACAATACACGAGGGTAGCGATGCGGGCTTGTTGGTCTGTCATGGTTCTTGGATGTGGGCGCGAAAAGACAAGGACGAAGGGAGGAAGACACACACACTGGCGCTACTGACAACAAACGTGTCTTCCTCCCTTCGTCCTTGTCTTTTCGCGCCCACATCCAAGAACCAATACAATACAACTGCTCTTTTATGCCGAGACACCTACACCTACTTCCAAAATCATAAATGCTAAAATTTACAAAATAGTGATTCGCAACAGTTACTTTCAGGTTACAACAGTACATATAGCGAGCACTCAAGTGAGCGAAAAGTATTGTGGCCTACAGTCTGTCGAGCGTTCGTTTTTGAGAGCCATAATTAGTGCACCTCACAAGCCGCTAGACGTCATGTGGATGCGAGTTTAAGGAATGAACATCTTTTAATATGTACTGATGGGCTAGTTGGTGAGCCATGATTTTCGAATAGGCAGCGCACAAAAGGGCAACAAATACGCACACATAAGACTCAAACACAAGCGCTGTCAGCGCTTGTGTTTGCGTCTTTTATGTGTGCATATTTGTTGCCCTTTTGTGTGCTGCCTATTCGGAAAACATCTTTTAAATGTACAGAACATCCAGCCTTAATATCCATACAACGTACTGAGAGCGTGATCTGGGTGCATTTTAGATGATCTATAGTACATCCGTGAAATGTCATGTGGAGAAATGTAGATATCCAGAAGATGTACTGAATATCCCGAGACTAGCATTCTATGGATATCTAATGGACATTCATGGTTTACTTGGTTGTAAGTGTCTCGTCCCGGCTAATGCCAGCGCTAGCTCTGCCAGGCAGAAGGACACTAAATTATGTACGTTGTTTCTGAGACAACTTGAAGCCATTGTGTCAGTGGTTTCACAAGTACAGCGTTTTCGCAAAGGTGCCTCTCGTGCCGGAAGCAAAAGTAATACCTGTGCCCGACAGACTACGCCTGCCTAAAAAAGATATTTCCAAACGCAAGCAAGATTACGGTCGTTTTGCCCAACTTCCTTCTAAATGGAGATAGAATGTTCTTTTTTTTATATAGATACAAGTTCTCATTTCGGCCCAAGTCATCATGTTCGAGGCATCTCCAAGAAGAGGCGAACACTTTCAAGAAGCGTTTTTTTTTACTTTTTCTTACCGATGAACAACTAGCGTTTTTCGTTGGTTTTCATGTTTTTTTAAGCCTCCCCATGGATACTTAAAATGCTTCTAAAAATAAAGTAGCATAACAAGAGGCCACTCTCGGTGAAGCAGATTGGTTCGGTAAGCTTTTGCAAACGGCTGCAGAAATGAAAGCAAACCTTTACTTAAAGCGTCAGGTTCAGCATGGTCTGAGCAATCCTTTTTTTTTTCTTCACCGTAGTTTTCTGGCCAACATAAGTTCACATTTGCCGTCATAACACACATTTGCCGTCATAAGTTCTGGATGAAACGCACTATAAAAAAAGAGCACCTTTTTGCTCGGGTCTTACATTTTGATTGCCTGGGTGTTTTCATAATGGCTTGCATAATTAGGCTAAAAAACGGATGCAGCTATCATATTTGAGAGGCTTCTCTTTGTTAGTAATGTGGATAGAATTGGTTATTGTGCGGTCGAAAGTGAGGACTTAGGGCAACTGATTCTTTCGGCAATGGGTTTAATTTTTTTTAGACTGCCTGAATGTTATTGTATAACCTGTGGCGGGCTGAAATATGTGATCGCTGTAATGATTATTTACGATTTCATGAAATAAATTATGCCTACATAGACGAATTTTATTGCGGAACTGGTGGGACATCCCTTATTTTCATTAGAGCGTTGATACAACTAGGACAATATGAGTTGCACAGATGTGAACCTTAAAGCCCTTTTTTGTAATCTTTCTAGCCTTTTAATGTGATATTCAGTGCGGGAGTCCCAAATTTTTGCAGCGTATCCTTACAATAGGCGGAAAATTATGCTGTGTGCAAAAGCAAGCGATTTGTAGAGAACTTTTTCGTTTGATGAAACCAGTTTTTCGGCATGTCAAGCGCTCTGGGGGAGCATTGATACCATTATTTTAAACATTCACACTCACGGCAATACTTTATTCCCACGATTTTTCCTGGTTTGGTCCGAAGTTTAAGAAACCTCAGTCGGCGGAGGAACGGATACTCCGTACGGAACATTTACAAGAAAACCGATTGATAGAGTTTTTCAAAAACGTCATTTCATGAAACGTGAGCCAGACGATTAGAATATTTTTCTAAACACACCGAACGAATACTGGTATTTGAAAGTGAATAACTCGTATTTCGCGGTCTTCAGCTCCACTAATTTTACAGTGCCGGGATACGAAAACTGAGATGGACCATGTTCACTCATAATGCAGTTCTTATTTTACAAAATTGTTCGCTTCCGTCTGTTTTATTTAAAATCTGACAATTTTCTACGACATGCAAATATTTCCCTCGAAGAAAGAGTTTGCATAAAGAAAGGTAATCCAATAATTTGCAATTCCTTGTGCTTCATAGCCCACAGAACCTACCTTTCTAGCAATCATGGCAAAATGCAAAGCAAATACAGAAGTAACAACTTGATTAGGGCTAGTTGGCTCATAATTAGAACAAAAAGAATGTAACAGCGCGACTGGAACAGGGACGACAAAAGAACGAAGACCACGGGACAAGCGCAACGCTTGGCCCGTGGTCTTCGTTCCTTTGTCGTCCCTGTTCCAGTCGCGCTGTTACTTTTTTTGTTCAAATACAGAAGTTCTGTTTTTGAAAGTTCAGAATGAACTCTCTTGTTTTACTATGGGATATTACCTCCACCTCTCTTTCAGGCGGCAGAAAACTCAATTGTGTGGTTGTATGAAAAACCCGAAACCTAGCATTCCTGCATACACGTTTTGGTTTCCGTTTGCTTTTCCGTGCTGTTTTCAGATTTGCCTACGAGGCCCATTTCAATGCTCGGACCCCGAAAGGCGGAACTAGCGGTACAACAAAATTTATTCCCGAAAACTAGGTCGCCGTCTTTTTCATCCTTACTTTTCTTGCCTCTTTTGCTGTAGTAGCTCCTATCCTTCCTTCTATCTCTCCTTCTTTATATTCCCCTCTCTCAATGTCCTAGCGTATAGTAGCCAATCAGACGCCCTTCCGGTTTACCATTCTTCATGCTTCCTTTCGGCTTCCTTCCTTTGTTGTGGTAGGATTTAGTAATGACACTATGCCGTGTAAGCGTTTAAGAATTCGTCTTCAAAGTATGATTGACATACCCAGATGTTTAAGTGTTAAGCTAGGATATTTGAGTACTGCAGAAAAAAAAAACAAATTTTGCAATCGTCCCACAAATCCTTTTTATTTTATTTTTGTCGACCTCAATGCGTCAAACACGACTCAGTTTTCGCAGATCATTCAAAGCACTTTTACTAGTGCCGCCTCGTTACTACGCGAAAGCGCCGTGCTGAAGTTATGCGAATAGACGCGAATAAAATATCCTATCTTTATTGTCTATAAACCGAATAAAACACAAAGCAAGACCGTATCGACGATCTAGTTTGACCGCTGACGTTTCCCGACAAACTCTCATACATCTTTATGTTCTTCGCCATCGGCCGCCTGACAGAATCGTTATTTTACCCCTATTTCAGTTTTTTCTTTGTTGTCTCGCGCTTCCCAAGAATATTTCACGGGTGTTCCTATCGCTCCGGTCTTCCCCTTAGCATTTTTGTTCTTGCTGAATTGTTTTACTTCAACCTCTGGTTATAGGCCACAGTGACATCGCCTTTTCTCCGGTCCTCTCTTAATGACGTCATAAAATTCGAAATGGCCATCTATTGATGCATCGTAAATGCCGAAGCCACCTACTATCTTGCGTGCGTGTGGGGTGCCCAAAAGCCGTAACCGGAATGACCCATGCGTGCGGTCATTCCTCGGTCTACGACATCAGCGACACGTGTCGCGGTGCTTGCTCGCTCCGTTAATACGCCGCTGGTAGGCGGGAGAAGAAAGAGCACAAGGTTGAGACTCAGTCGACGCAGAGGGAAGACCAAAGACAGAAAGAATCAGCGAACGACGCCGCCTTTCACCTTACCCGCCGGACATAGCGCTGCTGTCTATGTGTTGTGAGGACATAAGCCCGCGCGAGTGCTGTGCTTTCGTATTGTTCGTGTTTTCTCTATTACTGTCTCCACCTTTAAAGCGAAAGCCTTAAAGGTGGAGCCTTAAAGGTTGTCACGCGAAAAGTGACCGCCGGGGCATCGCACGCAACACTAGTGAGGCAAAGATAATCAATACGTGATGACCCCGACATATGGCGTGTTCATGAAGTCACAGGTCACCAAATTTCGCAAAGTCATCATGACAGGACTATGACGCACATGATGGAGTCATCGCATGACATCGGCAATTGTTCGAGGGTGTGTCGATTCCAGAGGAAGTGCAAGGCAACGTTGGGTGCAGATAGCTTCAGATGCTGGGGGGCAGTGGAGTTTTTAAGGGGGGTGCAATCAATACAGTTCATTGGGAACAAAAAAGGATGCCTTTCGATATCGAGACGTCTTAGGCAAATAAATGCATAAGTGACTGTGTGACTTTTATTTCAGTTGTGACTTCTACCTTCTTAGGTTTTCATCGTTGTCATAATGGTGGTAACGCCTTAAGTTTTTTTTTTTTTTTTTGAAGCATGGAACGTTACAAAGAAGCGCAAAGAAGTTAGTAGAGCAGGTTCGGTTCGTTTGTACATAAGACCGTAGCAACAGTACAAATTTCAGAGAGGAAAGGAAGGGACAGATGAAGCAAGATAACCGAAGCGCCTTTTCAAGCGAAGCTTGTTATGTGTTACAGATTTTGGAGGTGTTATTGATCTACTAAAAAATTCCGGCGCAGAATGCAGCCCTGATAGGCCGGTTGCATGCGTATTTGTATGCGCCATTTTCTAATAACTGAGGCTCTCTCGATCCTGGGCTTCTCGGTGATCAATCTTTTCTGATATGGCAATCTGATCTTTTATCGAGTTCACTCTCATTTCAAGTTCCCAATTTTATTGTTGCGTGAATGTGAACGTATTACCTCCCATTCCGGCACCAGCGTCGGAACGTGAGTCATTAGGTACGTTGCCAACTACGCAAACACCCGCTACCAATGAGAGCCGTTGCGCTTCCGCCGGGGATGGAAATGGCACAAAAGGGTTTCGGGCGCACTGTGCCAACTTCATTTTTGTTCAGTCTTGAAAAACTGGTCGTGCGAGCAACTAATATATTCGAAATGTATGCGCGATAAAAACATGCGCTGAACACGGAACAACAAAGACACACAATATAAAAATTAGAAAACCAGGCAATACTATACCGCCTTTGCAGAAGGCCGTGTAATGTGAACGCGTTTCTTTTTTATAAGTTTTTAGGACCGTTAGACCTTTCATGGCATATAAGCACTTCAGCATAAGTGCACATGGTAATATTCGTACATATGTCTCCTAAATAAAGCAGTAGGAACTTGCCGGCCATACCCTCGTTCATATTCCGCCTGTGAAACCCTGCACTGTGCTATTCCCTTATTCCCCTCCCAATGTGTAGGGTAGTAGACCGGACGTATTATAGTTAACCTCCCTACCCTACCGCAAGTTCGGTCCCTGCCGGCGGCAAGTTTTTTCGTCCACTTTACTTTCTTATTATTTTAATCCTAATTAATACAAATAACTCCCCCTATACTTTCGTTGGCATTATTGTCTGTAAGTTCTCATCAATATTGTGTCTCATGAAAAACGAGCCCTTAAAAGTAATCTTTCCTACCTTCGCTATATTTCTTCTTTCTCTCCCTCTCTCCTTCACAGCTCTCGGCTTTTACTGCGGTAAATTTTAGATAGGAGCATCGCGCTCGTTGTGCGAGCATATTGATTCAGTTGTAACTTGCCAGAAAACAATATATAGGTAATTTTCAAAAATACACTAAGATCATTGTAACCGATGACGCTCTTCTTAGTTTCATTGTTTATTGCCTTTCTATCAACACAATAATGGAAATCGGCTCCTTTTTGCTTTATTGTCCCACTTTACCTCGCATTGTGCAAGCTCATTCCGTCATCTTCTACGATTACCTCATTCTATTGACCAATGCGTAGGGTAGCAAATAACAGAGCTTCAGTAGAGCGCACTACCTCTCCTAGCCCCCTTTCTCTATCTTGCCAGCATATGGACTTTAGCACCTTTTACGAATGGTGCCCCTTTCTAAGCCATTCAATATATATATTGATAATAACAGGCAACTAAAATTCTTCATCTGTCCTCTCTTAGTTCTTTTATTTCGCTGGACGATCCAGCTGTTGGCGATGGCGTATGATATGCGAACAATGATATGAATGAAAAAAAAATAACAGAATAGGAGTAAAAATAAAAGAATACACAAACAAAATAAAAAAGATCGAGGGCAAGAAGGCAGCTTCTCGAGCTATGCGCGCCGGGGATCATAGATGGGCGCGACTCCATCGCTTTTTCCAATGTCCCCGATACCCGGCATAAAATTCGCGTCAGAGAGCAGATTGAAGCTGACACTACGGAGAGTCGAAGCGCGGCACAAGAGCAGAATTCCCCCACGCGGAACGGATAGTGTTCAGATATGCGTATGCGGGGCTGAGAACATTTTCCGTTGCTTTTTTCTTCCGCTACTTTTATATATATTTATTTTTGCTGACTTTCTTCTTTGTTTTTTAAGCTATCGCTAGGAGTTGTAGGTGACGCCAGTGTGATCTAGACAACGCAAAAAAATATTAAAAATAAAGAGAAGTGCGAATGTCATATTCAGCCGGGAGTTCGCATTCCCTTTTTGCAGGACTTCGTTTTTTTTTTTGCATATATTCGCATCTATTGCAGTTACTTTTATATTATTGTTGTCAAGGAATACTTGATTTTATTCCTGTAATTCATAGTTTCCGGGTAACGTTAATATTTTATGGAATGTTTCGAGAGTTAAGAGGATAGTACTTCTATAGGTTGTAATCAGTGACAACGCAGTTTTGTTTCTTTTTCTACGGAGGTACACGAAGAGAAACGCGAGCATTGGTGTCTCACACTTTCACCTCTGAGAATGAGCTGTAGCATTCCCTTTAACATCTGCAAAATTTAAAAGGTTTTTAAGATATACATAATTCTACTCCCGAACGAATGCAAAAGCGTCGCTCCTTCTTTTGTTGATCGTCGGTGAAAAATATTCTCTACTTCACGTTGCCTGCCACATTGAAACACCATTTCACTGCATTAGATATATCAGCAACTCCATCTTCGAGAACAATAAAGGTGTATGCCTTCGGTGGCAATTTGTTTTTGAGCTCTCCTCTTGAATCCTGCATACGAAGGCAATTTTATGGTGCCGGAGAAAGCGTTGCCTTAATAAATATCCACTCTGATCCAACGTTTACTTGCTGCGCCTTTAAAATGTCTGCTTTTCTTTTCTTTTTTCTTTTTTTAAGGTGGTGGTGTAGTCATGCAAGCTTATTTGCGATCATACCTTGAATACAGATGAAACGCTCGCTCTCGAATCAAAACAAAAAACAAGTAATCTCAGCAAACATATAATTCTGATTGATTAGCCTCTCCGTGGTCTACCGCCGTGTGAACGCGAGGAGCCGTTATAAGCTCAAAAAGGCCTGTCGATATTCACAAATATCGGAATTCTATGAAGATCAATAGAGATGGAAGAATGCGAGTAATGCTCATTTCCTTAGTATAATAAGATGTATTAGTGCAGATAAGAAATACAGGCACCTGAAATTATGGAGAATTGCTGGTTGCGCTGGAGCTTCTCTCTTTTTTATTTACTTGCCCATAAAGCAACTTTCTTCGCCGGTTTGACCGTTTATCGCGTCATATTCTCCTGGCGTGCCGTACTGCAGGAATGCATGTAGGCTGGAAGATTTCTGCAATTTCATAACCTTGCTAAATAATTACTCCCGAGTTTTGGTATTAGGTTCAGTCATCTTCATAAATCACACGTAAGAGAAAACTTGCGTGGGCGCTAACTTGTTACGCGCTTCTTCTTTTGTTGCGGATCACCCAATATCGTGCGCAGGTTCTGCTCATGCTGCATTTTTGATGATGACACTAAGCTCGCCTTTATTATCTCAAGCGCCACCTCGATCCGGACTACCATGATTTTTTGGACACAGGGATACCACACGTAAAGCGTTTTCTAGCGTTTTATACAGCTTTCCACTAGAAATACTTAGAAATATTTCTCTCACCGCACTGTTATTTTGCGCGAAGATAGAATTACAGCTACATAGTACTTGTTGAGTGAGCTCTCTGAAAAAAACTAGTTCGTAATCCAACGACGTGCTTGTTATTACTACCATGACTAGGGTACGCAATTAAGTCTAAAATAAGTGATTATTCTAAATATTACATTTTAGCATCATTTTAAATAAATAAATGTACATTTTAGATAACATAAATATACATTTAAAAGTTTCAAAAATACTCTGGGGGCTTAGACAAAGAGTGGACCAAAAAAAGCCATAAGGTGGCTCATATATCACTGCTTTGATAACTAAAGATATAACATATAATATAACAAGAAAATAACCATTTTGCTGCACGGAACAGATATTTTAAAGCATTGCTCGCTTCTGCAGGAGCAAACAGAACTGTTATTGCCTTGCCTTGGGTCGCAGTTCCTTTAGTTACCGGACCACCAATTCAGATAACTAGATTTATATTTTGAACGTTTCTCACACCCTTCACTCCACATAAAAAGGCCCATTACATGCAAAGAGGGACTTTGTTTAAATAAAAACAAATGCCGACAGATTACCATCCCTTTTTTCTAGTGCTTCCTGCTTTATTTGTTTTGTTTTTTGACAGGTTTGCTAACGGCCGCTTACAAAAACACGGGGTGACAACACATTACAATCTGGTGTTAAACATGACAACCTAGATAAGTAGCCTTTCGTTGAATTTTTTACCGTGAAAACCGTAAACTTCGACCATGAGAATCTACGTACGTAAAAAGAGGCAAAAAAATGTTGCAGTTGCTTAGCTCGGCTATGCCAGGAAAACGTAGCGTTAGCAAAGGTTCAGCTAATTCTTCTTAGCTTTCCTGATCGTCTAGGATTAGCTTGATTATCATGCTTACTGCTGCTTCAATGACACACACAAGGTATACGTAATATGTGGCACATGTATATTTATTTTGCCAGGCAACTACTTCGAGATCCGATGAGTTAAGCTTCTCCGCTCTTCTGCGCCGTTGAGCAGCACTTGCCACACTGGCAAACGCCAGTCAGAGGCGCTATCAAGCGGCTCCAGCGCAGTGTCAGACGGCGACTGCACAGCGAGGGCGAATAGCTGTGCGCGCCGGCGCCAATACGTCAACCCGCGCAGCCTCCGCCTCGTCACTAGCTTGACCGGCGTGACACGGCTGCCTGCTATACCACGCCTCAGATAGGCACAGCGCCATCGCAGCGACACCGGAGGCTTACGCCACCGACGGTGGCTATAAAACCAAGCTGCCAAGCTCGGAAGTGATCATTCCTTCGCTATCCGACTGAGCGCAGCTTTGGTATTCTCGCCCCGCTGGTGCTACTACGCTAATAAACAGTCGGTATGCTTCATGTAGGGATGCGTTTTTCCATCGGCACGGCATCCCACACATCTGCCAAGGCTACGACGTCACTCCTCTGGAAAGCGCAGACCGGCGGCGGCGGCGGAGTGCGCGGGACTCGCCGCCGCCGGTGCGTGACATCACTGATCCTCGCGCATGCGCAGCACGTCTCTTGAGGATCCACGCGAACCTGGCTCGGCTAGGCCAGTGTAGCTAATGCTACAAAAGCAAAAGCGACTTGCTAGAGATGCATCTGTGTTCCACTCCGGTAATAATGTTTATCGCACTGCTAATTGAAAATCTCTTTTCTCTGGGAATGCCAGAAAGGAAGAAAAAAATAAAATAAGCAAAGGAATAGTTTGTACTTTTTGTTTCCTTCTTTCTTACTTTTAGCTCCTAAATTATGACAGGAATGTTTTCCTCGAGGGAAATCCCAACGAAGACTATGGACTAAACTGAGTGCATGCAACACAAATGAAATTGTAAAGTGATCGTACCAACAAAGTTCAGAAAGAAAATTCTTTCTCGCGCGCTGCTGCTGCACCTGACGCTTGTTGTGTACCACTCGAACATTTAATGAACCATTACACATCTAACAGCAACCATTCCCTCCCCTTCCATCTTTACCTCCTAACTCCCTATTGCTCTCTGTTTTTCCCTTGCCAAATAAAATTATGGTGACTTCGTAATTGCCTTCCCGAAATAGCAAGGCGGCTGACTCGTTATTGCTTTCTCAAAGTTATTTTCGCTTCTTCCTCGATATACCTTTTTTTTTTCAGCGTCTCCGTGAGGATGTCTTCGTTTAATTGTTTTTTTTTTGTCGCAAGTTTTTTGTATTTATCTAACGAGTACATGCCAGAAATTGACGTTTCAGCACTATTTCTTGCTACAGAACCATGCTGCGCTGGCAAACAACACCTCTCTGTTCATGGCTTCGTACTGAAATACTAGTTCTCCTTTGTATATGTCATATTTCACGCCTGACGGTGTGCCCATTGTGCTAGTACGAATTGAATTCTTAATACCTGCTTGCTAAACTATTTTTCTGTCGTTTTATTTTAAATTTAGATGTTTTGGTTCATGCTTTCGATAAACCTAGCTGTATAATTATTCTCACTCGCTGCACTGCCAAAAAAGAACAGAAAAATCCTAACTTAACTCGAACCGTTTTACTAAGAGACCAAAGCACATTCAGTGTGCATGTGCTTTTTAAACTTAAAAACGTAAAGGTAAAGTAGCATGCAATATGAACCTCTGTTAAAAGCTGGAAATTTAAATCGCATTTCACCTAAGGAAGTCAATATGCCAAATTAAAAGTGCCAAAGGGCAATCATATTTGAAATACAATAACGAGGATGGGGGAGAGAAGGAATACAAAGAGAGAGAGAAATATGGAGAGAGAAAGAAAAAGATGAACAGAGAGACAAAGAAAGAAACATACAAAAAAGATGTATGTGTGTCACTCCCTGTCCCGTCCTCGTCACTTCAGTGCTGCGCTTAGCAATATGAATATGTCGCACCAATAAGGCCAAATTTCTACCCTTGTTCAAAAAAAGAGATGCAGTAGCAGAGAGACAAATAGACAGAGAAAGAAATAGCAAAAAACGGACGCAAAAAAGCAGATAGAATAATCGGAGACCAAGAGAGAACGAAAAAGAAAGAAAGAGAGACAAAAAAATACAGAAAGAAATAGAAAAAGAGAGATGAAGGGAAGAAAGAGAAAAAAGGCAAAAAAGAGCGAGATAGAGAAATAAAGGTCAACAGAGAAACAAAGAAATATAAAGAAACAGAAACAAAACGAAATAGAGAAAACATAAAAAAGAGAGAAAGAGAAGGAAAGAGAAGTATAAAGAGAAGCAAGGCCGCCCAGCTTCCCCTCGTTGCGCTCCCAGTGCAAGCTGCACTAAATTTTCTGTTTATATATCGCGCTAAATGAGGAAAATTACTTGTATTTCAAAATAACCGGATGAATTCAACTAAAAACGTTGGAGAGAAACTGACTTTGCGTTAGTCAAGAAATGGGCGTTCTGCTTGCACAGACAGAAAGTAGCTTTTTTGCTTACTTACATTTTCCTGTATTTTTACGACATGCCTGTTGCGATCAAACCGAAGTATCTTCGGCCGACTGCCGCTACCTTAACTGTTTGGTGACTTCGTTACCAAAAAGTATGCACCTGCTATTATGATGGAGGCAATTCACTAAATCACTGCATGTGCAATATCTCGCCCCACCCGTAGTAGTGGTACCCTTAGGGCAATATTTATTATTACAAATACCTACAGCGAACGGGTTGGGCTTAATGATAGAGAGTTAATTGCAAACAAAAAAGTTGTAAATTAAAACGTCACGAACACAACCATGAAAACAGCTATCGTACTAACAGAGACATCGAGGTAAAAGCGGAGCACAACACATTCAATACGAACTTGGAAACGTCCCATTTATAAAGCTTGTTACACTGTGCATAGAACAAGACACTGGAACAATTATCTGAAGCACACTGATGTAACAATTTCTATGGCAGATTAAAAACTTTGTCCAGACAGTACCTGCGTCGGAAGAAAATTTCATTCTTCAGTTGTGCGGGGTAGCATCTCAAGCTTAAGAACCCGAATACGAAATTGGCAGGGCTTTATTTTTTCGCAAGTGACTAGCCTCAACATGAGCTTGTCTTGAGAGTATGGTCTTATGGACTCCCGTATTACAGCTCTAGATATTGTTTAAAAGTCTTAAGCTGACTATTTTTCTGTGTGTAGACAGCACCTTCTGTCCCAAATTTTCTATGAAATGCGAACTTCTCATGTCGCACTTTTAGATGCCCCTGACAAATCTTACAGCTGTATTCCGAATACTCTGAAACATATCTTCAAGAACACTTGTAAAGGGGTCTCAAAACTAAACATAAATGCATTTACTTTTATTATCATCACGGCGCATGGCCAACGGGAGAGAGTAGTTTTTAAAGGCATAATAGAACTCCACACTTATCGAGAGAATTACATTACTCGAATTCTTCCTCTGAATGGACATGCTAATGAGGTTTACGGTATATGCAGTAAAGAACGCCTTCTGCCAGCCTATGGGCTCTTTCACACTGTTTCATAAGTTTTAGCCTGCAAAGAAAGAAAGAAAGAAAGAAAGAAAGAAAGAAGGAAGGAAGGAAGGAAGGAAGGAGGAAGGAAGGAAGGAAGGAAGGAAGGAAAGAAACAAAGAAAGAAAGAAAGAAAGAAAGAAAGAAAGAAATAAAGAAAGAAAGAAACAAACCAACAAAGAAAGAAAGAAAGAAAGAAAGAAAGAAAGAAAGAAAGAAAGAAAGAAAGAAAGAAAGGAAGGAAGGAAGGAAGGAAGGAAGGAAGGAAGGAAGGAAGGAAGGAAGGAAGGAAGGAAGGAAAGAAAGAAAGAAAGAAAGAAAGAAAGAAAGAAAGAAAGAAAGAAAGAAAGAAAGAAAGAAAGAAAGAAAGAAAGAAAGAAAGAAAGAAAGAAAGAAAGAAAGAAAGAAAGAAAGAAAGAAACGCCGAATATTCGGTAAGGCTGAGTCACGTGCGCACTTATGTTAAGCTGGCGTACCACCCTGAAAATCTATGGCGCCACGCTGTCCACAGAGGCGCCACCGCTGCCGGACGTGACCAGTTCGCTCCTCGTCGTCGCCGCCTTGGTCATTCCGAATTCGGCCTTGGCGGTGTTGGCCTGCACTTCCCTTACCCCGGGTTCCGGAACGGTAGCAGTCTTGCGCCTTCCACATACCCTCCACCCTTTTATGGCGATGGCCGGCCCCATCCGCTTCGCCTCCTTTATGTCATCTGCCGCTCTTAGCCATCCTTACTTCCAGACCTATGTTTGTTGGTTTCTTCCTGGGACTTCCTTATAAATCTCTAGAGGCGCGATACAAACAAGTCTCCACCATCGCCACCATGCAGTAGTGCAACGGGGCTCTTAGCGTAAGGCCTCAGGGAAGTTCCGTGCAGCTAGCTTCGTACCGGTTGACATTGGCACCGCGCTTTGATGGTTGACGTGGGGCTCGTTAATTTATGCGGTTAATTAACGCGCTATAGAGAGTTAATAGAAATGATAACGGGTCAGGTCAATCTACAGAGATAGGCGAATAAATGTTTTGATTTGCCCTCATTAAGTGGCAAATGGCTGAATTTGATTGACAGAAAGTTCAGCTAGTTGGCAGGGATCAGTGCTAAAAAAAGGATCTTTTTCGAGACACCCGCCGCAAGTCAGTACTCGGCTCGAGTAATGACTTGCGTCCAGTTGTCCTTTGACCACTGACTTCCAATGAGTGGTTACGTAGAGCTTGAACATAGCTTTATTCTAGACATCACAACGACGGCGGTCAGGAATGGATAGCGTATGCATAATTGGTATGGCAATAAACTCCGTAATATGATGCGTAACATGAGCGGAGGTTTGACTAGTTTGGCGTGCAGTTTGAGCCCATTGAAGAGTAACCGACACTACGGACATTTTTCAGCGATCAGCCTGAATTGATGACTGAGGTACAGAAGAAAATTTGCGCGGTGACAACGCGTGAAACAAGTGGCCGTCTGCGACGATGTTTTCCTTTTCACCGTTCTGCTCCCTTACCCTTCAACATCTCCCTCTCAACCACGCTTTCTTTCTTTCTAGAAAGCTCAGAAATACTTTTAACCTGTACTATACTTTTAGCATTTTAACCATAGAATCTCTCAGCGGGTGAATAATGTGACCCGTCTGGTTTGGCGTACAATGAACGCGATAACCTTGAAAGGGGTCATGAAGCACCCCTTGGGCTGATTGAAAAAGCACATCCTGCGGAAAGCTGACACGGCTATGAACTGCTCTGCCAAATATTACAGTCGTGCGCGCCGCGTAATGGCCACAAGTGGAGCGCGAAGTTGCCGTTTCCCCAGGCACCCTCTTTTCAAACAGAGGCCGGTTCTCACTCTCATCGGTGGGCGGGGCGTCTGTCCGCTGTACGTCGCAAGAGACATAGCATGCTTATTGGCCGATAGCCGACGTAAATCGAGAGCGGCGTTCGGATCAGATGCGCTTCTTGCCGCGGGGTGCCGCCACTTGCCGGCGCCGCACTCACTCCTCAGTACACGGTAGCCGCACTCGCGCAAGCGAATCACAGCGGGGGAGCGATCGCGTTTCATGACGCGCGCTGGCGTAACTTCTTTCCCCCATGCCATCCCTGCCTGTCTAGCTTCCAGTGCGCTCGCCGGCACGAGAAAAGAGAGAAAGCGCTGGGAGCGTGCGCCAAACCCCCGTAACTCCGCTGATTCTTGACGGATTCGAGAAATTTTTGCGGCAATCGATTTGGGAGGCAGTACACTCCGATACTGAGGCCATGAGATCATTACTTGGAAAAGTGGTTCATGACCCCTTGAAAGTTTCAACGTCGGAAAACGCCGAAGTGGGGCCTAACTGGCGAGTAAGGCTGTGTTGTTATTTCTTCCTAACTCCTTCTTCCCCTCTTCCTACTGCTTTCCAGGCAACGAGTATGCGTGATGTCAGCAGGAGTGTCACGCGTGCCAACCAAAGAAATCCTTTTTCACTTGAGGGACAATTACAGGTTGCCCCATCTAACACGCAGTTTGTACGTCGGTACGAACATTGTTAGGCCCACTTAATGATGACTTTGGTGGCTGTGGTTGTACTCGTGATTGTGGATTGCCCACCGTCGTAAGGACAGTATAAGTGGTTACGATAACGCAAGTGATTATTTCAGAAGGGCGAATAAAAGAAACGCGAGCGACGTGATTATGATGAATGTGAAAGGACTGTTGGGAAGGTGTAGGCATGTTATCTTTTTTTATGTTATCCTCTGAAGGCGCCTGAACATATTGCATCGAGTTGTCTTTGCATATCACGAGCTACAAGAATTAATAGTTCAACATTTTTTTGTGGTTGCAGCACGATAAATATATGGATGCCATGACTTGGGAACACTCGAATGGTACTGACAAACATCTTATATATTATTGACAATTCGACGTATATAATCAATGCAATATTTCAAAGGACAAAACTGAACAAATTAAGCAAGTGAAATAGCGTAGGTTATCTGCAATACTTGGCTATATCAAATATTGACATCAAGAAACCCCAATTTATGTGGTACATAGAGAAAGCGCTTTGACTCCTTCGTGCTACGCCGCCACTGCACGAAATTACCACGACCATAACGTGAGTCCGTAGTGTTTTTAAGTCGCTTTTCTGCTCCTACCCTTCCTGAGATATGCCCAGGCTTTCCAGCTCAAGAAATAGTGTCGCAGTCCTTCCCACGATGAAAGAAAGGAACAAAATAAAATGCACAGCCATATACAATTCTAAAAGGACTACTATGTGCTGAAAGAAAGCTTGCGAGTAGGCAGTTCCGGGAACCCGTATGCAAAAACTCGTGAACTGCCTACCAAAAAAGACAAAAGCTTTCACTAAAGTAATGTTTAGTGTGAGTCGGGGGACGCCGTATTTACGGTGTTTCTTCGGTGTTTTCTTTTCATATGTCAGAACCGTAAGGAGCTTTGCGACGATTCCCCACTTCAGACGGAGTTCGTAGACTAGACACTCTATGACTAAATTCCGATTCCACTATTGGCGTCTGTCCTTTCTTTCACCTGCATTTCTTGCTGTTACTAAGTGTAAAGTCAACCGAAGAAGTTTATGGACCACGATATCTCGGAAAACTTTCAATGTGCGAGCAGCCTGTAGCAGTAGCTTGCAAAACTGCATACGACAATGTTCCGAGCAAATTCTAGTCCAGGGACGAAATAGAAATACCAGGCTGTGTTGTAAGGCTACAGAGATATTTGGCTTTCGCTCGGATTTCACGGTCCATAATATTTTTTCCTTGACTGTAAGTAATTTCAAGCCCATGGTACCGCTCGACGATGTTCCCTTAAAAGCTAGCGTCATCACCTTGTCGTCACTTGTCGAAACGTCGGCTCGAGCACCCACCCTCTGCTTACGGATTTTTTTCATTGCTTTTGTGTAAGTATTTGTGGTTGAATTTCAATCACTTTATTAGTCTTCGGTATCCTCTGCGATGAGACAACAGCTGGCATTTGCGAAATGCCACGCAAATCAGGATTTTTTTAAATACACCACTGGTTCGAAAACACCAGTGACACTTCAAGGCACAGATTCCTTACTTACATAATAAGCCCACTATAGGACGAAGGAATCGGCTCGTTCTCTTCAATTAAATGTTTCGCGCCAGCTCACGCCGTTTTAAGCTTGCAATTTGTGGTTTTTGTTATTCTATATGTGCATTTCTTCACTTGCGTTGACTGCTATGGTATGACGGGTTGGTATGTTCCCTTTATGATCCCCTAGAGCACCGTCCATCGCCCTTCCCGCCACGTGCCTGAGAACAGGGCTGATAAGCGACGCGGGCACTGGAATACCATGACATTTCTAATGTGTTGAGGGCTAACTGTCGCATCGTTGTGATGCTGTAGATGGCTTGCACTGACATCACTGAAACAGCCAGGTTGGAGCACCAACATGGCGGGATGCGAACTCTGTGACGTCACGTTTGTGTTATCAATACCTCGCATGCTGGTTCGTTCGTTATATAAGCACAGATGCCCAATAGCGTTCCAGCGACGTCGTTATCACACCGAATCAGATTAATCGCCGCGTGCGTATACTGTCCTTATGTCATCAAAGCTGCCATGTTGGAGCCATGTTGTGCGTTCATGACGTCATGCGCAAGCTATTATACTGAACTACAGGCTCTTGCAACATGCTATTCGTATGGGCAGAATTTGTTTGTCACTTTATGTTGATATACGACTTCCAAAATGACTTATCCGGTATTTCCTTGTTGATTGCGCTTCAGTATCATCATCAAAGTGTTTACTTGAAACATGCGAACTCACGCTGCTCCGCACGCATTTTCGAAGGCCTTGAGCCTTCGAAAATGCGTCCGAAATGCGAAATGCGAAATGCGTCCGAAATGCGTTTGAAATCCGAAAATGCGAAAATGCGCACTCCTTGATATGAAAGACATGTCAATTCGCTTGTCTGTTCGCTTGTAGGATTGCAGATATTCTTTCATCTGTGTGTATTCTTGTATCATTTGTTAAAGTTCTTTTTTTTTTTTTGCATTGATCATATGTTTTTATCGGGAGTTCTCCTCCTTTGTACCGATATTTTTGTCGTATAAGTAGCATGCCGATTAAAAAAAACGCGCCCCTCATCTATCATCATTCGGATCTCCTGCCTTGACTAAACTTCGGTTGTCTTTATCGACCACGCAATGCATTTGCTCATACTTAATATTTACTAAACCACGTCAAGTCATGGTTATTGCTCGCTAATGATTCTGCTGTGGTTGACAGGCCTTTCGCGATACTGCAGCGACAGGACACAACCGCTTGGGACATCAGCGTAATGCCTTTCTATGCCACGAGCGTGGAGTGTCTTTTTTTTTTCTGTTCCTTTGCCGCGAGCGTAGATTAGAACCCACGGCACGTTCATCAAGGCGCGTAGACCTAAGCATTCCCGCAGGGAGCTGGCGCTATTTTTAAGAGCCTATTTCATCTTTTCTTCCTCTCTTCATTTTTAGGCTCTCATGTTTTTGTAGTTTTTATCGGCTTTACAAGTTCACTTCTAATAAACACTTCCCTAACCGCTGATCTCCGAGTTCTCTTGGGCGAAAACTTGCGCAAACAAAGCTTTCAATTTCGTCGCTTGCAATCACGGGATGCGGTGAAGTGATAACGACTAGCAATATTTTCTGCCTTTTTTTATAAGCCATCTCTCCCTATTAGGTAGGGTTTTGCACTTAAGAAGACTTTTTTTTTATGAAGCAGAAAGTCAAGCAGCGAAATATTAATCATGCACTCACCGGGAGTATTAGATAAAAGAAGTTTTGCTCAATTTTATAGCTTAGGTACCCTGCTTTCCTTTCTTTCCTAGTGTTTCTCATCTCCGGAGCTTTCGACAGGCAGAAACGTTCGTGCAATATTTCCAAAAAAAAGTCACAGTTTCACCGCAAGGGCGAAGCAATGAATGCAACAAAAACAAATTGTAGTGTTACACGAAGTGAGGCTGGCAGCTAACTGTTTTGTATACGATCTCGCGTAACTACAAAACGCTGGTGTAAGAGATAACGGCCGCTCCAGAGAGAGATGCTCTATCCGCATAGTTACTTCGCGTTGAGAGCGCAGCACGTATAAGGGTATAGGAGCCTCCCGCTGTGAGGGCTGTCGAGATAGCGCGCGCGCCAGCGATCGCGACCGTGCCCTTAGATTCAAAGTTCAAAGTTGCTGCTCGCGCAACACCCCCCCCCCCCCCTCGCGTCTTTTCACGATCGTTAAAGACGGGTGGCGCGTTTCCTGTCTGCTTCGACGGCAGGAGTCCCGAGCGGTGTAGTGTTATCGCATGCACACTCCGAGCGACGGAAATGGGCTGGCTAATTTGACCTCTGCTTCGGCCGCGTTCGTCGCCCCCGCTCGCGCGCTTTTACTCGCGGTAGAACATACGATGCACGGGGGATCATATCAATTTGGACTTCGCATGGGACATGACGGGGACGGCAAAATTTCGTCGATACTGCCCATATATTTGCTGTCGCAATAAAAAGATGTAAAGAAAAAACGCCAGGCCTGCGCTGAAACCGCAGCACAGTCACAGCGAAAGCTGGAAGAGCGGCGTTTATAGAGCCCGTTCTAAGCTCTCTTGGGGCTACAATACAAGTACACTAGAAAGGTACCCACTACGCCATAAATCACAATTTTTGTGAAGTTGGGAAGCACCTACTAAGCCATTATTCGTCTTTCTGCGGAGAAACGAGACACCAGCTACACGTCTGTAAGGCATTATGTGCACTTTGTTGACGCGACGACTGATGACGAAGAATTATGGCTCAGCCCTTTGTAATGGGTTGGAAGCTTTAAACGGCCCACCAGTTATGTAATTTGCATTGGGTGACGCCCGGTTGCTATTTCCATCTCCCGTCATGCTGTATAACATACGTTGACGTGGGAGAGAGACGGGGGGGGGGGGGGCGAAGAACTTTACTGAGACCCCGAGGAAATTGATCATGCGCTTATGGGCTTCCTTGGCAACCAATACAAGTGCACTTACGAGGAACCCACTACGCTATAAATCATTGTAATTTTTTAGAAGTAGGGCAGCAGGCACTGTGCCATTTTTCGTCATTCTACGGAGAGCCGTGGTACCTGCTAAACGCATGTAAGGCATTATGCGCACTTTGTTGATGCTCTGCCTGATGACGACGAAGAATTATGGCAGAGCCTTTGTAATAAGTTGGAAGCATTCAACAACCTACTCGTTTCGCAATTCGTATTGTGTGACGCCTCGTTACAGAATTCGCGTTGTGCGACGCTTGGTGCTTATTTTACTCTTCTACCACGCTATATTGCATATGCTAATGCGGTTCCTTCCCGACATGAAGCCTGTATAGGACCTTTTTGCGAAGCAGTTTCAACCACCGGCATGGCTCAGAGGTTGAATACTGGGCTCACACGCAGAGGGCCCAGGTTCGAACCTCGTTCCATCCTGGAATTTTTTCTTATTTCGTTTTTTTTTCTTATTTCGAGCGATACTGGTTACGGACACCGGCGGCGGCGGCGGCGGCGGCGGCGGCGGACAACTACGGCGCCAAAAACGGCCGGTGAAATGATCTCATAACAGCTTTCGCTGTAAAAGAAACGGTGTGTTGACTGCGACTGCTGTAGTTCTTTGTAAACATCAGCACGATGGATCTACTAATCCTGAGCAAGGAAGTGGTATTTTTAGCTGAATTTTCCTCGGGTGTATGCCACCCCGTGCTGCTTTATATTATATTTATTTATAATTAAAATATGGCGACATCGCTTTTTTTACTTCGACTGACTTCGAAGACAGAAGAAAAACGCACACACAGGACCAGTGGAGTCGCCTGACTGAAGAAAACAAGACGAAAATAAAGAAGTGAATGGAAGGCACAGATGCGCACAAATAAAAAATCTGTTATGTTCATTAAAAGCTATCATGGTTAAAAGCGAAAAGACGTGGTGAACGCAGAGCCCTTCCACCACTGATAATATGGAATACAGCAATGTAAGCGGCTTCGGCTTCACATTTTGCGGTAACGGCTTCACATTTTTGCGCCCATTCGCACTTTTGTGGGCATTGTCGCTCTTTGAATTTTCGCCTGTATTCATCCGAGCGAACGACACGCATCCGTTCCGTAGCGAGCCCAAATGGCAACTCCTAATAACAGCGCTAGCGCAATCTACGTCACGAGACAAAGGGGCAATACAGTTGGTGGCAAGTGCCGCCACCGAGTATCACGACAATTGTGAAAGAGGCATCAGTGGTGGCGAGGGGGCAAGGGGCGCCGGAAATAGCTGGTTTTAGTCGTCGTTTCGTCCGCGGATCCGATCTACCAGAACCTAAACATATACAGCTACGCTGTAATAGGGGTTGAATGAAGGGAGCCGCCGGGCACTGTCCCAATCAAATACTTCAAAGCCTTTCTTGTTTTAGATGCGAAGCATCTTATAGCGGAGTTCAAACCGGTGGTGGTGGTCGTGGTGTCCGGCGTGACCAACATAAGTGCGCATGTGCAAACCCTCTCCGCCCACCTCCCTTCACTCCCCCTCCCCCTCTCCCTTCCCCTATCCCCTCCCCCTCTCCACTCCTCCTCTGAAACGCGGACCCGACATGCCGAAATTCTCTCCTGCGCAACGCCCCAATGAGCGCCAGCAATCGCGTCCCCTCCCCCTCTCTCCTCTCATACGCTGCCCCCCTCTCGCGCGCCTGTCGACCGCGTTCCCTGCTCGCCCTGTGAGAATTAACGGCCAGGCTAGAGGGAAGACACGACGCGCGTAGCGTTCCTCTTCGCGTTCCACGACGCGAGGTCCGTAGCGTGCCCGAGGTCGGTAGCATATGCCCAGCGAACGCCAACGGACCGCGATCGTGCAAGTAAGTGCTCCGGCTTCGCATCACCTCATGGTCCCCTTTAGCGGGAGATGGTGTAATTTTTTTGTCAGACAGAACGATCTAGGGGCAATTAATGCCACTTTTCTTCCACTTTGAAATCTGTGATTAGTCTAGAATTTTCCGCGTAAATTATTTTTTTTCCTGCACGCCACCTTCGGTGCTCGTTCAAATCCACCGCTGCTTAAATTCCGCATTTCGGGGTGTTTGGATGTGCATCATGAATATTGCATTGATTTTAAAAACAGCGCAGCAAAACGAAGACAGTATAGAAAGAAACAACGGGACGGGCGCTGTCCCGTCCCGTTGGTAACGGACCGCGATCGTGCAAGTAAGTGCTCCGGCTTCGCATCACCACATGGTCCCCTTTAGCGGGAGACGGTTACCAGCGCCCGTCCCGTTGTTTCTTTCTATACTGTCTTCGTTGTGCTGCGCTGGTTTTAAAATGAATGCAAACCAACTTGCCCAAATTTCCGTTCTCTTGAATATTGCACCTAGTTTTTTTCGCATTCCACACTTCCCATCGGCATGTGGCAGGGAATCAAACTCGACAGCATCCGCTCAGCTGGCATAAAGCTGTAGCCACTCAACCACTGGAGCTGACATGTGCAATATTTGAAAATATATTTCTTGTTATGAAGGGTAAATTGCCTGTCAGAGTCTCGAACAGGTCCCAAGAATATATCATTTAAAAGTAAGTGCTCGATACAACAGCTTGTCATTCACAGTGGCCGAATAGTAATATTTTCCGACTCCTTCAACGCCCCAGTTAAGTTCATCATATCAGCCGGGGACGCAATCAATGATTCCTTTTGTAAACCAATGATGATTTCTGCAGCTCTGGCCTAAAAGTAATCTTTACAGCCTCATACCTAATGCATTCAGAAAAGAAACATGAGATAGTGAGCATGTTAGTTTGCGACAGAAAAGAGAAGTCATTTTTCGCTAGATTCTCATCATAAGTAACACACAGCCATGGGAACTTCCGTCTCCAAATGACCTTCCATCTCGTGAAATCAGCCGTGGTGAGCTAACGCCCACCCTGCTCATCAAATTTCTGTCGAACAAATACCTACCAGTCCCTCCTCCCCGGTCTTATTACACCATGCAGTGAGGAGAAATGCGGACGTCGCTTTAGGAAACGACACTGCACGGGTCGATAGTTCTCATATGGCAATTATTTGCTCCGGGACCTTCGGACGAGTTCGTTCTGCCCTCTCCTATGTAATACGGGCGCCAGGAAGCTAGACCTCATTTCCGAAGTGCCGGTCAGCGTCTTCTTCCATTCGACACCGCCTCCGGGGTTTCCGGCGCTGATTGATCGATGATTTAGCCCTAAGCTTCCCGTCGACCCCTCGGTAAGACAATGACTGGCCGACGCAAAGGGAAGTAAGCGGCCCGATTAAACGGACATAAAGACATTCCTGTCGTTAGCGTACTGTGATGAATGTGACAGCCTCCTCTGAGAAGCGCACACATTCTTTATGTTGTGTGCAATCTCCCCGGTGTTAAGCCTTCTTTTCTTCTTACTGTCATTCACGGTCTTCCGATAGGCAGCCTGTCCAGACAGCCTTTTCTGTCGAACTGAACTGCCATCCTGACTGTTTTCTGTTCATTCGTTGCCGCCGACGAAACGGGTCCCATTTCTAATGGCTTCCTCATTTGCGGACACGGATTGTCGCATAGGGAGGCTTTTCGATCGATTTGTATTTAAGCTTTGTTCGCAAAGATGTACGCTTGACGATCATGTCTGCCAACTGTTTAGATCACAGTGCTAAGCCGGATAACATCCAATGTAGTCTCTCGATGGAAGCGCACGCTAGCGATTGCACCGGAAACGTCTGAGTAGGGTTTGGCATCATAGTATGACGGCTGCTTAAGCGTAATTAAGAAGCTTTAGACTGACAACAGACGTTTTAAAAGACATTGTTAAATTTACAATTAAACATTTGCTCTTGCAGTCGGGTTACCTCTGCCTCCAGTATTCATAAAAACTCACAGGTTCCCTTATGCATTCACTTAAGACGACTCGAAGACGAAAGCCATCTTCGGTTTCCTCTCAGCCGATATATTGATGCTGCCTGCCACCCTTCGTAAGTTTTCTGCACCTAACGTGGTTTTGCACTGCCTTCAAGACCGGAGGTACCTCACAAAGCTATGATGCTATGTGATGACGTCATCATATATTGCGTCACGTGACGTCTCTGTGCCGTCATGGTGACCTCCTAATGACGTCACACATTTTGGCGATTTGTGACGTCATCGTGATGTCATACGGAGACGCCACCACGTAATGATTATTTTTTGCATCCTTCGTCCCCAACGCCGCGGGACTTGAGACACCGCCAACGCGGACGCCGGCGGTCGCATTTCGCGTTTGATGAGGAATCTAAGGCTTTCGCCTTAAAAGTAGAGGAGGTGTGATATTGAACGAGGTAAACAGCTATGTATTGTAGTAGTCGGCTTGATACTACGCATAAGCGGCTGGTAATGAAGTAGAATAGAGAAATTTCCGAACCAGAAAGACCTGACCTCATACTGCGTAAAAGAAAGAAGTTTTTTTTAGCTTCTACACATCTTGACACTTATGAACTCATGCATGTTGACAAGCACAAAACAACAAATTCAGCTGCCACCAGCTAGCCCAAACTTCTGCGCTGACTATCATATTTCAGAGTTAAGCGTGGAGGTTGATTTAATTTCAATAAAGCAACAAAAGAAAAGAGCGCCGTAAACAACGGACTTCAGTTAGCATAACAAAAATAAATACTAATGTGTACGCTTTACATCCACACAATAGGCAAGCACTCATAAGAGCAAATTGTACTATGCAGTCATTTGAACATCTGCCTGTCTGAATTCTACTCCTCAGAACAATAAACAATACTATAATTGTTAAAACAGCGAAGCTGTTTAGCAAATCCTTCCTTGTGTGTCGATATCAGAAAACTATCATCATCTTAAGGAGTATGTGACACTGTGCGGCTACCTGAGAAGGAGTACAGAGAGAAAGAAAGAAAGAAACAAACAAACAAACAGAGAGACGGAAAGAAATATATGAAGAAAGCGAAAGAGAAAAATTCTGACCGATAAAAATTCTTCATGAGGCTGGATTCAAACCCGCACATACTCGCGATCTGAAGGCAATCGTCCTAAGCACTCGGCTATCCAGGCACCCTAGATGAGCATAGCATAGCCTTGTAAAATATAGTGTAGCAAGCTGGTGGGAAATGGAAGTGAGCATGGGGAAGATCAATTTGATGGTGATGAGAAGGGAAAGGAGAAGTGGAGGGAGTAAAGCGTAGCGCAGAAAGAATGAGAAAGAGAGAAATAGAGAGAAATAAATGCCGAAAAAAAAGAGGGACAGAGAGAACATCAACGAAAGAGATACAAAGAAGTAGAGGGAGAGAAAAAAGATAGAAAGAAATAGGAAGCAAGCATCGCATCGTCTAATAACTAGATACCGCACCACCTTACCAAGCCGCGCATGCGCAGTAGCTAAGCCATGTCCATCGATGGAGACATGGCGTGCAACCTCCGCTGTATAGTGCATAGGCCGGCTACGCGCGATCGTGTCCTGAGAGCCACGGGGCGTCCTAAAAAAGTGCGTACCCCCGAGTAGTAGGCCGCACATCTCGAAGCTAGACGTGTCGGTCGACGGGGAGTACGAGCAGCGACAGGTCTGTGCCAAGATTTGCGCGACTTACTGCAAACTGCCCGCAATTTTTTTCCCTGTAATTCCATGATTTCCTTCCCCTTCAGAGGCTGCCCTATGGTCTTCCAGCGATGCAGGAGTCATATGGGAAACCGGTCTATCCAGCTAAAATTTTCAGCATTCCCTACATCCCCGTTCTCTGATTCATTAATACGGATCTCCAGCAAAACATAAAAACACATTACCTTAGGACGTCGAATACCACAATGAAAGCCTTCCTGTGAAATATAGTTAAAGGAACACCCGTATTCAGATGTGCTTTAGTTTATGTACATACAAGGTGTGTTTGTGAGGAAACAGAAAGCTTAGCATCCTCATGAGATGTAAATCCTAAATTCATGCAAAACGTTGCATGGATAGTTTTATTCTGTAGGAATAATTACAAAAGCATCAAGTGAAAAGCGCGCGCGCACACACACACATACACACACACACATAAAAAAATGACGGACAGACATTTCTACTGTTCTTCCTATGAGTGTGCCAGTGCCTAAACCTGCTCGCGACTTAAGGTTCACACAATGCATATTGCATCTACGCTAGCCAGCAAAAACTAATGCAAAGGAGTTAAATGCGCGCGCGAACGGGACCTATCACCCTCACTCCCATAATTTGCACAGCACTTTTCAAATCTCTACAGGTCGCACACCCTTTCACTCCACATCCTCCTTCCATTCTCATTAGCCGGAGCAAAAAGGCATCACGAGGCTTCTCCTGAAGATCAGAGGAAGGCACTCAGTCGGACAGCTTGCGCACAATGGATGGGGCGGATGCTTGCCTTCATTTCCGGGTGACTCTAACTCCCCCCACCCCATACGTTACACAAAATGTTGCTTCCGGCACGCCTCTCTCTCTCTCTCTCCCCATAATTCACCGTTTACTCTCCTGTAACCCTTTCCCACTCTTCCCTCAATCTTTTCCTCGCCGTCATCCCCCAGGAGACTGTCACCCAACATCTTGGCTCATTCTAATGTGGACGGACTAGCAGGAAAGGCAACAGGAAAACGATTACCATTCGCTTTCTTTGCGCTCTTTTCTGTTCTGTACTCTCTGACGGCCTCTTGGCTCGCAGCGTGGCGGGAAATAAAGAACTGGGTGTCAGAAACGGAGGAAGCAATGGAATAACAATTACCTCTCATAGCCCCATCTTCGTTCATTTTTTTTACTGGCTTTACTCACTGGCTTCTCACTGGCTTTCTCAGTAATTTTTAATTGGACGAGCCATCTCAAGGCTGACCCACGAGGTCCCGTAAGGAAAGCGTCCTTCCGTGCGAGGTGTCAGGGCCTCAAACAATCTATAGAAAAAATGCAACTAGATCTGACGAAGTGACCACTTGGGGTTTTAACGTGCACCTAAACCTAAGCACACGGGACTCAGGCATTTTCGCCTCCATTATTTCGTAAATTGGGAAATTCGTAAAATTGAAAAAGGAATTTTTTGGCTCTTCGAAATTTAAACTTGTAATGTAGTGACAACCAAAAGCTACCAGGACATCGTCCTTTCCCCCAATCTACTCCTGTACATGTGAAAAGTCGGCGAGGACGGCCAAGGGGCTTCCCTGGACATGAGGGGCACAATGTCCGAGCGATGCAGAGGGTTACCTGAAGCAATGACGAGCGAACGATATGCAGGATAGCGCTAGCAGGCAGAGCCAGAAAGTTGCAAAGAAATTATTGCCATGAAATCACGAAACTATCCACCGCCGCCTCTAGCACCATCCGGCACGTCAAAGCGCTACCGACTGCGAAGTCTACTGCTCCATGCATGGACACGGCGTGCAGCCTCGTCAAAACTAAAGGTAGGACCGTGTGTAGGGCGCCTAGATGTTTTAATGCGGCAGCGTTAGAGTACACGCTCGAAGGAAAAGCCGTCTCTGCAAAACTGAAAAGAAATGACCACTCTTTTAAAGCGGTGACTTCGTTAAATCGGGTTTTGTAGCCAAGCTATTTCTTACGTTCGGGTTGATGGTACCACTGAGCCCTATGGGTAATTGCTGAGGAATCGAAATTTCTTCGTCAGATCGGAAACTTCGTCAAATCGAGTTTTGTTAGGTCTAGGTTTAGCTGTACCACTTGTGGGGCGAAAAACAAAAAATTCCGAAACAAACTAAACGTGCCTAAAACCAACCGAACATATATGTTGTGTACTTTCGCCACATGACGAATGAGGCATCCACCAGTGCAGACCCAAACCAGGAAAAGCGTTTCCAGGTCAAGAGACGACGGCAGCATAACAGCCGACCATGTGGGAAAAGAAAACAAAACAAAACATCGATGACGCTTGGAACGTAAGGGCTTCGACGCCTTCTTTATTGAGTTTGCAGTTGTGAAACTACAGTGCGTGCTCTCGGACGTGTCTTCTCCCAGATGTTATCTGTGAAACAACAACCTGTTTGTGACAGGAAGACCACTGGGCGCGAGAATTGTTTATGGGAGCATGATAGTGCATGAAGCTCCTGGTAATGCAACGGGAGAGGCCGTCATCACTCACGTCTGGTTGGAACGGCTTACTCAATCACATAGCCCAGGGCTCCTAAACACGTGGGCCGTGGACCTTTCACTAACGTACCGGCCCACACTTTTATTTATATATTTGATACCATCAACCCGGTCCTTGGGGTCATTACAGGGGGGGTACTCGTGTCAAAAGTACATGATGCATAACATTCGCACATAAAACTTGGCATTCCATGACACGAATTAACGGGTGGCATTGATAACCAACAGAAAAATAAGAACAAAGGAACTGAATCAAACATGACTTTATTTTTCTGATATATTTTTTCTTTATTTTCTTAATAAGTACCACACCCAAAACTGAAAAAAAATGAAAGCGTGATACTCAGAGGCCTGCAAAGCAGCACGTACGCGCATGGAACACTTATGCACCGCCTCTACTCAACGAAGCATAGCTACATGTGCCCACTCTGTAGCGCACCGGACACACCTTGCACCCTTGCTCCTTGAATGTCAGTGTCATGCAAGCCGCAAAATACAACAGGAGACGACTGGGAATCAAGCAAGACAAACGAACGACCACCGCCTAACCGAAAGGTGAGAGGCCAAGTTCACCCTCGAGGACATAGATGACCAGCGAAAACTCGTCGCCAGAACCAAGAGGGCAGTCGAAGCCAGAGGGTTCCTGGACTAGGGAGAACCCCACCTCAAGGTGAAACCAGACATTGCTCGGAGCATTGTTTCGAGAATAAACGCTGATTTCTCTCTCTCTCGTTATGTTCACGAGTTACACAGACGTGAGTGGTCTCAAGGATTTCTTTCGTGAGGCACCACAATCGGTCACCATGTGTTGAAACATAACCGTGGAACAGACACACCGTTTTCCAAAATCGGCGTTCAGATGTCTGTAATTCTGGAAATCAGTGTCGATATGTGTCTCACGTCAAGTTCCATACAGATATGATTCATATATGAGATCTGCGAAAAACCTTTCAAATGGCAACGTTAGCTGACGTTTTGTTCTAACACCGCCCCCCCCCCCTCCCCCGCTCTAATTTTCTTCACTGTCCCGGCCTCTGCGGGATACTAAATGTTGTGACTGCGGCCCGCTATCTGAGGTGAGTTTGAGACCCCTGACAGTCATGTCTGGGTCGCTTAAGAGCCGTTCCAACCGCGTACATTTACAGGCAGTCGTTACTGAATTCACTTGTCAAAATGCGTCAAAAAGGGATGTTTGTGACCACCAGAATGTAATAGTTGGCATGCCGTAATTGGCACTTGGTATATGGCAGGCATGAGAGACGGCAAACAATGCGTCAGAAGGAATCCCGGCAATCCGAGAGCTTTCATTGTATGGTGCCAAACCTTCCAAGGTCATGTGAGGTCAAGCGCATCCCTAACACTTCTGGCCAGTGCCATAATGAGAGCACACACGTGCGCTGTTAGACGGTATAAAAAATCAGTCTCTGTGGTCAGATGTCACCAATGGTCGATCCAGTGTCAAGATGTGCCTTTTGCAAGTGAAAGCCACTTCCTTATAGCCGCTGCGTCGTGAGTCTTTTGTTAAAGCTGCCAGCGAAGCCACTTACTCTTATTTAAGTGGCATTACAGTTGAGAGAGACAAAAATCGTTAGATCCGTAAGAGTCTTAAAGTGTCACCCCCTTACAAACTGCGCCGTAGCCGCAGCGTTGTCCAATCTTCCAAGCGACAAATGGTGCTGGAGGGGGCAACCACTGCCATCGCCACGGTGCTCTTAATCGAAACCCTGGTCACTACGTTCTTTCTGACAGATGATTGCGATCTATTTCATCCTACGTCATTTACCACTTTTCCCCTGTCTCTGAAACCTTCTCACCCTTCGTCTTCTCTCTCAACTCTGCAAAACTGTCCGCTTTTCTTGTCAAGCGAGCTGCGTTTCTACCAACTCCTATTTTCCTTTCCTTTATTACTTTGCTCATCGCCTCCTTTGTGTATACATTTCGCTTCTTCTATCACTGACCTGTCGCTTCGTGCTGAGAATTTCGCCTTTATGGTATCTCGTCATTGAGAGCCACTACACTTCATGTCCTAGCCCTTTCTACTGAAAGCCTTAAGTTATCCTACTTGTGTCGCGAATATCTCCATTTTTTTTCTGGAAACCACATCGTTCTGTCTTGTTTGTTTCCTTTTGAAGCGCTCTTTAGGGAGCACCTTGACGTCGATGTGCTCGCACACCTTTCATTATGGCGGTAGGAAATATCCCTTCGCTCGATCAGAAAAGATCTTTATTTGCTTCCTTTTAAATCAATTAATAAACACCTTTAGTCAATGTTTCTTAACCATGAAACGTCGCCTATCTTCAATCCTGCCTTCAAGAGAAGAATGCGACAGCGTAATAAGCCCATTAGCATAGCTTTCTCATTGGCTTGCCAACATTCGCTTCTCGGTGTACGTCTGAGTAGTGCCGAGAGGATACGTACGGTTCTGCGCGTAAAATTGTCAGCTTTACACTTTTTTTAAATGAATGCACACATAATGGGCAGTTGCGAACTGCCCACTACGCGTACGCGAGGCAACACGCGCAATGATTCAAGTGCACGCTTTGTTGATGCTGTTGCCGATGATGACGATAAATTGTGCCTGAGCGCTTTGTAATGGATGGGCCCTTAAACAACCCTCTCGTATCGCACTTCACATGGTGTGACGCCTGGATCTATTTTCCGCTTCTGTCACACAGCATTACGGGTGTTAACGCGACTTTTCGCACTGCATGACAGTTCTATAGGCTTTTATTAAGTAGTTTCACGCACGGGCGTAGCTCTGTGGTAGAACACCTGACCGCCACAAAGAGGGCTGGGTTCGATTCCGCTGGAACGCTCGATTTTTATTATTTACGTCCACTCCGATTTCTCTATCCTTCCCTCTGTGTCCTTGAGTATTTGTGCGTGCAAATCAAATAATAATAATAATAATAATAATAATAATAATAATAATAATAATAATAATAATAATAATAATAATAATAATAATAATAATAATAATAATAATAATAATAATAACAGCGGACAACGCCGCTTTTCCGCTCACAACCAACGCCTACGACGCGAAAACAAAATTTCTGTGACGCGGGCTCTTTAACGCTATTGCGCTGAAAGTGTTCAGTACCTGGCACACTGCACGCAATGAAGGTCCAGGAAACGGGCGTCGTCTCAACATGGGGCCGTTCTGCACTTTATTCCATGTCGTTCCCGTACGGATGCCGACTTCAATCCTGAACTATGCGCGATACAACTGGCGTCTCTCTTTCTGAACGAAGGCACACACATTTCTGTGCCCGCCAGCTATAGGCGCGCTTGTTTATTCCTCGCACGTGGCTTCCAAGACACGAGGCGGTTTGTCGATGCCAGCGTAGACGTTGCAGTGCGTCACGCAGCACCACTCTTCTTCTTCTTCTTCTTCTTCTTCTTTAGCAGCAGCAGCAGTAGCGGTGGCGGCGGCACCAGGTTAGCAGCAGCAGTTATTCAAGCGAAGCTTGTGATGAGTTCCCTATGCATAGGGAACGAACAGGCCGATAATGCTGCTCGGACAGCTCATGAAAGCACACAGGAAGATACCATCCCACTTTCAAGGTCTGACGCTGCCAGCAGTCTTCGAGGCCTTGCACAGGAGATCACGCTGGCTCTATGGTGCCCACGAAGCAGCCAAACCAACCGGACTAATCGTCAACGCCACCTGTCCTCTTTGATGCATATCTGTATGCCAACTGGACTCCGCCGAAGAGAGGCCACACTGCGTTATCGCTTGTGGCTAGGGGTGGCATTTACGAAATCCTATTCCTTTCGAATTGGAATGGCCGACAACGCTCTCTGCGATGCCTGTCGTTGCGAGGAGACGCTACACCACGTCCTGTGCGACTGTCCGGTATATAATGCTCAGAGACAGTCATTGGCGTCCGTTCTAGCGCGCCTTGATAGTAGACCAATGTCTGTTCAAACAATACTTGCATGTTGTCAACAGAAGACATCACAACTGAAGGCGACGAAGGCACTGCTGAGGTTTTTGAGAGCGACGAACTTGGCCAAGCGCCTGTGACAGAAATGTCGCGTACCACGCAGAAGTGACCAACTACCACGCAAGAGTGACCGACTGTTTCTATGTGTGCTATGCTACCACGCAAGAGTGACCGACTGATTCTATGTGTGCTGTGTCATGTGCTATCTTTCTCTCTCTCTCTCTCTCTTTCCTCTCCATTTTTAAATCTCCCCCACCCTCTCCCCATGTGTAGGGTAGCAAACCGGTTGTCCTATACTGGTTAACCTCCCTGCCTTTCCTTCTCTACTATTTCTTCTCTCTTCTCTCTTGTGATGAGTTACAGATTTCGGTGGTGGCGGGGGCGTTGTGCGCGAGAAACCCTGCGCCGGCTAGCGTGTAGAAATGCCGCCCTCTAATGTGCGCCGGACACATGTATATTTGTGTGCTCCATTTTCCAATAACTGCGTCTCTCTATCGATCAGGGCTTGTCGGCGATGAGCCGTTTCTCATGTGGCAATCTGATCTTACATCGAGGTGACTTCTCCCTTCACGCTACCACATTTTGATTGCTGTCATGATATGAACGCGTGACCGTCGTTGTTGCCTCTAGCAACTGATGTGTTGCGCCGCTAAGAACGTGGATGCAAGTCCTATTCCCGGCACCGAGGAACGAAACCATTAGGAGGGAGTATTGCGCAACGCGATAGAAAGAGAAGTGTTAGGCCACTCATGCACACGCCAAGCTTTGCTTGCACCCATTCTCCGGGTGTGGCAAGGGCTCCTTAACTATTTCAGTGCTGCTTTTCAAAAATGCTTTAATCGGTTTCACAACCTGCACTTCTTACGCTTCGAAGGCAATGAATGCAACCTTAACTAAAACCAGTTTATTCAGGACAAACGATCTTGGACGATAGAACATCCGAATGCTACAGCTGCATGTTTCTTCTAGCGTTCTTGTTTTCTTGTTCGCTGTTGCGCCTGTCAACGGCGCTGGTGTCGATAGCGCTGAGTACGTGACGATCTCTGCCCCCGTGTGCTTGCGAAGCAATTTACGCGTGAATAACAAAGCTAATACTTAGACACAGCGAATCTTTGTTGGAAAACGGTGTAGTGACGCAGAAATTCAGAGATTGAGCATGAAAATACAAAATTAATAATCCATCGCGTGATGTAGCCCGTATTTCATAAGGGCACGACAGGTTGATGCCACTATAGGGACAAAAAAAAACATGGTTGATCCCTCCGTCATAGGAATCGGAATAACACGAAAGTAAAACGTGCCCTTATAGAAGTAACTGAATGTTTACTGTACATTGATATAAGCGAGTTTGCACAATGTATATTGATGTCTGGAAGCTATAGCGCCGTTTAACGTGGATGCACCCACTTTGATGCTTGGTGGTACATCTCCATGCCGACGACTAACGTCCATGTTCAATGATTAAACAAACCATTGTGGTAGCTGTAGTAGTACACGGTGAAAGCATAATCAGAGAACGGGCTGTGATAGCCAGAAGAGCGTCGCATATTGGACGCAGAACTTGGTCGCCATCCTGCGGCATGTTAAAATGTGATTGAACACCACGGCCGCACTAGAGGGAAACGCAAAGCGCGTCGTGCCGCCCCGGTAGCCCGGCCGCGATTTTTCTCGAGGCGAGCGCGTAGGCGGGGAACGCGTTGTTACAGCTAGGTGAGGCAGGCGCGCGTCGCAGAGCTATTTTTGGTTTGATTAGCGTGATGCTATGAGCGAGGCCGACGCTTTTACGACGCTTGCGTTAAGGTCTCCACCTCGCGGTGTGTTAAGGCATTGACAAAATTGCACTTCTATTGAAAACGCGCCGAATGGGACGAACGTGTAACACGTTGCAGGTACTAATCGCGGAAGCCACATTAATGACGAATTATTCTACTTTGCCGCTCTCAGAGGGCACCACCACCCCGGCGACCGGGAGAGTGGTAGATATAAAAGGCGCGTTTGTAAAGCCTCCAGAGTCTGTGACCGTGGTGCAATGATACTTAGCGACAATGAAACTAAGTATCATTGCACCACGGTCACAGACTCTGGAGGCTTTAGTGTAACTCTACTGTTGTGATACTGTGTACTAATTCATACGCATTCTATTAAATACCATGATCAAAAAAAAAAAAAAAAAAAGACCGTGGTGCAATGGATAGCGCGCCCGGCATCTGTTGTTGCGGACCGAGCGGTCGTGGGTTCGATGCCCGTTGACGGAACTTTTTTTCTTTGCCATCTGATCGTGTACATTTTTTCGACGTCATTTCCGTGACGGAAATACGTCACTGAAGTCTTGGTGGACCCCGGCATAAAACACTTTCGTGTTAAAAAAAATCACAGCATATCCACGGAGTGAATGATGATGAGTGGGCGAAGCTGCGGAGGTTCATCGGTAAACCGTGAATCTTCCGTGAATTCTGCCCAGTACATCATCACCGACGTCAGATCGGGTGCGTTTATACTAAAGGTTCGATGAGAGTTATGACGACTTGCAGCTCACTTTAATTTTACATGAACGCTGTGAATTTTCATTGTTTAGAAAACCATTGCTTTAGAAAACATCTGGCGTCTTTCGTTAAGCAGCTGGCGTCTTTTCGTTTTGCTTTAGAAACATCTGGCGTCTTCTCGTTTTGCTTTTGAAAACGTCTGGCGTCTTTCGTTGGTTTATTTCATCAATCAACGGCGTTTTGAACAAAATTTTTATTGTTTAATCACGCACAGGAGAAATCTCACCAGGCACTACCTTGGAGGTAAACGATGGCTGCTAATGGGAATGAGAGACAGAAGAAGTCGGCTTTTAGCTAACAGTTCCACTTCTACTTCTACTAACGTTTCCTACTGGAACATGCCAATGGCTGCTAATGGGGAATGAGAGACAGAAGAATTCGGCTTTTAGTTAACGCGCACGCTGCGAATTTTCTATTGTTCAACAACGCACAGGAGAAATCTCCCACCGGCACCACCTTGGAGGTCAAGATTTGGTACTAGCGTTACGACTGGTTACGCACTACGAGGGACGAACGGGTGCCGCTTTAAAGGGCCCTTCACCAGGTGACCTAACGAATTTTAGTTAGACATTGCAAGTTATTGCGAGCCCAATTAAGAGCGTTATGCCACAAGAATATTTCTAATCGGTCGGTTAGAAGTTGAGAAAAACAATAATTTGTAGCGGCGCGAAACCATGATGCGAGGAGGCGAGCTGCAAACCCTTGCCGCTCGCCCCGCGTAGCCTTCGCAAGCCAAATCCCTTCCCTGCCTTCTTCGGCACGCGAGCAGGAGGATCACATAACGCATACGCATGAACACGTCATGCGCACAAAATGTCACGAGCGCATGACGTGCCCGAACCAGCCCCAGCCCCCGAGACGCGAGCGGTGTTGTGGCGGCGTTCTTTGAGCTTCATCTCTGCAAGCTATGCCGAATGCACCCTCGCCGATCACTTGGCTTTTCAACCTATTACTGAGCACGAAAGCTGCAACATTTTTACGGACGCGAGACTAGCGGTGTGCCGCATGAACATCTAGTTAGACGCGGGAGGATAAATGAGCCTAATGAGCGCTGGAACGCGGTAGAAAATTAGTTTCGTTGTAAAGGGTGGCGTCTGCACGATGCGCAAAGCGCGAGAACACGAACGCGTGCGAAACGGAGGTAGATTAGTCTCGAATCTCGCTGCGATTCGCAGTAAAAATTAAAACAGAAAACGCACACATTCCGTTTGTGTGTTTTATTATTGCTCTCAAGTTTTATTTATCCAATCAAGCAACAAATTACACCAACTACACGTCGTGTCAAATAATTATCGCAGTGTCACGTGCTACTGTTAGCGACGTCAGAGCGCAGTCGTCTACGTAGAGGAGCGACGTCGCAGCACTACCATCTACGTAGGGCCATTCTCTCATGTACGTCATCCCCTCATTCTCTGGGCGCGCGGCCGCGAGAAGAAGGGCAAGTGGCGTTCAGCTTGAAATTTGACTCATTTACGTGGCGCGTAGCGTTGCAAATTTTGGCAGACGTAATCGTGAACGCCCAGTGCATGCATTGCGCCCTTCAGCTCAAAATTGTCGAACCTGGTGAGGAGCCCTTTAAGGAGCTTCGCCCCTAAAAGAGACAGTTTTAGCATGGGGTACGCAAAGCTCTGTGTGAGCGCTTTTCGCCACTGCGCATGCATCATACGCTATCCTCTTAGGTAGCCACGTTAAGTTACGAAACAGCGTATCCTACCAAACGAACGCTAACGCTACGAACCCTGTTATAAACTGTCTGTCTAACATCTGACAGCGCAGGTGCACTCATTCGGGAAAGCATGCAGCCTATCTTATAATCACGTCGATCGACAACATTAATATTCGAGACATTGCACCCTAACACCCACTGTTCATGTTATTAACGCCTGTTTTTACGAAGAATCATAAGCTGTGAGTATAATCAAGTATGAGGAACTATTTAATGACTTCATAAGAACCAACGATATCAACTTAGCCTGGTTTTGTCCTAGTATCCGAACCATAACTGAACCCATTTTGTATGGCGCCCAGAAGCGACTCGATATCGTCCTTTGGAGTTGTCCTTAAAACCCCTTAGTCGAGTTCAGTGACTCTGCTAATGGCGCTGAATACTTCGTTTAAGTTATATATCTGCTCGCATCAATCCGGCATTCAAGCTCTGTCTGTAAGTAAAACGGACTTGGTTCCTGGCTGTTTTTCTTATTTGTGTCATACAGAAGCTACCGTTATAGGTGGCTACAACTGCTCATTTTATCGTATACCAATGCCGCTTCGAGCACCGCTACGCGAGCGTACATAGACATGAATAGCTGATTTTAAAGTGAAAACTCTACATAATGGCCCGCGCCTTCGTCTCATGCTCGACAGGCCGCAGTTTGTAGAGCACTATTAACTCAACGTACATTATTTGCTGCGAAAGCCTGCGCTGCAGCCGACAGCAGCCAAAGTACATGCTTTTTTAAGCAACGCGGTCTACTTATCGCCAGGCTTAGCAGAATAACGAGGAGCTTGGAATAATGAAAAGGCTTGCACCAGAAGTAACTGAAGCTTCAAGACGCAAGTTATGCTAGAGGGAGTTTGTTTATATCTTAGTGATATATCTGGTACACAAGAGAGAATCACTTGAAGCTTACCTCTTGTCTCTAGTTTGGACTGATATATATCGATTGCTTTTTGTTTCCTTCGCATCGCAGGAAAAAAAAACGTTCAGCTGTCTACTACACGTGACGTTCTATTAGCGCTACACAAAGCAGCACTTCATGAAACGTGTATACACACGCTCGTGCCTCAGCTTTTGTAGTTCGCCTGTAATGATCATTAGGCTAGTATTTTTGCTTTGTTTTGGGCTCCAAACTTTAATGGCGGTAGGCCGTCCGCTCTCCCTTAATCGGCAGCGCTTAGAACAGCTTTATTCTCGCTGCTCAGAAATAACAGAAAGATTGCAAATAGGGTTTTAATGTTATCAAAAGACAAAACAATGGATACATAAACTTCGACGTCGTGATAATCTCTGATTCTTGTTCCTAATGAGCAGGAGCTGCTGGGGCAATTTACTTGAGCAGGTCTTTGTCCCGGGCTTCGTCAGACTAAATCAGCTTTAGAAGCGATGAGCTTTTAAAAGCACTCATTTGGCTTAAAGCGAACGAAGCATCAGCGTGAGTAGCAGTGCTTTGGCGCAAGCGCTGTTGCGCCATATTGATGCGCATTCTAAAGATCACATCAACGAGACAACATGTAAGTGGTGTAGGGGGCCGGATTTAGTAAGAAAGGTGGGCAGTAAAGCACTCCTTCGGGTTAGTTGGTACATGTTGAACAAGGTTCGGGAGTTTTACGCCGCATAGGCGGTACAGAAAAACACTCGCGGAAGGCACAGAAGACACAACAAGAACCGGTGGGTGGAAAGGAGGGTTTCGCATCATAGTGGTGATGCTTAAGCGACAGATGGAATAATACCCCTGCTTTCTCACGAGTTCACTACTAGTTTCCTTTGTAGAAAAATACCAGTGTAGTCCTTCTTTTTTCAAATTTTGTACTTCGGTTATAGAAGCTTCGGTAGCATATTGTATACTTTTCTATCGCTTAAGAATAGCAGGAAAAATTTCAAAAATATTCATTGAAGCACATTCTAGGCACGCTGGTTTAGCAGGGCACTCTCTAAATCCTCTCTGCTTCTTCATTGCCTTGTTCCATTGGCTCTTTGCCATTCGCATGATTGAAGCTGCGATTAGGTGGTGGTTATTTTAAATATAGCTCGCATCCGCTAGTGAGTCCAGCTTCAGCTTAATGGCAGCAGCCAATGCTAAGCCAATATTTTATGCACGTGACGTTTAACGTAGATTCCTCCTCGTTATCTTATTTTTCACTGTATATCAGTATAGGTAGATATGCATGATTAGCACTTAGACATGCATACAAAGATACATACGTTCATAAATGTAAACGCGTTTCTTGGATCCCCAAAACACTTGAGACTCGCCAATCAAACGATTATTCAGCTCCCACAGGGCTCAATTGATCAAATCATAACTTCTTTGATTGCGATCACACCTTAAATAATCATATCCTGCGTAATAATCCACCTTCGCTGTTAAACTTACGATATTCCGGTGACTTCGTCCACAGAAAGCCGCAGGCAACCTCTCCATTCACTGCCCAAGCGTAAGCCTAAATCAATTTTTCCTATCAGCGTAACTTTTGACTCTGGCGACACAGGATAACTTGTTTGACAACTATCACCGGTAAAATTTGTAGCAAGTGCGTATCACCCTAACCAGAGCCTAAGTTCAACGCAGGGCGTAAATGTGACATTGTCTGTGACGCAGAGCATAACTGTGACACAGAGCGAAACTATGACGAAACGACCAGTTTATTGTCACACACACTAGAACAGGGATAAAGGCGACACAATACCACTAGCCAAAAGTCTGGTTTTTCAGTGTTCCTTCCTTCCTTTGTTCACAGACGTAAGATATTCTTTTATAGTTTCATTTTCGTTTTTGCGTTATCGTTTTTATTATCATTTCGCTCCTGCTTCGCTTGCGTTTTCATATATTTTATTTGATGTAGCCATCCTAAGTCGAGGATGAAATCCTGCAATTCATGCTTTAAATAAGAAAAAAAAGAAGAATACGAAGAATATGAAGAAGAAGAAGACTTTATCATAGGAAACTTCTGGGGCTCTTTCAATATAATACACACAGATTGTATCGCAGTTCAGCGCCAGTTTTCTTTTTACACATGAACGCGCACCTTTCGTGTTATGAACGGTAGAACGCACATACACATTCATCTTGATTAGCCAGATCAAGCCCTTCTCGAGCCGACGCATTGTACGCTATTGGAATAGCGAGGTATCACAAGTTTTGCCGTTTATATCTGCGCCTGCCATCGTACATGACATGTACGGTGATGAAACTCTAGACTTTCCCGTGCTCGAAATATAGTCAGCGCAGGTGCGACGATCGCGAATGGAGCCATTTGTCATAATTTGTAAATCGGCCCTACGCTTTTCGCTCTCAGCGCGTCTATGCCTTTCCTGTTCCTATCCTTTCTATCACCCATTTTTTGCGAGAATGGAAGATTCTGTGACTTACAGCGGTATGACGGTAAGTATATCTCAGCTTGCACTGCCGGCTCCTTCAGTAATCGGAGGAACGCATTGACGGATTATACTGCGTAGCAATGAAATTTGCGCTACAGCGCACACAGCAGTTACACTGACGGAGATTTGATGGTAGTAAACTTGAAAGTCCTCATGAATACCCTACGCACGCTGATATTTATCACTTTTTCGTATTATAAGATAATCGCCACGAAGCTTATATGCGAATTCAACAAAGAAAGCCATAAAATAAACACAAACAGTTCGATATGGTGCACGAAACTGCTGCAAAAGTTAGAGCACATGACCGTTGTAGAATAAGTAGAGTCGTAAGGAAGTTGCGCACACTGGCATAATACAGCGTCGCTACAAAATAAGCCTGTCTGAAAAGGAGGAGGAGAAGGAAAAGCAGGAAGGTCAACCTGACGCGCGTCAGGTTCGCTACCCTATGCTGGGAGAAGTTGATTCAGGGATGAAAAGGGAAAGAAGTGGAGAACACGTGTGATGTCTGTCTGCAAAAGCAACAGCACATATACGTATAGATATAAATGCGTAAATGACTAGTTAAGGACACGTTACGTCATGTAAGAATAAACAAAAACAAAATTTACAACCTAGCGTCCTGCCTTATACGAAAACTATGGCCGTGACGCTACACTACAGGACGAAAACGTAAGAATCGGAAATGCCACCGGTCAAAGGCTGGTCTTTCCAGCGAAGGAAGGTGGCCGTGCAATAGCAACTGCCACTGATGTCCAACTACCCCAATTACGACACCGCGGCTTCGTTACCGACGCGCATCACCGGGATGGGATGACCAGCAGTTGTCGTTCTCAGCCAGCTCAATCTGCTTTCTCCGGACGGGTCGTTAGCGAAAGGGCCTCAAGCGGAGGAGGCATGGATGCCGCCGTATGGTGGTGAAGTTGTCTGCTGTGAAAGATGGAGATGGTAGGGAGAGAAGACGGGACTAAGATTCCAGGCCGGCTGCTAGCTATATCGACGAAGTTTGTTGCCACGTAAGTAGGGCGCGCACACCTAATGCTCGTTCACCAGCTGACGAAGATGACGCTACCCGCTGACGCCTCGCTAACAAGCCTCCTTGCGACTGACACGGGGTGCTCAGAATTTAGTCTGTGCCTTTTGATTGTGTATGTTTCGTGTTTTCTTGGGTCTTGCTTGCGATCTCGTATTTCGGTCTCCTTTAAACGGTGCCGAAGTTGTTTCAGAGATAAAGGGAAGCCTCTTAAGAAAAGTTGGATAGCTCGCTGAATGGGTTGAGAGCTTGTTTGAAGGTCGCTGAAGGTATCAACGAGCAAACTTGGTTTCGTGAATGGGTGTGGTGGTAGTACGCAAAGCACTCAGTGAGTGAGTGAGTGAGTGAGTGAGTGAGTGAGTGAGTGAGTGAGTGAGTGAGTGAGTGAGTGAGTGAGTGAGTGAGTGAGTGAGTGAGTGAGTGAGTGAGTGAGTGAGTGAGTGAGTGAGTGAGTGAGTGAGTGAGTGAGTGAGTGAGTGAGTGAGTGAGTGAGTGAGTGAGTGAGTGAGTGAGTGAGTGAGTGAGTGAGTGAGTGAGTGAGTGAGTGAGTGAGTGAGTGAGTGAGTGAGTGAGTGAGTGAGTGAGTGAGTGAGCGAGAGAGTGAGAAAGTGAGTGAGCATGCGAGCGAGCACACATATCCAACGTTGATGTATGGTTAGGAATAACCATAGTCCACGTTAGTACTAATAATTTAAGAGCGGACGACGCAAATAATAAATATAGAAGTTCTCGTAGTGCCTCGTAGACCCCACCGCATTATCGGGTTCGGTGAGGTGAAGTAGATGTAAAGCCTGAGTTAGTACCATACGTGGACTCTTCGTGATTGGTGTTAACTGTCGAGTGTGAAAGAAAATGCGTTTTTTAATAAGTAACAATCAATTGCAATATGTATGTATTGCGATAATTGCCTATGATATATACGTAACGTTACATATTCAACGCACAAACATGTTTCGTTCACAGTATATTTACAATAAAACATATAATGCGTTGCCAGTATAATATATTTGCGGTAGATAACGACACTGAAGCTGGTGATAACAAGAAGGTAATATGATATTCTCCGTTATAGATTGCCGGTCAGATTATTGCGACGGGGCTTAAAAAGTTTGTTTTCTCTTTCTTAACCGGGAGTTGCCGATCCTATAGGCGGGTAAAACTTTAGAAGCCAGGGGCGTTTCCACCTTAGAGGCAAATAAACGTAAGCCTGCTCCAATGAACGTGCTCTCTAGACTCAGGTAATCAGTTGCACGGTCGGTGACTCCCCTATGAGATAACGTCACCGAGTACATAAGCGGGACTATTTCTTTAGTCGCATAGGCAATCGGCTGCCGAGCTTCGGCCACCTGGGTTGGACAGCTCCAGCTTTATACAGCTGTATTTCACTACAGTGAAAAACGCATTTCGCAGGCAATATTATGTTTCAATACGGTCAGCGAAATGGGTCGTCTCTTAATTAGCGGCTTCATAAAAAGGCATAAAGGAAGTACAAAAAGAGGCAAAGGACTGAAGTCTATACACCATACACCACTCTGCTTGTACTGAGTAAAGGTGCAACAGCACGGTCCCCTGCGTAATGTTTGTATGGCATTTCTCATCTTGCTTGCATGCCCTAGCCACGGCACGTGCGATACTTGCTGAAACAATGTAGCGAAGGCCGACACCGAACATTTTTAATGGACGACATTACTCACAATGCCATGAGTTGTGAATTCTTTATGAAGCTCAGGTAAGATGCCCGTTATTTACGTTAGACTGTTGCTCCAGAAGATTGTGTTTGTTTTTTATATAAACTGCGCGCGCCCACGTAGTTTTCCTTTTTCGGCGCAAAATCTCCTTGTTCTTATAAGCAATAACCCATGGTTCTTGTGTGCATAGGTCGGCAAAAAATTGGAGCTCACTCGGACTCACTCAAGAAATATATTTTGCTCTGAGGGCTCACTCGGACTAATACTTACCAAAATGTTACTCAACCGGACTCACTGGGACTCAGACTCACCAACATATTACTCAGCTGAACTCACTCCTACTCAGACTCACGGCATGACCTGAGTCCGAGTGAGCCTGTTTGAGTCAACTCACGAGTCCGCTAGCCTAAATTTTCCTTTTTCGATTATGGTGTCAATGTTCCTTAACGCCAATATCTCACATTATCGCTGCTGTACGATCCGCCTTTCGATGTTGTACCTTCAAATACTAGTCATCAGTGGTTTCAATCTAGTAAGTATATTTTTATGAAATACGCGACCCACACGAAATAGTTTTATCAAGAACTTCCCCTGAAGGAGGCTGCGGGGGGAAGGCATGGCATCCCCCGACCTAACTCACGCCTCTGATCAATAATATTGAGGTGGCGCATGAACGCTAGTGCGTTGAGATACGTGTCAATAGACTTGAGTATAAACGTACGCCGATAGAAGGCTGATAGTAATGCTCAAGATGAGTAGATAGGACCATAGGTTGGCAAGAAAAGGTGGAGCTCACTGAGACTCACTCAATAAATAGATCTTGCGCTTAGGGCTCACTCGAACTCGGACTCACGAATATTTTCCTCAAGAGGGCTCACCCGGACTCAGAGTCACTAAACGTTTCCCCAACAGGAGTCACTCGGACTCAAACTCGCTAAAGTAGTACACACCCGGACTCACTTAGACTAAGACACATGGCCCGATCTGAGTCTGAGTGAGTCTGAATGAGTCGACTCATGAGTGAGTTTGCCGACCTATGCTTGTGTTTGTCTTTTTTTACCTATATCTTAATGCTTCATGTCATGCAATAGTTAGGAAGGCCGACCTCTTTCTGAATATTGTCGATACTAAGATCTTGTATTTATTAACTGTTTTCGGGAGAACAAAATTTCATATTGAAAAAGCTCTTCTTTTGTTTTACGTTATCTCCCAAGAAAGGTTAGCTGAATTTCTTATACAGCTTAAAGAACGGCGTGGTTGAAAGTTCTCAAACGGATTCGAAGTGTCTGGTATCTCTGCAGAAAATAGAGGCATTTTATTTTCCTAAACATCTTTTGAACAGAATCTGCATTTATTTATTGGTACGGTCTTTATCCCCACTCTAGTCTGAAATTGGTTTTCTTCGTAAAGCAACATCTCTCAATCAACAAACGCAGAAGACGAGATCTATGTATGGTAAATGACAAATATACGCATTGCATTAGGACGGACAAGCGGACTAGCTAGTATTTTAATGTTAGAGAAACATAGAGCGCAAGACACATAACGAAGAAAAGTGGTGTCTATTTTCTTTAGGGAGGATTGAAAGGTGGGCCAGTTGGTAATTCATTTTCTTCGTTCAGCGAACTGGGAGCGCAGAAAAAACACAAAGGACGAAGTGAGGAACCACATAAGACGAGCGCTCGTCTTATGTGGTTCCTCGCTTCGTCCTTTGTGTTTTTTTCTGCGCTCCCAGTTCGCTGAACGAAGAAAATATTTTCTTTAACTTCGTCTTGGGTGTTTCTTGTGTGCTAAGCTTTCCTGATAAACGCACGCTCGGTTTATATGCTCTTCTTCACAGCTTTGCCGTAACACTGTTTATTTACCTAGAGAATGGTTTCGGTGTTCGAATGAATCATTTCATTTATTGCTAATACGTCATGCATGCCAATCACTGGTCGTGTAAACATTCGCCCACTTTTCCGTACACAAATATTACAGTGGCGATGTTTGTCACTCAAATTTTCTGCTATTTACGACACAAATATTCAGAGATTTACCTAAAAATTAATCATGTAGCCGACAAAATTCTGGAATTTTACGTGCCAGAACGCCGACAAGGTTACGAGACAAGCCATAGTGGGGACATCGGAATCACTTTCAGAACACGATGTTTCTTGTTGTTCACCTAACTCTGAGTACGCGGCTGTTCTTATATTTTGCTCTGATCGAAATATGTCCACGGTTGCCGGGAATCGAACCCGCGTCCTCAAGCTTAGTAGTGCGACTCTACCTGCTAAGCTAAAAAGGCGGGTAAAACATTGTGTCCTCTACACCGAAGAAAAATTGCTCTTCAAGTGTACACAATTTGCTCGAAGTTAGCACAAATGCTATGGCTCACGAGCAAACTTCCACTATTTTTTTACATGAAACGAAAAAAATACATTTTTCTTAAAACTTCACAAAAACAATGTTTCACAAATATCAGTTTTCATGTTAACCAGTAACACAGTCCATGGCTTAAGTTGACTTTCGGAAAGTAAGCTGTTCACAAAATTTTCAATCCTGTGTGCCCGTAAAAGCTCTTGCATTTTTCTTGTTTTTTTTTCGTTTTTACAGAAATCAACTCAGCCCGCTCAAGTTTCGCTTTCGTCAAGCTCTCAGTCGATTCCCTCAGCAGCGCTTGCGAATGAAGAACGTTTTCATTTCTAGGAAATATGATGGTTTCATAAACTCCCAGAAGCGCCGTCCAACATTTTCTCTCGCTCAACAAAGCCAGAGCTATGTGTGCGCACGCTTAAGGGCATGCGGAGGTTCTCATACCAAATTTCATATCTGCTACTTGAAACGCGAGTTTCACGTAAATTGGAAAACAAGACAAGAAAAAACACAGAAAAACACAGTCCCGATGTGCCATTCTCGTTTTCGTCAAACAGAAATTCAGTTTTCTCTGCCGGCTTCAATCGTGGGACCCGCATCCGCAGTTTTTTAACTGTTTAATAACTCCCCATTATAATCGCTTCAACTTCAACTAAGCCCCAATAGCCCACCGTCCCCATAGTCGGGCGTCTCGATTGACAAAAGCAGTCTATTTGCCGGGAGCCCACCTCTCTAGCAGTGTACCTCTTGGGCGCACGTCTTCGAAAGGACACTGAGAGCCCCTAGTCAGTTGTGACTTGAGCCGCAGTTTTTTTAATGCGAAAGCCTTTGACGCCTTAACGAACACAAAATTAACAGTCAGCGTCGGCGGCGGCGTCACCATAAATGACGCAAACAGTTCATCCCGTGATGACGGCATCATATGACGTCATCATGAAGTCATACGCCACCAAACGTGTAACGTCATCGTTACGTCACATGATGACGTCAGCACACGACATCATCGCTTGGCTAAAGGTGTGCCCATCACGGAGGCGGTGCAAAACCAGGTGAGGAGCAGAAAGCTTACAATGCCTCCGATTCTGGGGGCAGTGCAAAACTACGTTAGGTGCAGAAACCTTTCGGGGAATGCGAAGGATCAGTACATCGACTGAGAAGAAAAGGAAGGTGGCATTCGCCTTGGATTCATTTCACGAATGCATCAGCGACTCGGTGAGTTTTTTAGGAGCTTGCTCGCCAAGCTTCTTATGCTCGCGCCTTGTCCGTCGGCGGCCTGTACACTAGTTCTCATTGGTCCCGCCAAAACATGACAGGCGCAACTGCGCTCTCTCCGGTGATTTCAAGAATGCTCAGTAGATGGTGCGTCGCCGCTCAAGGCTGCGCACACCACCCTCGGCGCATGCGCTAGTTAGATAGGTGACCTTGAGGGCCGCGCCTCTCGTTTGGCGCTCGCGTTTGGCGCGCTTCCTTTCTCCTCGCCTAAGCACACTCAGTGAACACTCTTTGCTGCTGCTCCGCTGCATGAAGACCCCAGCCAAGGCAGCAGCGCGGCGGGCTCGCAATGCAGCTGCAGCTCGGGCTCGCCGCCAAGACCCTGCGGTGAGAGCCCGGGAGGCCGAAATAAAAAGGGCTCGCCGTCAAGCAAACCCGGATCTGCAGGCCAGCGAAGCAGAAGAGAAGCGGGCGCGCCGTCAAGCGGACCCTGCTGGGAGCGGTCGTGAAGCAGAGGAAGCACGGAAGCGGAGGCAAGAGAACCCCGAAGAAGTGCGGGCGCGGGATGTCCTGGCTAAGCGTCAAAAGCGGTCTCTACCAGAGGTTGGCGGCGCCGACGCGCGCTTCAAGCACGATTTCCTCGACCACATGTTCGGCCACAGCTGCACAACGTTGTCACGTCTATATATGATGGTAGAGGAATGTGTACGGAGGATTCGCGGGTTACCCGACCATCTCCGAGCAAGGTCCTCTAACATCATTCACTTCGTGGATATGGCGGTGATTTTGTTTCTTTCTCTCTGTTTGGATAAAACGCTCTTAATTATAATAAAGAGAGTAAGAAATTCTGAACGTTCTCTATTTTAGTGCTCGGTCTCTCCGTTGTCTCAATCATACAAATACAATACGCACTCGAAATAAAAACAGAAATTGTTTTGAAGTTTTGGGCACATGTCTTACATTTTACCATTAAATTTTTCGTAAGCATGGTTCTGACTTCACTTCATTGTGTTGGTGTAATCCGATCGAGAAGAAAGCCTTTTTAACTTCGACCGCTGTACTTCACAACAACGGCTCTTAGTACACATAGAGGCAAAGGTACATGCGCTACTTCGTTTCCTTTACGACCCACTTAAGCTGCAGCAAAGATGTTTTAAGGCGACCTCAGGACGCTAAAGAATCAACCACAATGCGATGAAATGTCTTCGCAAAATGAGGATCTGATGGAATGATATTTTCTGCAGGCTGCCTAACATCTCCATGAAAGGGTTGCAACACTGGTATAACATTTTACTACTCACAAAGAACCACAGTGAGAAAATCATGAATGAAATCTGCTTTCTGACTTAATTCCTGCTGTTATATCACCTGACAGACAGGTAGAAAGCAGGGGGGGGGGGGGCGTTGTAACCCCTACCTACACAAACCACATCAGAAACTTTAGACGACACAATATTTTCTTCTCAGCTCCTTTTATTGCATTATGTTATTGTGCACTGCCCTAGGTTTGCTCAGTGACTTAAAACCTGCTCCTGTCAAATATGTTTACCTGTCCTCTCGCATGTGCACTATCATCCTGATGTCTGTTACCGAGGGCCCGAAAGAGATACGCTTTTCTACATACATTATGATAACCGTATACCTCGAGTATGAGGAACCTATGGTAATATTATATCTATTTAAAAATGTTCTCAAATAGAAATCTAATGTATTGACGATAACAAAGTTGAATATAATGTTACGAAGCAATGTACAAGCGAGAAAACAAACAGGCGGTGTCGCTCTAAGATGTTTAGGCTATGCAGTGGATGATGCCTGCGTAAAAGTCGAGGCACAAGACGTGTAAGGTAAGCCAACTTACATCCTCACCACCACTGACCGTCTTCTCTGTTGTATACCCTGTGGCAACGCCAAAGCATGCTGCAATTCTCTCGAGGCTCTTGCGATAGCGTCGGCTAACGCGAGCGTTAGCTCCACTAGACTCACGTCCTTGTAGCGGGAAGCGAACTCTATTACGTACCCTGTTTTCAAGACGTCTTAAAGACGTCGGTGGCACTGTTTTGACAAGCGCATGCTTTTGCAAGCTATCTCCTGGGGCGGGCTTAAAGCTTTTACCTTCTAGGCAGTCGCAAGAATAAGGTTATTTTGTATTGTTGAAGCTAAGAATCAAGTTTTCATTAATGATATTTTAGTTTAAACCCAAGTCATTTCCATGAAAGCTCTCCAAAAGTGTCCAGATATATCCGCAAAGTCTCGTTCAATTTTTCTTGTACGTAAACAGTCTTCCCTCGGCCATACTTAAAATATACCAAAGTACTCCATAGCGCCTTCAAACTAGGCTCCCGCTAAATCACGTCGGTTCGGCATCCTCTTGCAAAGACGTCCTGATGAATGACTGTTGAGAAAATAAATCAAGTTTACCCTGCATGGAGTCGTTGCTACCGTAGGCTGAAGAATCGTTTTTGTTTTTTTTTTCTTGTTTTCCTTCTTTCTTTACAATTCACCTGAATCTTTAAACTCCGTTTGCCAAGGTTTCTTTTCTCGCAGGGTAAATCATATTTCAGTGTGTTGTGCAGCCATTTGATAAAACGCACTAACAAAGGACCGACAGCTCAGCAATGCTTCCATGGTGCGAAACGCTGGCTGTTTGCTTGTGTGGGTTCGCACAAACAAGCATAACTAAAGTAAAACGGGTGCCATCATCGTTTTGCGAGGCTTTTTTTTTTTTTTTTGGAAGTATGAAAGTTCTTTAAGGGAATGAAAAATCTAACTCGCGCAGCTGCTGCACGAAGACTGTGAACACGGGTAACCTTACAGGTGCTCCACATTAAGTTATTTTTAAAAATCAATTTAAAGCTGCTGTTGAGTAGGACTGGCAGTAGGGGAGTCGGCACCAATGTGTTACTGAGGAAGCGGTGCGACAGAAAGATACGAAAAGACATTTTAAGCACACGAACAAAGCTGAAGTTCTATTCAAGAGCGCAGAACAAAGCTGAAATTGCTTTGAGATATCTATTTCACAAGATGCACGGTATGTAATAGATGCTTCAAAAGCGAATAAGAAATTGTTTCTGAAGTAAAAAGTATTTCAGGCATTTGTTGTCTAATTTTACTTTAAAGCACTAACACAAAAGCCGCACTTAAAATGTGCTATAACGACTGTTCAATTGAATCAGTTTCCGACTGTTTCATTAAGTCGGCTGCTTTACCTATTTCGGTATCTTTGTGTTAGTGAAGCAGCTTGCCACAGGTTTTTTTTTTTTCACTTTGGAAGCATGGCATTGTACTGTACTTGTACCGTAGAGATGCCGATATTCATTATTTCCTGAAGTAGCTTATGTTTTGTTACTGTGTTTGATGGCTCTTAACTTGCGTACGCTGGCCAATCAAGATTGGAATACGGCCCCTATACTTTATGTATATCAACTCATGAAAAGAAAATGAACGGAAGTTTAAGAGGAGTACGCAGTGTAGATTGGACGGGAAAAAAAATAGGCGTAATATGGGAAGAGAGAAGTCATGCGGCGTTGCGTATGCAACAGCGCCGCGTTTTTCATTAAGCGCGAGCGCAGAACTTCTGATCATGCGCACTATGGCGAAACGCAGCGTTCTTGCGTACCTAACGCAATTACGGACGCTGCGCATGCAGTACTGAATCTCGCTATTGTCTCATATGAAACGATGCGGGCAGCCACTAAAGCTCATCGCGGATAAAAAACAGAAGATTCAGAACAGCTTCGCTGCGAATTACACTTTTACCCTACAAAAGGGCCTGTGTATGTGGGCTTTCTGACATTGTATTTCTTCTTTCTCACGAGATGCAAATGTTTGCCTCGAAAGAGCAGTTCGCTTGGAGGATGCTAAGCCGGGAACCTGAATTTGAGCTTCGAAGGCCAAGTAAATCACCTTTCGTGTAGACACGGCGAAACTGAAAACAAATGCAGCAACTATGGTGGGAGCTCACAACTTCATGAAATTTCAGGGAGGACTTTCTTGCTAGCATATTAGACTCGAATTTCAAGCTCAATAAAAACTTGTCTCTTCGGTTCTATATAAAACCACAAATCCATCTCCTTTGCATACGCTATGAACTCTGTAATTCAGTAGGCCATTTTTAGTTTTTAGGGGCGAAGCTCCTTAAGGCGGCACCCGTTCGTCCCTCGTAGTCGTCGTGATCGTAGTAGTGAGTAACAAGTCTTACGCTTTGACCTCCAAGGTGGTGCCGGTGGGAGATTTCTCCTGTGCGTTGTTGAACAATAAAAAATTCGCAGCGTGCGCGTTAACTAAAAGCCGAATTCTTCTGTCTCTCATTCCCCATTAGCAGCCATTGGCATGTTCCAGTAGGAAACGTTAGTAGAAGTAGAAGTGTAAGTGTTAGCTAAAAGCCGACTTCTTCTGTCTCTCATTGCCATTAGCAGCCATTGTTTACCTCCAAGGTAGTGCCTGGTGAGATTTCTCCTGTGCGTGATTAAACAATAAAAATTTTGTTCAAAACGCCGTTGATTGATGAAATAAACCAACGAAAGACGCCAGATGTTTTGTAAAAGCAGAACGAAAGAACGCCAGATGTTTTTCTTAAAGTGTAGTAGTAGTAGTTTATTTAGCCACCTCGCCCGATCGTCAACGGGCGAGGTGGACCGGCAACGGCGCGAGGACCCTGCCGTACGAGAGTTAAATCACACTAAAAGACATACTTTGCGGGCGATACACTCTAGTGAGCTTTCAACTTTTCGTCTTAATGTACATGATAAAGAAATTATTTCTACGAAAAACGCAAGGCACACCTTGAGCAATATGTTTGGTTTTGGGACGCTAAATGGAACCATGAGGCGATGCGAAGCCGGAGCACTTGCACGATCGCGTTCCGTTGGCTTTCGTTGGGCATGCTACCGACCTCGCGTCGTGGAACGCGCGTCCTGTCTTCCCTCTAGCCTTGCCTTTAATTCGCACAGGGCGAGCGGGGAATGCGGTCGCTCTTGGCGCTCTTTCGCTCGGGAGCGGACTTCTTCCTTGCATTTCACCGATCACAAGTGATAACGAAGGGACCACGTAAACCAACAGTACAATAAAAGTTTGATGTTTAATATACACACGATGTTTCACACTCTTTATATTATGTACTGGGCGCATTTCACGGAAGAGTTTCACGGTTTACAGATGATTCCCTCCGTAGCTTCGCCCCACTCATCATCATTCACCCCGTGGATATGCTGTGATTTTTCTGCGAAGCCAATTTCATTGTGTCCTCCTGAAACCTTTAAAGGCAGGAAATTTCCATTGAAAAGACGCACTCCTGAGAGTTAGTCAGTGACCGTTCTTCCGTTTACTATTTCGACTTTCGTTTGGCGTGCCTCAGGTGTCTCAAACTCACCTCAGCCAGCGGGCTGCAGTCTGGTAACTTGGTCTCGCAAAGGCCGGGGCAGTGAAGAACGTAGGAGCGGGGGCGCGGGAGGGGATGGGGGCGTTTGTACAAATTGTCAGCAAACAGCAGTAGTAAGGAAAGCGGAGCTAGATGGTATGAACGCACTGCGGAGCTAAAAAGACACGGGTACAGAGGCAAGAGAGATGACACTGGCGCTGTTCTGCAAAGGGTATGTGCATTGTGCCATCAAGATCTATCTATCTATCTATCTATCTATCTATCTATCTATCTATCTATCTATCTATCTATCTATCTATCTATCTATCTATCTATCTATCTATCTATCTATCTATCTATCTATCTATCTATCTATCTGTCTGTCTGTCTGTCTGTCTGTCTGTCTGTCTGTCTGTCTGTCTGTCTGTCTGTCTGTCTGTCTGTCTGTCTGTCTGTCTGTCTGTCTGTCTGTCTGTCTGTCTGTCTGTCTGTCTGTCTGTCTGTCTGTCTGTCTGTCGACGTCAAGGCGCTCTCGTGGTCGTCTCCTTAAATTGGTATATATCAAAATTGGCATGGGAGCACGTAAGTGTATGACGAATACAATTCGCAGTCATGGCATCAATAACGTGACTTCCCCGTCACGTGCGTCATGAAATCCTTCCCACAAGTCCCATGTGGCACATGCCCGTACCCAGGCCTGTGGTATGAGGCTATGCGCCACATGAGACTCACAGAAAAAGAATTATACAGGTGTTTTGAACGAGCTACGTCAATTTTGGTAGCATTGTTGGTTACCCCCTTTTATAATGCTGTAATAAACGTTACATACGTGCTGCCGCCCCAATCTTTAACTAGCATGCGCGGCGGCGACCTTCCTCTGTGTCAGCGCCATATGATGGAACAAAGCTGAAAAAAAAATTCTTTTGTGGCATGTGCCTCGTGTGCATGCACTTGCCCTAACCCTTTTTTTAAACCTAAATCAGTCATATGGCGAAAACACACAGGACGAATTGCCGCTCGCGCACGGTAGTTAGAGATTTGGGCGGGTTTACACCTGTGACTCCGCAAGCTATAGTCAAGCGTAGCTCAACCCCCGAAGGATTACACCGACAACCGCTACTTATAGTAAGCTTATCATCGCACTGCAGCGTGCACTTCCGCTCAGTAAAACTGACGTATCCATTGTGACGCGAGCGCCGACGTTACGTCGGACAGTGAGCTACCCGCTGGTATAATCGTCGTTACTGGTACACTCACGATACACGCGAAAACACGCCAATCCCACAAATACGTCTCTGCACCCCGTAGCGCTTGCCTTAAAACAAAACAAGAAAAAAAATCGGGCATAGGCTGACACTCGCTCACTGCTTCTCATCAAATTGATTCTCACAATGCTTGGTATCTGCCGCAATCCTACTGAGTAAGTCATTTTGAACTAAAGGCGCTTCGCTACCAGAACTAACGATCACTGTGACTCCTTCGCTGACGTCTAAGATCAGACTGTGAATTAAGTATTTTCGGAAACTTAGAAACTTTGCCAGGGCGACTGCAGAAGTTTGGAAGGATAAGGTGTAGCGTTGCGCCGTGGAATTACGGCTCCGAAAGCGCTCAAATTTCAATGATTGCTGCGAAAACGAATAATGCGTCTCAGCTGCCTCATCAAACACGAAAATTGACCGCCAGCTCTAACACGAGGGATGCAAGAAGTCATCATTGCGTGATTACGTCATCATATGAAGTGATCGCGACATCATAGATCACCAAAATTTTATTGCGATAGCAATTATATGGACCCTCTCGGCTGGTTTTAGGGGCGAAGCACCTTAAGGGTACTCACACGAAGGATAAATCTGCGGGGGACACGGGGGTACTGCGGATCACGCGATAGCGACGTCACGGATTAGTGAGAGGACACGAGCACCCCTGCGCCTCCTCGGAGGAGATGGGGACCTTTTCCCCGACAGGACAAACGATACGTTGCGGTGGGGCAGAAACGACATTGAGAACATGCGTCCGAGGCCCGCTGAAATTGAACGCTGTATAAGAGGCGATTTTTAACCAGTCAAGAGCGCCCTCTCCACTATCGCCCATATACCGATCACTGATATTAACTTCATTTTTTTTAATGGGGCGATTTTTATTAGCATTATGACGTTGCCAGTTTTTTTTTTTTTTTTTTTTTTTTTTGAGCCCGTGTAACCCGACGTCGCCGGTTTTCTTGAGATTACGACTTAACGAAAAAAAAAGCATAAAGTATGTTTCTAGTAGTATAATAATGATAAAAAGCGGTATACAATACCTTTGAACGAACTTTCTACATATTTAGTGGAGCGTCGCTTGCTCTCGCATACAACATAGTTCTCAGGCAGAAGGCTACGGCTCATGGTACGTAATTTTAGAGATCTCTGTCAAGAGCCAAGAGGCGAAATCTCTTCCGTTCTCGTGAAAAAAAACTACGATAACCATGATAGCCGACCAACAATGCAATATGCTTCATTTCAATTCCTATTACTCGACAACATGACCAAAGCCTCACAGATTAGAAGCAAAGTTGACTGATCCGAAAGCAGAGGGGGGGGGGGGGGGGAAAGCCGCCTTGAATGACCTCGTGAATAATGGTACTTTTTTTCAGTCTGGGTTCGCGACAACAAAGGCACCTGAAATACTCAGCGTCGTTATTTTAGATGTGAAGCATCTTATGGCGGAGTTCAATCCGGTGGTGGTGTTGGTGGTGGTGTGCGGCGTGACCACCCTTACTGCGCATGCGCGAGCCCTCTCCACACACATCCTCTCTCTCTACTCCCCTACCCCTCACCCTCTCCACTTCCCCTCTCCCCTTTCCTTCTATCCCCTTTCCTTCTCTCCCCCTCTCCCCTTTCCCTCTCTCCCCTTTCCCTCTCCACTCCCCCTCTGAAACGTGGGCTCTACATGCCGAAACGCTGCTTCGCATCGCCTCATGGTCCTCTTTAGTGGGAGATGGTGTAATTTTTTTACGTGCATTTTGCGAAAGTGAGCAGCGCGCTTCTCAATAGGCTTGAAGAAGCCACCAGAGTAATTTGGTCTCCCTTTCGATAGCCGAGTGGTTACGATGCTCGCATTCCGATCGTGGGGACGCGGGGCCGAATCTCGCCTCACCAAGAATTTTTTTTTTGCCATGAATTTTTCTCTTTATCTCTCATCCTTTCTTTTCCCTTCTCTCTCTCTCTCTCCACGGTTTCTTTTAAATGCGAAGCATTTCTTAGCGAACTTCTGCGACTTTTAGCGTATCTATCTATCTATCTATCTATCTATCTATCTATCTATCTATCTATCTATCTATCTATCTATCTATCTATCTATCTATCTATCTATCTATCTATCTATCTATCTATCTATCTATCTATCTATCTAGCCGCCTACGACTTTGTGCTCTCCTGGTCGCTTGGTTAATCGAATGTACACCAAAATTGGTATGGTGTAACATGACTGTATGAAGAACATAAATGACAAGTCATAATATGAAAATCATGACACGTATGTCATGTACAGCATGATTTACATGCCACGCTCATGGTGCACTGGCGGCCGTTTCGCTAGCTTGATATACACCAATATGGGTATCTTGCGACGTGACTGGCTGACGTACATAAATGACACGAGTTAACATGAAAATCATGACACGCAGGTCATGTACAGCATGACTTACATGCCACGCTCATGGTGCGCTGGCTGCCGTCTCGCTAGCTTGATCTACCCCGAAATTGGTATTGAGTGACGTGACTGTTTGACGAACATAAATAACACACGAGTTAACATGAAAATCATGACACGCATGTCATGTAAAGCATGACTTACGTGCCACGCTCATGGCGCGCTGGTGGCCGTTTCGCCAGCTTTATATACACCAAAATTTGTATTGCGCGACGTGACTGTGTGAGGAACATAGATAACATACGAGTTAACATGAAAATCATGACACGCATGCCATGTACAGCATGACTTACGTGCCACGCCTGGCACGCTGGCGGCCGTTTCGCTAGCTTTATATACACCAAAATTGGTATCTTGCGACGTGACTGTGTAACGAACATAAATAACACGAGTTAACATGAAAATCATGACATGCATGTCATGTACAGCATGACTTACGTGCCACGCTCATGGGGCGCTGGCGGCCGTGTCGCTAGCTTGATATACACCAAAATTGGTATTGCGCGAGGTGACTGTGTGAGGAACATAGATAAGATATGAGTTAACATGAAAATCATGACACGCATGCCATGTACAGCATGACTTACGTGCCACGCTCATGGCGCGCTGGCGGCCGTTTCGGTAGCTTGATATACACCAAAATTGGTATCTTGTGACGTGACTGTGTGACGAACATAAATGACACGAGTTAACATGAAAATCATGACACGCATGTCATGTACAGCATGACTTACATGCTACGCTCATGGAGCGCTGGCCGCCGTTTCGCTAGCATGATCTACCCCGGAATTAGTATTGCGCGACGTGCCTGCGTGACGAACATAAAAACACGAGTTAACATGAAAATCATGACATGCGTGTCATGTACAGCATGATTTACACGCCACGCTCATGGTACCCTGGCGGCCGTTTCGCTAGCTTGATATACACCAAAACTGGTATCTTTTGACGTGACTGTGTGACGAACATAAATGACACGAGTTAACATGAAAATCATGACACGCATGTCATGTACAGCATGACTTACGTGCCACGCTCATGGTGCGCTGGCGGCCGTTCCGCTAGCTTGATCTACCCCGGAATTAGCATTGCGCGACGTGACTGTGTAACGAACATAAATAACACGAGTTAACATGAAAATCATGACATGCATGTCATGTACAGCATGACTTACGTTCCCCGCTCATGGGGCGCTGGCGGCCGTGTCGCTAGCTTGATATACACCAAAATTGGTATTGCGCGACGTGACTGTGTGAGGAACATAGATAACATACGAGTTAACATGAAAATCATGACACGCATGTCATGTACAGCATGACTTACGTGCCGCGCTCATGGTGCGCTGGCGGCCGTTTCGCTAGCTTGATCCCCGAAGTTGGTATTGCGCGACATTACTTGTGACGAACATAAATAATAGTATTAACGACAAAGTGTATATTTATGTGTGTTGGCCATTACTAGCACATTTAAGCTTTGTTTTGTATTAACGGCAGAGTGTATACTTATGTTTGTTGACTATTTTTGTCTTGGATATGTTATGCAACAGTTGCTGTTTCTTTTTTTAACATCACCGTGTATACACATGTATGTGATTGTTGAATATGTTGTTTTGACTGTTACGTCTTGACTGTTACGCTAAGTTGTATATTGTATGTACTACGGGTTAATTGTGATTAGAAATTTGGACACTATGTACTTCATGTTTATAAACCCTATGTACTCCAAGAGCTAAGGAGTAGCCGGCGCCTTATTTGTGCGCCAACATCATTTTTTTTATTGACATGATGAAAGGAGGAGTTAACATGAAAACCATGACACGCATTTTCCTCAATGACATACAAGACGATGTATGCAGCTCTTAGCTGGCTGCTTCGCATTACATCGATTCCCACAATGCGTGGGATCTGCCGTCTTTTTTTTTTCTCCTTTTCTCTCTTTCGTTATCTCTCTCTTCACTTGTTCGCTCGCCCATCAGAGTTATTACATCCTACGCCGGAAAAATCGGCGCACGTGTTCTGGGAGGGAAGCAGAAGAGCAAGAAGAGGAAGGTGATGAAGCAGAGGACTAAGAGAGCGCGTGCCGGTTCTTGAGGATGACCATTGTTTTATCTATGACACACGGCACACCTCGACCATAACAGCTCTGCTAAAACTCTAAAGAAATTCGCCAACAATTACGACCCTGTCACAGTATGTGGGACACACCGGGCCGGTGCCCCCCCCCCTAATTTTTTTTTGCTATGGCATACAGAATCCTAAATTTCACTTGGCCACATCTGCCGGCCCGGCCTCCACTTCAAGTCAAGGAGGTGCCCCCCCCCCCCCACCCCCGAAAAAAATTTCTGCCCACGCCCCTGTACTGCCAAATGCGAATTTTGAGCGCACTTTCGTGTTGGAGCAACGTCAACTGTTTTTGAAGTTTCGGCTATCCACAGTCGTAGCAATGTAATAATCGTAACATACTGCCACAGAAACTGCAAGCGCTCGTGTGCTGCGCATGCCACTCTGTGCATTGCAGGCGTCGCGAACCAAGCGAAACGCCGACAGCGCTCGAGTGCTACGCGCACTACCAACGCAGGAACTTGAGCCTAAAGGCACGTTCACAGCGAACTCGGAGCACGCAACCCGGCAAGCAGTTTTTCAAAGCGGGGAGTAAGCGAGGGCGCGCGGATGTTCAGACCGAACTCGTTGCCTTCTGCCGCTTCGCCGCGGCGTCGGAGCAATCCACCAATCCAAAGTGGGCTTGTCGCCATCTTGCGGCACTACGCGACACTGCGCGCGCGCCTCACATGCCCTGCCTGGCTGCGGCCAAAGCGGCCAAATTTTCCGCGCGGTCCAAGGAAATCGGTCCGGGCAAGATTTGGCCAAGCGGCGGCGGGTTTTCGCTTTTGCGGATTAATCCACGTCCGCTTTCCGGATCAGCCTCTCCGATTCCCGGATCCTCGCTCGATGTGCCTTTGAGCTGCGCTCTAAAAAAAATCAGGCGTAACCTCACACCCGCTTACGGATTCGCATGAAATTGATTCCAGGAATGCGAGGTATGTGCCAGAATTTCATCGTATCAGCCATTCTGAAGTAAAGGTGTTCCGTTTTCATTACTACTGTTCAATATGTCTCCGTCGTTGACGTCGAAGATCGACCTTGAAAGAAGTATTTGTCCGAAAATAAGAAATGTTCCCAGAGTGACTGCGGATGTTTAGCAGGATATTGTCTAGCGCAGTGCACTGCACTTACGGCTCCGAAAGCACCGTACCTCCACGGCGATGCTTAGGCATATCGTTGCTCACTGGGTGGCACACTGTTCTGTCATACTAGAGTATCCTGAATTTTTAACATCTACCCCAATCTCTTTGCGGCATAATGAGACGCGTTATCGCTTCCCAACATCTGCATTGTAGAGGTTGTTTCTAAACATCAGCGCATAGTACTCATAATTATAATTTTTAGGGGCGAAGCTCCTTAACGCGGCAGCCGTTCGTCCCTCGTAGTCGTAGTAGTGCGTAACCAGTCGTAACGCTAGCACCAGATCTTGACCTCCAAGGTGGTGCCGGTGGGAGATTTTGCCTGTGCGCTGTTGAACAATAAAAAATTCGCAGCGTGCGCGTTAACTAAAAGCCGAACTCTTCTGTCTCTCATTCCCCATTAGCAGCAATTGGCATGTTCCAGTAGGAAACGTTAGTAGAAGTGTAAGTGTTAGCTAAAAGCCGACTTCTTCTGTCTCTCATTCCCATTAGCAGCCATTGTTTACCTCCAAGGTAGTGCCTGGTGAGATTTCTCCTGTGCGTGATTAGACAATAAAAATTTTCTTCAAAACGCCGTTGATTGATGAAATAAGCCGACGAAAGACGCCAGATGTTTTCTAAAAGCAAAACGAAAGAACGCCAGATGTTTCTAAAGCAAAACGAAAAGACGCCAGCTGCTTAACGAAAGACGCCAGATGTTTTATAAAGCAATGGTTTTCTAAACAATGAAAATTCACAGCGTACATGTAAAATTAAAGTGAGCTGCAAGTCGTCATAACTCATTGAACCTTTAGTATAAGCGCGCCCGATCTCACGTCGGTGATGATGTACTGGGAAGAATTCACGGAAGATTCACGGTTTACCGATGAACCACCGCAGCTTCGCCCACTCATCATCATTCACTCCGTGGATATGCTGTGATTTTTTTTCATTGAATATACTTGCTGTTAATTGGCACTTATCTTGACTAAACTCTTCCTCCGATATCACGTGTACTTTATGCAACAATCTACTTGTACCATAACCATTCTTTTGGGGTCTCATAACGTCCGAGACAACGCCCAGCTTCCGGTTGGCTGGAGGCGTATTTTGGTGTGCTCCATAAGTAACATGTAGTTGCCAGGTAGGCGCCATAAAATCATTATATCAGGTTGTTCAACAGATTACCGAGAGTATATCATCATGTGGACCATGATTTACTACTTCAATTGTGCATATTCCTATATGTCCAGAGGTCTATGCTTCCTTTAAAGGCACATTACTTAACGCACACCATGTGACTCCGAAAATTAACTAATGCAAAAGATCAACGTGTTATTAGAAACAGCTCTGCAGTTTATCGTAACGCTTTTGAAAAACTCATCAACTCTCTACTGCCGAGAACGAAAGAGCAATCACTACACAACTGCTCTCTATTTAATTTGTCATTCATTTACTCTGCGCTGATGTTGTACAGTGCTTACGGCGCTCGACTGCCAGCTGTAAATTCACGGGGAACAAGATAACACCAGTTTACGCAAATTAAAACGAACTACTCTGGCTTCCATGGTAGAGAGAATGCTGAACGCTTGCGTGAAGGCTGGGAGGCTCACAGTGACTTCTGTGATATAGTTGTACACGTTGTTAACTTTCAACAGAATTTATTTTTCAAAGTTCTCGACGCTGTTTCTTCCACGTTACCTCGTTAAGAGGTCAGCTGGTACACTGAACACTCTCTCAATTCAGGCGCTGGAGGGAAAGGCGGTATTATAAAGTAGGGACATCTTGCGCACCAGCTCGAAATAGCGCATTGCTTCGATACTAGTGTCCATCTCCTCTAAGAAGCGTCGCGCTTCGCTGTTGCTGGTGCTCGGGTATGCTTTGCAGGCAAGGCCAAAGAAAAGGTGAAAAACAGGCTTTGTAGGGGCCTCCTGTCTCACGGTACGGGGGGTCCTTTCAGAGTACTTGTAACTTGGTTATGGAAAAAAATAATGTAATTAATTTTTGTAATGATTACCGGTAATCAGTAAAACAAATTTAACTGAATTACCCAGTGCGCTAATCGTAATCGAATATATTAAAAATTACATGCAAATATAATTGCTCACAAATAATCGATTACTTGTAACGCGTTACGTACAACTCTGATTGATAATCACACCACTCGCTACACAAGAACTTTTTTTTTCGATAAGAACGGATACGGAGGCCCCTCTGTACCCATTCTTATCCTTCATATTCCTGCTTCATGGTCCTTTGTAGTAAGCAATCTCTTACTTTCCATTTTTCCGCGTTTGCTTGCTAAGTGCGCAGGGTAGGCAACGTCATTTTCCTTGAGGTTGGCCACTCTACCTCATCTCTCTTTCCCTCACTGTCCCTTGATGGCGGGTATACTTTAAAACTTTTTATCGTGATAAACAAAGAACAAAAATCACGGCTTGAGCAGGAATGAAACCCAGAACTTCTGCATGTCAGTTCAGAATTCAAACATAGAGCCATGTCAGCGCCTCAATCTGCGTCGTAAAGAAAAAAAAAGAAAGACTATACAGGCGTCATACACGAGCAACGTCAATTGTGATTGCAAAGTTGGGTAAACACATATTTAACGCTGTAATAGCCGTTACATATATTCACGTATGACTTCGCAAGATATAGGCAAGCGTTGCTGGACCCCCGGTGGACTACGTCGATGACCAATACTTAGGATCCGCTCAACATCGCACAGTAGTGAACACTTCGTTTTAATAAAACTGATGTCTGTGTTGTAAGGCGAGTGCCGACGCTACATCGAACCATGAGCTACTTACCGGTATGAACAACTTTCCTGGTAAGCCCACAATGTGCGCTCAAATCCACCGATTACACAAGCACGTCGATCCATATTGTAGCGCTTCCCTTAAAGCAAAACGGTGGATCCCCCTGTTATATGAATCGGTAAAACACGAAAGTTAAACGTGTCGTCAGAGACGTAGCTAATTGTTCATAGTGCATTGTTAGTAAGAACTCGTACAATGTCTGCTGTTGTTTGGCAGACATAGCACCACTTGATGTGGACTCACGTTGACGCCTAGTGGCACGTCTCTGTACCGACGACTAACGCCTATGTCCATGATTTAACCCTTGTTTAGCTGAAATTCTTGACATATACCTAGACACCTCATATGGTGAATCCCGCGAAAAGATGGCATCAACAAGCACATAATAAACACTGATACTCTATATGCACTCCTTCAAAGCGTCGTCAAACGCGAAGAGAAACGCTACACGCGTCGTGACTTCCTTCTAGCCTGGCCGTTAATTTTAACAGGGTTAGCGGGGAACGCGGTGCGACAGCCAGGCGAGCGTCGGAGAGCTATTTTTGGATACAGATGGATGCTATGAGCGAGGCTTGGGCTAAAGCCACCACCTCGAGGTGTGTTAAAGCGTTGACGAAATTACCTTTATCGAAAATGCGCCGAATGGGACAGAAGTAGCAACAGCGCGTTTTTTTTTTCGAGCGTGGTAACACACGTCACCACCCAGTTATAAAAGGCACGCACATAGCATCCACCCATCCACCCAAGAGCACTGTGAGAGGAATGTGTGAAAGATAAAAGGCGCGTTCTTGTAGCCTCCATTATGAGGTTGGCGGTGGCTCAGTGGGCTAAACGAACGCCATATAGCCATCGTCGCAAACAGAGGGGGCATGGGTTCGACTGCTTCCATCGGATAGTTTCTTTCTTTGCCATCTGATCGCGTTCATTTTGCTGACGTATATCCGTGACAGAAATACGTCATGAAAGTCTTGGTGCACCCCGGCATAAAACATTCTCGTCTTAAAAAATAGGCGCATCTTCCACTTAGTCGTACAAGGCTGGGTCACAGCAGAGCTGTTGGGAACCTAGCTGGTCCTGGCTTGGCTAGGCTTTTACCCTCTCCCCTCTCTCACCTTTTCCTATTCTATACTATAGTTGCTCTTTATTTTTCTATCTTTTTTATGTCTGTGTCTTTCTATTTCTTTCTAAGTCCACTTCTTTTTCAGTCGATCTTTTTCTCTTTTTTTCTTTCTTTCTCTCTCTTTTCTCTTTCTCTTGATTTCTATCTCTTCTTTCTCTCTCTCCCTCTCTTTGCACTCGTACAACCCTCCTCATTTTCCTACTCCTCACACTTACATCTGTCCCTCTCACCCTCACTTCTCTTTCCCACCCTTTGCTATGTCTATACTACACAAGGCTATGATATGCTCTGCGAGCGTGCATGGATATTCGAGTGGTTACGATGCACACCTTCGGATCGTGCGGACGCGGGATCGAATCTCGCCTCGCCAAGAGATTTTTTTACCATGAATTTTTCTCTTTATCTCTCGTCCTTTCTCTTTCTTTCTCTCTCTCCGCTCATTCTTTGTTCACCTTTCGCTCTTTCTTTATCTCTCCTTTCACATGTTCTCTCGCCTATCAGAGTTATTACATCCTACGCCGGACAATTCGGCGCACGTGTTCTTGGAGAGAGGCAGAAGAGCAAGAAAAGGAATGTGATCAAGCAGAGGACTAATAGAGCGCGTGCCGGTTAATGAGGATGACCATTTTTTTATCTGACATAAGGCGAACCTCGACTATAACAGCTCTGCTGTAACTCTAAAATAAAAAATTCACCGACAATTACGATGTTGCGTAAGGCGAATTTCGAGCGCCGTTTCGTGTTGAAGCAACGCCAACTGTGTTTCAATTTTCGGCTATCCACAGTCCTAGCAATGTAACATTCGTAACATACTGCTACAGAAACTGCAAGCGCTCGTGCGCTGCGCACATCACTCTGTGCATTGCAGGCGTCGCGAACCAAGCGAAACGCCGACAGCGCACGAGTGCTACGCGCACCACCAACGCAGGAGCTTGAGCCTAAAGGCACGTTCACATCGAGCTCAGAGCACGCAACCCGGCAAGCGGATTTTCAAAGCGGGGAGTAAAGGCGCGTTCACACTGAGACATTCGGCGGCGAGAACGCGCGAAATCCGGTTCGGCGGCAGCGAGATCCGCCGGAAAAGCCCTTTCCGCGCCGATCGGTCGAGGACCGATTTTTGCGGCAGCTGCCTCCGGATTCCCTCACCGCGAACCAATTGGAACGCGAGCCGAGCATTCGAAAAATGGTGGCGTGCTTACGATATCGCAGTCGTCGAAGCCCGTAGCGACAGCGAAGTCTTTCTCAATCATCCTGTAGTTCTCGACAACTGCCAAGTGTCGTCGCGATTAGCATCTTTGCAATGCACCATCACGATCTCGCAGAACGGGTAACACTACCTCGGATCAACCAAGCTTCTCGCGTCTTGCAAATCAGGACGAACCAACCACAACTGCTTGCGTCGTTTCTTGTTCGGCGAATGCATGTTTCTCCTCGTCAGACATCGCCAGAAAGTTGCTTTCAAGCATGCCGAGCAGTTCGACGACCCTGCTTCTGCTTAAGCGCTTCGCCATAACGAAACGCGAACACAACGCAGAGCGCGTCGATGCCAGCGTTCCTTCGCGCGAAGAGACGATGGCAACTAGGCGCCCTAGTTTCGGCGGAGCGTTTGCTAAGCAATGTGAACAATGTGGAATTTCGGCGGCGCGTGAATTCCGGTCGCTGTGGCCGGCGGATTCCCCAGTGTGAATGAGCCATAAGCGAGGGCTCGCGCCTGTTCATACCGACCGCGTTGCCTTCTGCCGTTTCGCCGCGGGGGCGGAGCAATCCACCAATCCAAAGTGGGCGTGTCGCCATCTTGCGGCACTACGCGACACTGCGCGCGCGCGTCTCAGGCACTGATTGGCTGCGGCCAAAGTGGCCAAATTTTCCGCGCGGTCCAAGGAAATCGGTCCGGGTAAGATCCGGACAAGCGGCGGCGGGTTTTCCGCTTATGCGGATAATCCTCGTCCGCTTTCCGAATCCGCCTCTCCTCTTCCCGGATCCGCCCTCGAAGTGCCTTTGAGCTGCGCTCTAAAAAAAATCAGGCGTAGTCTCTTACCCGATTACGGCTACGCATGAAATTCATTCCGGGAATGCGAGGGATGTGCCAGAATTTTATCGTATCAGCCATTCTGAAGTAAAGGTGTTCCGTTTTCATTACTACTGTTCAATATGTCTCCTCCGCTGACGTCGAAGATCAGACTTTCAAAGAAGTATTTGTCGGAAAATAAGCAATGTTCCCAGGGTGACTGCAGATGTCCACCAGGATAATGTCTAGCGCAGTGCACTGCTGTTACGGCTTTGAAAGCATTCTACTTCGATGGCCACACTGATGTATATCGTTATTCACGGGGCGGCGCACTGTTCTCTCATACTAGAGTATCCTGCATTTTTAACATCTATCCCAATCTTTTTTGTGACATAATAGGCATAAACCCAACGCAAAACTTTGCGTAAGCTATTCTAAAACTGCCTAATGAGACGCGTTATCGCTTCCCAACATCTGAATTGTAGAGGTTGTTTCTAAACATCAGCGCATATAGTACTCATAATTGTAAATTTTTTCATTGATTATACTTGCAGTTAATTGGCACTTATCTTGACTAAACACTCGCTCGGATATCACGTGTACTTTATGCAACACTCTACTTGTACCATACCCATCCTTTTGGGGTCACATAACGTCCGAGACAACGCCTAGCTTCGGGTTGGCTGGAGGTGTATTTCGGTGTGCTCTATAAGTAACATGTAGTCGCCAGGTAGGCGCCATAAAGTCATTATATCGGGTTGTTCAACAGATTACCGAGAGTATATCATCATGTGGACCATGATTTACTTCTTCAATTGTGCATATTGCTCTATGTCTAGAAGTCTATGCTTCCTTTCAGACACACTACTTAACGCACGTCATGTGTCGACGAAAAAACTAACGCAAAAGATCAACGTGTTATTAGAAACAGCTCTGCAGTTTATCGTAGCGCTTTTCAAAAAGTCTTCATCACCTCTCTACTGCCGACAAAGAAAGAGCAATCACTCCACAAGTGCTTTCTATTTATTTTCTCGTTCATTTACTGTCCGCTGATCTTGTACAGTGGTTACGGTGCTCGACTGCCGGCTGTAAAGTCGTGGTATACAAGATAACACAAGTTTACTCAAATTAAAACGAACTACTGTGGCTTCCATGATAGAGAGAATTCTGAACGCTTGCGTGAAGGCTGGGAGGCTAACTGTGACTTCCCTTTATATAGTTTCACCCGCAGTTAACATTCAACAGGAATTATTTTTCAAAGTTCATGTCGCTGGTTCTTCCACGTTACCTCGTTAAGAGGTCAGCTGGTACACTTAACACTCTCTCAATGCATGCGCTGGAGGGAAGGGTGGTATTATAAAGTAGAGACATCTTGCAGACCAGCTCGAAATGGCGCAGTGCTTCGATACTAATGTCCATCTCCTCTAAGAAGCGTCGCGGTTCGCTGTTGCTGGTACTCGGGTAGGCTTTGCAGGCAAGGATAAAGAAAAGGTGAAAAATAGGCTTTGTAGGGGCCTCCCGTCTCACGGTACGGGGGGTCCCTTCAGAGTGCTTGTAACTTGGTTATGGAAAAAAAATGTAATTACTTTTTTGTAATTGATTACCGGTAATCAGTAACACAAATTTAACTGAATTACCCAGAGCGCTAATCGTAATCGAATATATCAAAAATTACAAGTAAATATAATTGCTTACAAATAATCGATTTCTTGTAACGCGTTACGTACAACTCTGATTGAGAATCACACCACTCGCTACACAAGAACTTTTTTTTTCGAGAAGAACGGATATGGAGGCCCCTCTGTACCCATTCTTATCCTTCATATTCCTGCTTCATGGTCCTTTGTAGTAAGCAATCTCTTACTTTCCATTTTTCCGCGTTTGCTTGCTAAGTGCGCAGGGTAGCCAACGTCATTTTCCTTGAGGTTGACCACTCTACCTCATCTCTCTTTCCCTCACTGTCCCTTGATAGCGCGTATACTTTCAAAGTTTTCATCGTGATAAGCAAAGAACAAAATTCACGGCTTGAGCCGGAATGAAACCCAGAACTTCTGCATGTCAGTTAAGAATTCTCACATAGAGCCATGCCAGCGCCTCAATCTGCGTCGTAAAGAAAAAAGAAGAAAGACTATACAGACGTCATACACGAGCAACATCAATTGTGATTGCAAAGTTGCTAAACACATATTTCACGCTGTAATAACCGTTACATATATTCACGTATGACTCCGCAAGGTATAGGCAAGCGTTGTTGGACCACCGGTGTACTACGTCGACGACCGATACTTAGGATCCGATCAACATCGCACAGTAGTGAACACTTCGTTTTAATAAAACTGATGTCTGTGTTGTAAGGCGAGTGCCGACGCTACATCAAACCATGAGCTACTTACCGGTATGAACAACTTTCCTGGTAAGCCCACAATGTGCACTCAAATCCGCCGATTACACAAGCACGTCGATCCATATCGTAGCGCTTCCCTTAAAGCAAAACGGTGGATCCCCCTGTTATATGACTCGGTAAAACACGAAAGTGAAACGTGTCGTCAGAGACGTAGCTAATTGTTCATAGTGCATTGGTAGTAAGAACTCGTACAATGTCTGCTGTTGTTTGGCAGATATAGCACCACTTGATGTGGACTCACGTTGACGCCTAGTGGCACGTCTCTGTACCGACGACTAACGCCTATGTCCATGATTTAACCCTTGTTTAGCTGAAATTCTTGACATATACGTAGACACCTCATATGGTGAATCCCGCGAAAAGATGGCATCAAGAAGCACATAATAAACACTGATACTCGATATGCACTCCTTCAAAGCGTCGTCAAACGCGAAGAGAAACGCTACACGCGTCGTGACTTCCTTCTAGCCTGGCCGTTAATTTTAACAGGGTTAGCGGGGAACGCGGTGCGACAGCCAGGCGAGCGTCGGAGAGCTATTAGATGCGAAGTATCTTACGGCGGAGCTCAATCCGGTGGTGGTGGTGGTGGTGGTGGTGGTGTGCGGCGTGACCACCCTTACTGCGCATGCGCATACCCTCTCCACACACCTCCTCTCCACTTCCCTCTCCCATCACCCTCTCCACTTTCCCTCTCCCCTCCCCCCCCCCCTCTCCCCTCCCCCTTTCCACTCTTCCTCTGAAACGCGGGCTAGACATGCCGAGGTTCCCAACAGCTCTGCTGTGACCCAGCCTTGTGCGACTAAGTGGAAGATGCGCCTATTTTTTAAGACGAGAATGTTTTATGCCGGGGTGCACCAAGACTTTCATGCCGTATTTCTGTCACGGATATACGTCCGCAAAATGAACGCGATCAGATGGCAAAGAAAGAAACTATTCGATGAAAGCAGTGGAACCCATGCCCCCTCCGTTTGCGACGATGGCTGGCGTTCGTTTAGCCCACTGAGCTACCTCCAAACACATAATGGAGGCTTCAAGAACGCGCCTTTTATCTTTCACACAATCCTCTCACAGTGCTCTTGGATGGATGGGTGGATGCTATGTGCGTGCCTTTTATAACTGGGTGGTGACGTGTGTTACCACGCTCGAAAAAAAAACGCGCTGTTGCTACTTCTGTGCCATTCGGCGCATTTTCGATAAAGGTAATTTATCCAACGCTTTAACACACCTCGAGGTGGTGGCTTTAGCCCAAGCCTCGCTCATAGCATCCATCCGAATCGAAAAAAAATTACACCATCTCCCGCTAAAGGGGACCATGAGGCGATGCGAAGCCGGAGCACTTGCACGATCGCGTTCCGTTGGCGTTCGTTGGGCATGCTACCGACCTCGCGTCGTGGAACGCGAAGAGGGACGCTACGCGCGTCGTATCTTCCATCTAGCCTGGCCGTTAATTCTCACAGGGCGAGTGGGGAACGCGGTCGACAGGCGGGCGAGAGGGGGGCAGCGTAGGAGAGGAGAGAGAAGCGGAGGGGACGCGCATGCGCTCGAGCTCATCGCGGCGTTGCGCAGGAGAGAATTTCGGCATGTCTAGCCCGCGTTTCAGAGGAATAGTGGAAAGGGGGAGGGGAGATGGGAAGGTGAGAGGGTGAGTGGAGAGGGAAAGGGGAGAGGGGTAGAGGACATGGGGAATGGTGAGGGGGAGTGGAGAGGAGGTGTGTGGAGAGGATATCCGCATGCGCAGTAATGGTGGTCACGCCGCACACCACCACCACCGGACAGATACTGCCGGCTGCCAGGAGATACGCCGGACAACGGACGCGTGACAAGGTTAGACTAAGAGGAGCTACGCCCCTAAAAATTACAAGTAAATGTAATTGCTTACAAGTAATCATAATAATAATATCTGGGGTGTTACGTCCCAAAACAACGATATGATTATGAGAGACGCCGTAGTGGAGGGCTCCGGAAATTTCGACCATCTGGTGTTCTTTAACGTGCACCTAAATCTAAGTACATGGGCCTCTACAATTTCGCCTCCATCGAAATGCGGCCGCCGCGGCTGGGATCGAACCCGCGACCTTCGGGTCAGCAGCCGAGCACCGTAACCACTATACCATCGCGGCGGACTGCTAACAAGTAATCAATTACTTGTAACGCGTTACGTACAACTCTGATACAGAACCACACCAATCGCTACAGAAGAACCTTTTTTTTTTCGATAGGAACGTATCGGAGGCCCTTCTGTACACATTCTTATCCTTCATATTTCTGCTTCATAGTCCTTCGTAGTAAGCAATCCTTTACTTCTAGATGCGAAGTATCTTATGGCGGAGTTCAATCCGGTGGTGGTGGTGGTGGTGGTGTGCGGCGTGACCACCCTTATTGCGCATGCACATACCCTCTCCACTCACCCTCCCCTTCTCCACTTCCTCTCTCCCCTACCCTCTCCACTTCCTCTCTCCTCCCCCTTTCCAATCACCCTCTCCCCCCTCTCCACTCCCTCTCTCCCCTCCCCTCTCCAATCACCCTCTCACATCACCCTCCCCCTTCCCCTCTCCACTTTCCCTCTCCCCTCCCCCTTTCCACTCTTCCTCTGAAACGCGGGCTAGACATGCCGAAATTCTCTCCTGCGCAACGCCGCGATGAGCACCAGCGCATGCACGTCCCCTCCCACTCTCCTCTCCTACGCTGCCCCCCTCTCGCACGCCTGTCGACCGCGTTCCCCGCTCGCCCTGTGAGAATTAACGGCCAGGCTAGAGGGAACAGGCTAGTAGCATAGCGCGGGAAGACACACGGACAAAGAAGAGGTACGAGACGAACACAAGCGCTTGTGTTCGTCTCGTACCTCTTCTTTGTCCGTGTGTCTTCCCGCGCTATGCTACTAGCCTGTTCAAGATGAACCAACAAGCCCATATCGGTATGCTAGAGGGAAGACAAGACGCGCGTAGCGTTCCTCTTCGCGTTCCACGACGCGAGGTCGGTAGCATGCCCAACGAACGCCAACGGAACGCGATCGCGCAAGTGCTCCGGCTTCGCATCGCCTCATGGTCCCCTTTAGCGGGAAATTGTGTAATTTTCTATTTTTCCGCGTTTGCTTCCTAAGTGCGCTGGGTAGCCAATGTCTTTTTCCTTGAGGTTGACCGCTCTACCTCATCTCTCTTTCCAACAGTGTTCCTTGATAGCGCGTACACTTTCAAACTTTTCGGAGGTATTTCTTTTATGGCACTCTGTCTACACCTGCCGCTACACGTTATTCCTCTTTTCTAAGGCGAAAGCCTTAAGGTACGTTCACACCGGACGCGGGGCACGCAAGCGGGCAAGCGGATTTTAAAAGCGGAGAGGCAGCGAGGGCTCGCGGCTGTTCAGACCGACCGCGTCGGCTTCTGCCCGCTCCGCCGCGGGGGCGGACCAATCCATCAATCCACGGTGGACGTGTCGCCATCTTGCGGCACTACGCTATACATTGCGCGCGCGTCTCGGGCCTGATTGGCAGCGGCCAAAGGGGCCAACTTTTCGGCGCGGAGAAAATTGGTCGGGGAGCGATCCGGACAAGCGGCCGCGGCTTTTCCGATTTTGCGGATGATCCGCGTCCGCTTTCCGGATCCGCGCTCGGTGTGAACGTGCCTGTAGAAGCCTAAACACACATGAAATCTGACAGTCGGCGTCAACACAAGTGATGCGAAAGATCATCATCGTGGGATGACGTCACCTTATTGCATCACAAGTAGAAAAAACTTGTGACGTCATCAAATGTCACTTTCACATCGTAATATGCCGTCGCACGATGACATCATTCGATGACATCGTCGCTTCGTCAAACGGGCATCGATCTAGAAGACACTGCAAAACCACCTGAGGTGCAAAAATCTTCTAATGCCTCTGATCCCGGAGGCAGTGCGAAACCACGTTGTTTGCAGAAAGCTTTCGGTTAGGGGTGTGGGGATTGAGGCTTGCCCGTCGCCATTGCGCGGGTTTTTCGCCTATTTCTGCCATCCTCATGTCCGATCATGTCGCTCCCCTCCTCCGCCGTCCTACGGCGCTGGGCGAGCGGGGGTGACGTTAACCCCCTCACCCCGGCGCCGGATCGCGACGGTGGCGCCACGTTCGAGTCTCGCGTGCTCGCGTCTCGCGAGACGTTGCGCGCGGCGGGGGAGTCAGACTCTCTCTGGACCTCGTAGGGTAAGCACGCATTTTCTTTCCTGTCCGTCGGCTCCTTTGTTTGGGCTCGCTCGGACGGAGTTCGCCAACGGTGCCTTGCGCCAGCGGCGAGCGCTTACCTTACGTTGTCCTTTCCGAACGCTAGGCTGAAGAGCGGTGCGGTGCATTCGCGCGTGGTCTTACTACGCCGAAACCGTATCTATCGAAGCCAACGCGAGCGGAGTTTGCCCTTGCTCGAGCGATCGGGCCCTGTTTTTGGTCGCTGATCGTGAGAGCTCGCAGCATAGTCGCGAGGGAACGTTTCTCTCAGCGGCGTGTCCCCGTGAGCCCTTTTGCCCGCGGAGACGTGCTCGCGGCACCCTTTATGTTGTACTTTCGCCCGTGGCGTGGTTAAGCCTGTTTTGCTTCTCCCGCCGCCTTTGGGAGCGGGCGTTGTACTGCGTTTTGTGGTGTTGCCGCAGGCAATAAAGTGTTGCGGATTTCGAGAGCAGTACAGTGTACTTGCCGCGCTACGCTCGGCGCCTTGTTTGCGCTTGAACGTACGTGTGCAGCGGCGCGCTAGTCCACGCGAGGCGACGGCAGACGCGGCCCTGTGGCTCGCTAAGTCCGAACCCACGCTAGTGGCCGTACTCCTGTGAGGTACGTGCACACTACAGGGGGTAAGGGTCAGTACAATCAACTGAGAAAAAGAAGAGCACTTTCGCCTTCGAGTCGTCTCATGCAAATGCATAACAGGCCGTGTGAGCTTTTATTCACTATTTCATGCAATTTTCTACAATGAAAAACACTCCGCCTAAATTATTTATTCGTTGCAGCTAAGCCCTTCCTGTCGGTCGGCTACCGAACTGCCTGTGCCGCACAGGGCTTAAAGTCTCCGTTAATTGAAGGGGTGTGGGCCTCACAAAGCGGCAATATTTATATATATATATATATATATATATATATATATATACACTCGAACAAACAATCGCCTAGCGGCGATCGTGTCGCCGCAAAACCGATGCTGTTGTGGCCTCAGCGGCTCTGGAACGCGCAGATCGTGGGCTGTTGGAACGCGGTGCGAGCTGGCATACCGAAGAAATACCGCAGGATTTCTAGATATATCGGTCAAGGTCCACTTTCGTGGTCGTATTATCCAATTTTGGGCAAACATGTGATGGTATTAAACGCATTAAAATGTATTATTTCCAAGAGATGTCAGCCGGGAATAAAAACAAAAACGTATTACGCTCAAAAACATATTATGTAGAATCATATCAACGAGATTCCACTGCATATATATATATATATATATATATATATATATATATATATATATATATATATATATATGCTATACATTAAGCGTTAAAATAGGTGTTTGCGATGATCATAGTGCAGAGAAGCCAACTGTCTCCAAAAATGAACAAATGCTTATGAATGCTATACAAATACATATAGTATTCCGAATGTATTTCGAGCATTTATTCAACGTGTCAATCCAATCAAGCATTGAATGAAATTATTTTGGGAACGATTTTTCAAAAATATCTCGGGATGTAGAGTCTTAAAGATATGTGAGCTCAAGGTGAGTAACATTAGTTGACTCAATGAATTCAGAACCTCAGGCACGACAATGCTATATTTTATTTTCACTACCACTTGTCTAATAAAGTAGGCGCAATACATGCGTCTTTGCAATTACAGCACACTTGTGATGCACAACTAAAAGAATGAAAATTGAATGGCAAACTAAGCACACCAAGGTGAACCATTAACTCTTTCAAGCACAGAAGCTGGCTTTGCTTTAAATTTTGAATTTTAATGCAAAAATTATGATAAAAGGTCACAAATAACACATTGAACGCACGAAAAAAAATTACGACTAGTAACAAAGTTCCTAGGAGGTGGTCACCGCTGATGACCACCGTGCCGGAAGGGTCTGTGCTCCACAAATATGTAACAACTGGTCATTTTAAATGTAGCAGCATACTTTGCGCTTTGCACAGAGGAAGTCACTTCTTGTGGAATTCCGAAAAACAGTTTTTTTCCTTTCCAAAGGCAGAGTTGCATGTTGCATGTTTGACACATCCAAACTGTTCGAGATGGGCGTGCCTTTCTGCTACAGTTCGCACACTTTCGTGGTGAACACCTTGTTGGCTGATGGTTGGACGCTGCTGTACGAATGGCGAAGTCCACAAAGGATTTGAATTTCTTTCGTTTGGCCCCTGCGCCAACAGATGACTTGCGTTTATCTGTACGATCTATAAGAGCTTGGACAGTCATCTGTTGGGCTAAATTTCTTCTAAAATCTTTCAAGGTCATCTTTTCGGAACCAGCATGTTCCCGAAAAATGATGCATGTGTTGACAACACTGCAGTCAAGAAGTTAAAAAAATATCTGGTGCCACCACTTGCGTGATTTCCAATCCACCTCATACTTCCATTTCATCACCCTTCCTCCCTCCCGTAGCCCTTTCATGCACGGTGGTCAGCGTAGGTAACCACCCTGAATAAAGTCGCTGTACAGAATGAAACTGATCCGAAGCGCATTTTTACTTGCACAGCCAGCAAGAAATACTCTTCCGCTGCGTGTTACACCAAAAAAAGTTCGCGTGCAACCTCACGTACCTCTGCGCCCGTATAATCTTTCAGGGTACAGCGCGGGAAACGGCATGCTTGTTGCAAAATTTTTTCTTGTAGGGAAAAAAAGTGCCCTGGATAACTAGCGCCATCTGGAGCATCTTCATAAACGACTAAAAGGGCAAAGCAAACACGTATTCGCTTGCTCAACCTCTAGATGTCACTGCTAAAAAATGTTGAAAGGGTGGTCACCGTAGGTGACCACTGTGCCGGAAAGAGTTAATGATTCACGAGCAGGTAGCTTCGCACTCAGGTGCCTCGTGAAACAGTATGTTGTGCCAAGACGCTCTGTCAAACAGAATGCTGACCCGTGGTTTCAGGAGGCGTTGCCCGTGGTGTTCAGTGTCTCGGTGAATTGCATTCGGCAGTGCGACGAAACCTATTGTTCTGTTTTGCTGACACCCCGTCAACCAAACGTTATGGATTAAATCATTATTCAGAAAATTCCAGAGTATAATTTCCCCGCACAAAGCACTACTGCCAAAAAAATTCAACTCCAGCACTTGTAAAATGGGTGCCGCAGTGCCACCGTCGGACAGCCGAAGGGGGGGGGGGGAGGGGGGGGGGCTCCTTAAAAAATGGAGGGTGGGGCCGGACCCTCCCGAGCCCCCCTGACTTTAAGCCCTGGTGCCGCAGATCAGATAAGAGGGACAAAGAATGAACAAGAGGAGCGAACAAAAAACGCCAGGCCTGCGCGGAAAGCGCAGCACAGTCACGGCGAAAGCTGGAAGAGTGGCATTTCTAGAGCCCGTTATAAAATCTCTTGTGGCTACTAATACAAGTAAACTAGCAACGTACCCACTACGCCACAAGTCATAATTTTTGTGAAGTTGGGAAGCACCCACCACTACATGATTCGTCATTCTGCGGAGAAACGAGCTACCATATGTACGGCGTTACGTCCAGTTTCTTGATGCGACGGTTGATGACGATGAAGAATTATGGCTGAGCCATTTGTAATGGGTTGGAAGCTTTAAACGACCCACTAGTTACGTAATTGTGACGCCGGGTCGTTATTTTACTCTCCCACTACGCTATATAACATAGGTCAACGTCAGAAAGAGGGAGACAGGGAAAGAACTTTATTAAGACCCTGAGGAAATGCATCATGGGAGCCTTATGGGCTTCCTTGGCAACCTATACAAGTGCAATTGCGAGGAACCCACTACGCTATAAATGATCATAATTTTTTGAAGTAGGGAAGCAGCCACTATTTCATTTTTCGTCATTTTGCGGAGAATCGTGGTAACCGCTAAACACCTTTAAGGCATTATGTGCACTTTGTTGTTGCTGTGGCTGATGACGATGAAGAATTATGGGAGTGCCCTTTGTAATGGGTTGTAAGCATTCAACAACCTACTCGTTGCGCAATTCGCATTGTGTGACGCTTGGTTACAAAATTCGCGTTGTGTGACGCTTGGTTGTTATTTTACTCTTCTACCACGCTACACTACATGTGTTAAATGTGGTTCCTTCGCGGCATGAAGCCTGTATAGGGTCTTCTTGCAACGCAGTTTCGAGCGCCGGCATGGCTCTGCGGTAGAACACTGGGCTCCCACGCAGAGGGCCCAGGTTCGAACGTCGTTACATCCTGGAAACTTTTTCTTATTTCGTTGGTTTTTTTTTTTTTCGAGCAATAGTGGTTACGGACACCGGCGGCGGCGGCGGCGGCGGCGAACAACTGCGGCGCCAAAAATGGCCCTTGTTGTGATCTCATAACAGCTTTCGCTGTAAAAACACAATAAAAGAGAAGAAGCCAGCCCGTCGAGCAAGGCATATCATGGACCCATAGAATGGGCGTGAGTCCCATACGTCGCAGAGTCCTGGAATAAAATACGCTCTGTGGAGAAAATTGAATCGCACTACTGGAAAGCGAAGCGTGGCAAAAGATGTAGAAAGCACAGCAAAGCCATGCTGGAGCTGCAAACTGCGTAGAAAAAAAAAAAAAACCAGCACAGGTGTCTTGCTCGAACGAGGCCAATGGTGGCTGCAGTGTTGGCTACCCCTTTTATAACGCAGTAATAAACGTTACATATGCCCACCTATGACTACGAAAGCTATAGTCAAGTTTTGTTCGACCCCCGGTGGATTACGCTCACCCAGCGAACGCTACTTAAGATACGCTCATCATCGCGCCGTAGCGTGCACTTCGTTTGAATAAAACTGACATCTTCGACGTTACATCGGACCATGAGCTGCCCGCCGGTGTAATCGCAGTTCCTGGTATGCCCCTCATATACGAACAACTACTCAAAGTACCCAAATACGTCAATCCTTGTCGTAGCGCTTGCTTTCAAGCAATAAAAAAAATCGCGCTTATATAGCCGGATACTCGCTGACTGTTTCTCATAAAATTGATTCCCACAATGCTTAGGACTTAACGGAATTTTATTGAATCAATCATTTTGAACTAAAGGCGTTTCGTTTCTAGTAGGACTGTTTACTATGATTTTTTCGCTGACGTCGCCGAATAGGCTGTGAAAGAAGTGTTCGTCGTGAACTAACAAATGTTCCCAGGGCGACTGCAAAAGCTCGCAAGGACAAGGTCTGAGTTGTGCATGGCGATTATGGCTGAGAATGCAGTAAGGGCTGAGTGAGAAGGCTGCTTCCGAGTCTATTGTAATTTAGCCTCATAAGCTATGAGATGCGTTATCACTCTACTACGTCTGAATTGTCAATGTTTTAGATGCGAAGTATCTTAAGGCGGAGCTCAATCCGGTGGTGGTGGTAGTGTGCGGGGTGACCACCCTTACTGCGCATGCGCATACCCTCCCCACACACCTCCACTCCCCCTCACCATTCGCCCTGTCCTCCACCCTCTCCCATACCCATCTCCACTTCCCCTCCCCTTTCCACTCTTCCACTGAAACACGGGCTAGACTCTAGAGGGCGCTGGCTAGACATGCCGAAATTCTCTCCTGCGCAACGCCGCGATGAGCTCGAGCGCATGCGCGTCCGCCCCCCCCCTTCTCTATCCTCTCCTATGCTGCCCCTCTCTCGCCCGCCTGTCGACCGCGTTCCCCGCTCGCCCTGTGAGAATTAACGGCCAGGCTAGATGGAAGATACGACGCGCGCAGCGTCCATCTTCGCGTTCCACGACGCGAGGTCGTAGCATGCCCAACGAACGCCAACAGAACGCGATCGTGCAAGTGCTTCGGCTTCGCATCGGCTCATGGTCTCCATGAGCGGGAGATGGTGTAATTTTTCTCAGAACTATTGCGCAGTGTTCTGAAGCAGTTATTTTTACTTATAATTAATGGGCGCTTATCCCTACTAAGCTTTGGCTCTGATATCACTTGCAGCTTCTATGCAATCCTTAACTTGTACAGTTACTTCCTATTTGTATCAGTTTTAATTTTTTCTCGCGGTTTCGTAACATTCGAGTCGACGCTCAGCATCCGATTGCCTGGGGGCGAAATTTGGTGCGCTCCTTGAGTAATATATAGTCACTAGGCGCTGGCGTCATAAAATCATTATATCAGGCTGTTCTTTAGATTAACCAGAGTACATTCTCACGTGGTCCATGATGTGCTCGTTCAATTGTGCATATTCCTCTACTTTGCTTTAGCGGCGCATTACTTAACACACGTCTTGCAAGTACGCAAATTACTGATTCAAAAGCCCAAAGAGTTATTCAGAAAAGCCCTGAAGTTTACTGCAACGCTCTTCAGAAACGCTTCGTCATTTATCTACTGCCGAGAACAAAAACGCAATCACTGATTAGCTACCTTGTATTCATTTCATTCTCTTCAGTTTACTATCCGCAGACCTGGTGCGGTGGTTACGGCGCTCGACTGCCGGCTCGAATGTCGCGGGTTCAATCCCGACCGTTGCGTTTGCGTTTCGTCGGTGAAGAAATGCTAGAGGCCCACGTACAGTGCGAGAGTGTACGTTTAAAAGCACCTGATGGCCGAAATTTCCGGATGCTACTGCGGTGTGTCTCATAATGATATAGTGGTTTTGGAAAGTAAAACCCCAGATATTATTAACACCTTCTTCCTATTCTTCATGTTCTTGTTCATTCACTCGTGTTCCACCTTTTATCTAACACTTATTTTTCCATACGCTGAAAGGATACGCAACGCAGTATAACTTGACACCTTATCCGTCAAACCTTCAAAGCATTTTAATAGCTCGTTTCTTTTCTACGCGAAAGCGCAGTAGATGTAATACGAGATATCGATCCTCACGAAAAAGAAATCTCTCATTTTACTGCGGGCCAATTTAAAGGGACAAGGCAAAACAACACTAACGATCTCCATTGACCGCTGACATTTCCCCTGCAAACTGCTGCATTCGCCTTTATGTTAATCCTAATCGGCATCGCGCTCCATCGTCATTCTATCCCATAATTCCTTTCTTTCTCCTTCTCCTCCGGTCCTTCTCTAACATTCCTCTCTAGCCGTCCTCTCATTTCCAATTCCGTTTTCCTCCCCGACGACCGCTTTCTTATTGCTGAATTCTTTTAATTTCTACCTGTTCCCATCCGCCGCATGACAATGCCGTTGCTGCGGTTGCCCATAAAGGGACCCTTAACCACCCTGAGTTCAAATACGAGCGACTGCTTTCTTTCTCGCCTTAGCTAGTCTTCCTACAGGCGCTATCACCTCTTAGCCACTTATTTCTTCGCAGAACAAGTGGACAAAGTCAAGACTAAGCGTTGAGCCTATAACAATTTAGCGCTTTTCGGCTGCACGCTGTTATTTCCACTTGCGTAGGAACAAACGCGCAAAACGAAGTGAAATCATTTGATCGCGCACGATAGTCATGCGAGACGAGTCGAAACGCGCGTGCGACTGCATGGCAAAGAAGGGTAGGGGAGAATTCACGACTGTAGTAACAATAATGTCTGGAGTTTTACGTTCCAAAGCCATGCTGTGATCCTGAGAGACGTCGTAGTGGAGGGCTCCGGAAAATTCGACCATTTGGTGCTCTTTAACGTGCAGTGACATCGAAAACTACACGGGGCTCTAGCATTTCGTCTACATCGGGAATTCATGACTGATAGTCGTCCTATATGGACCAATCGAGAGCTTATTTCCTCACGACGTCGTGGGAGTAGACTGCTGGCGTCACGAATTGTGCCGAAAAGACGGGAAACGCCAGGAGAGAATAACGCGCTCGTGCTTTGTGTTTTCTGACGCTATTTTGAGAACCAGCGCTGGAGTTTTCATGGTGCGCGACGTGCCGCCCTGGCGGTCAAAGCGTGCTTATATCAGCCGCTTCCACGGGCGAAGATGGCGACTGGTAGGGGCGATGCGGGTACAGATCGCGGAAACAAAACAAACGGAAGCTGGCAGTATTGTTGCGCATTCAATTGACACAATACGTAGGAATAAGGGAGGATGCATCCTTCTACGTTCTTCCTGTTAAACCATATGAATAAAAACGGACGCGGCGTTGCATCCACGCAATCAGGCGAGCAGGGTATACTCTGCTCTTTTTCTCGTGTTTAGGAGTGTCGGCCTGGTTTATAAACCGAATTTCGCGTGTCTGTTATACTTATTGAATATTGAAGACGGCTACCAGTGGAAACGAGGTTCTAACAGCAGAATTTAAGTAGCGTTTTGTCGGAAATAAAACGAGCATATTATGCAGTATAAGGCATATGCAACATTGTCTGGTTAACTTCCCTGCCTTTCCTCTTCTCGCTTTCTCTCTCTCTCTCTTTCTTTATCTGACCACCAGCACCAAGCCCCTTCTCATATGCCACCGCATGAAGTGAGCGATACGACAGGCAAGTAGTGAACATTATTTGCGAACACTAACGTAGAATGAACGCTGCCTTGTTTACGCGGTGTGTAGACACAAGGCACGTTCGCCTAAGCCTGTGATCTGTTATAAAAAATACGTGATGGATACTCGATGCTTAGATGCATCCGTATAAGTTAATTTGTGCTAGAGACAGGGTTCTTGTTACGAATCAAGCAGCGCACTACTCGAAGCTTAGGTTTTTGGAGTCAGCCTATGCGATAAGGCTTTCCTCTGCATTGACTGGCGTGGCAAAGTGGCATCGGAATTTATTCGTGGCTAGGGAAGCGTCAGGTGTCATTAATTATTACTCGTGCTTTGATTCGCCTAACGCACCGTTTTAAATTTCTTTCGCTTGCCTGTGTCTGCATAGATTTAAGGTTTGATGAACATCAATAATTGCTGAGGTTTTAAGTGCCAGACAACGTTTGATTATGAGGCACGCAGTAGTGTGTCTGGGACTCTGGGTTAATTTTGATTACATGGGGCAAGAAAAGGAAATTAGCCAACCACCCGTTTGTAGCACGAAGCCACAAGGAAATCCATACGGATTTCTCAGAAATAAACTCTTAGCCGCCAAAAAATTCGTCCTGCGGGATTCCGCAGAACTGATCTGCAATATGTGTCCAGTTGCTCCGAGTTGTCGATGAATTCGCCCTAGCGCTGCCAATTGCTAGCTTCCTGGTTAGCTCAATCGGTAGAGCGACCGCCCTGGAAAGGCGTTGGTCCCGGGTTCGAACCCCGGACCAGGACGAATTTTTCGCCAACAAGCGGCTTTATTTCTGAGAAATCCGTATGGATTTCCTTGTGGCTTCGTGCTACAAACGGGTGGTTGTCTAATTTCCCTTTCTTAACCCTTGCGGGATTCCGCAGAACTGATTTCCATTACATGGGGTACTTTAATGTGCGCTTAAATCTAAGTACACAGGTGTAAGTATTTCGCCCCCATCAAAATGCGGCCGCCATGACCTGGAATCTACCCCCCCGCCTCGAATTGAGCAGCGCGACTCCATATGGGCTACTCAACCACTGTGCTTTGCTTGGTCAACGTACATACATATCGCGGAATGGCGAAGCCTCAGGAGAAAAACTGACGAAGCTCCTCCTTACCTCATTTTTTTTTTACTGCAGAAGTGGGCAGCGCGGCCTCAACGCAGCGCGGTCTTACCAATGGAGGCTTGTTAGCCTGCATTTGCTTGACGCAAATAACAGCACGCAGCCAGAAAATGACGACGAGGGAGTCGCCATTATGGTCCAGCACCGTCTCTTCGGCGCCGTATGCATAGAAGTAGTCCGCTTTGCAGAGCTTCTCTCTGTTTTCGAGCGTTTTCCTGTGAAGGCAGCCTACAGACAAAGTTATTTTTTTTCTAAACCGTACTTCAATATGACTGGTGCAATGGCTGCCCGAGCTGCTTGTGTCAAAGACAAGCACGACAACGGCGCACGCGCCTGCGCTCACCGTGGTACACTGCAGCCGATCGTCCGCGCGAGCGGCTGAGTTCTGAGCGACTCCCCATCAGGAGCCCTCTTTCGGCGCTCCATCTATCCAGCCCTGGTCTCCCTTAGGGAGCCCTTAAAGACGCCATCAAGTTCTAAACGGCTAGCCATCGATCGCGAATGTCGAGACCGCCTACGGTAGTTCGTGTGTGTGACCTGCAGGACCGTAAGCAGAATGACCTCAACGTGAAATCCTGGGGGGGACAGGGACACGTGTCATAGTGCTAGGTGATACCGTTAACACAGAGGCTCGGTCAACGGCGAAAGAAACAGCGCACAGACGACATTGAGTCGACGTAGCGGTAAGGACGGTGAAAATATGAGTTAGTAAATGCCGCCATTCGCCTACGTGCGCCGGACTCAAGGATGCTGTGAATAAGTGGTCGTGACATAAGCTTGCGCGATAGATGTGTGTTCTTGTATCGAATTGTGCAGTTTCCGTGCGGGGGTATTTTTTCGGTCTTCTCGCCGTAGCTGTATCGTTATTGGAGGTTCGTAGCACTTTAGATGCCCGGCTTGTCCTCTGACTTTAAATCTCATGTGGCGCGATCGGCCATCAGAGTGATTACATCCTACGCCGGACAAATCGGCGCTAGTTCTGGGAGCGAAGTAGAAGAGCAACAACAGGATTGTGATAAATCAGTGCACTAAGAGAGCGCACACCGGTTCATGATGGTGATCATTTTTTTATCTAAGAGATTCGTCGAACCTTTACCTTAACAGCTCTGCTGTAACATTAAAATAAAATATTCACTGACGATTGCGATACTGCATAATGCGAATTTTGGGCGCATTTTCGTGTTGTGGCAACGCCAACTGTGTTTCAAGTTTTGGCTATCCGCAGTCGTACCAATGTAACGTTCGTTACATATAGGCGCCGTCCACTGACCAGAGGGAGCTGCGTTGCTCGCACTAGCCCGTCCCAAGTTCGCTGACATTGGCCGTTAGGGGCACGCAGAAAACAGACGCGCGCACGCGTCCCCCCTGTAGCCCGGCCGCAATCCGCCCACTCATGCAGGGAGGGAGACGCGCGCATCGCGTTCCATTTTAACCGACCCCGTCTCATTATTGCTTTTTTTTATCTGTTAGGTTTTGCGTTCTGGCGCTACAGTCGCACTGGAAAACTCGACCGTACCGTGCCTATTGCCACAGAAACTGCAAGCGCTCGTGTTCTGCGGACACCACTCTTTTCTTTGCAAGCATCGCGAACCAAGCGAAAGGACGATAGCGCTCGGGTGCTACACACACACCACTCTACGAATTGCAGGTCTCGCTAAAGAAGCGAAACGCCGAGAGCCCCGTTACAACAAGCGAAGCCAGCCGCAGTGCATGTGCCAGCCCTACATGCGCCCGACCTCCAACCAATGGGCCAGACGGAGGAAGGAAGCGAGGTTAGAGGCCAGCGGCTCGTGACATTGACAGACTTCGCGATCGCTCTCTTTCGTCCTCGTTCGCTCTATCGGTTAAGCCGCCGACGCCAACGGCGACGTCGCAAGCAATCAGGCAAGCGGATTTTCAAAGCGGAAAGGCAACGAGGGCACGCGGCTGTTCCGACCGGCCGCGTTGCCTTCCGCCGCTTCGCCGCGTTGCCTTCCGCCGCTTCGCCGCGGGGGCGCAGCAATCCACCAATCCCTAGAATCACTGTATATGCTACCTTTCGGTAGCAGAGTAGCGCATAGGTCCGGCTAGCAACCACAACTATGCGGTGAAGTCGCACTCCATTTTTGCAGGCGACATGCCTACCGCGTCGCCGATAAACATGTCTGGCGTGTCGAAGGCCGGCGATAAACATTGGCTGTCGATAACTAGTGTTAATTGAGTGAGCTGCAGCGGCGGCGTCGAGAGATACAAAAAATTGGCCCGAGCGGCAGCTACTCCGCAATGCATGGTTGCTAGCGGCGTTGGAAAACAGATGCGCAACTCTGCTACCTAAAGGTAGCATATACAGTAACTCTACCAATCCCAAGTGGGCATGTCGCCATTTTGCGGCACTACACGACACTACGCACACGCGTCTCGGGCCCTGATTGGCGGCGGCCAAAGCGGCGAACTTTTCTGGGTGGTCCATGGAAGTATGTCTGGGCGCGATCCGGGCAAGCGGCCGCGGGTTTTTCGCTTTTGCGGATAATCCGCGTCCGCTTTCCGGATCCGCCTCTCCGTTTTCCGCAACCGCGTTCGGCTTGCCTTTGAGCTGCGCTCTAAAAAAACTCAGGCATAGGCTCATACTCGCTTACTGATTTGCATGAACTTGATTCCGGGAATGCGAGGGATGTGCCGGAATTTTATCGTATCAGCCATATTGAACTAAAGGTTTTCCGTTTCCAGTACTACTATTCCCTATGCCTCCTTCGCTTACGTCGAAGATACAGTGTGAAAGAAGTATTTGTCAGAAACTAAGAAATGGTCCCCGGGCGACTGCCGAAGTTCGCCAGGATAAGGTGTAGTGCTGTGCACTACAATTGCGGCTCCCAAACGATTAGCTGTCAAGGATCTTATCCTCATGTTGTTGTTCACGGGGCGGCACACTGTTCTCTTATGCTAGATTATCCTGTATTGTTCACCTTTTGTTCTAAGCATCTGCCCCAGTTCTTTTGTACTTTAGTCTCGCAACTTAATGAGACGCATTATCGCTTTCCAAGATAGGAATCATCAAAGTTATTTCTAACCATCAGTGCACAGTACTCATAATTGTCAATTTTTTCATTAATTACACTTGCAGTTATTTGGCACTTATCTTTACTAAACTCTTGCTCTCATTTCCCGTGTATATTAGGCAACCCTCGACTTATATCATTACCTCCTTTTCACAGCAGTTTTTATTTTTTATTGGGGATTTCATAACACCTGAGCGAACGCTCAGCTTCCGTTTGGCTGGGTGCGAATTTCGGTAAGCTCCACGAGTAACATGTAGTCGCTAGGTGCTAGCGCCGTAAAACCATTATATCATGTTGTTCAACAGATTACCGAGAGTATATCATCACGTGAACTATGATTTACTTGTTCAATTGTGCATATCCCTCTATGTCCAGTGGTTAATGTTTGCTCTAAAGACACATTACATAACGCACGTCTTGAATCTACGAAAATTAACAAATTAAAAAGATGAACGTGTTATTAGAAGCAGCTGTGCAGTTTATTGAAACGCTTTTGAAAAACTCATCGATTCTCTACGGCCGAGAAAGAAAGCGCCATCACTCAAATACTTTCTATTTACTTTCGCATTCATTTACTCCGCGCTGATGTTGTACAGTGGTTACGGCACTCGACTACCGGCGCGAAAGTCGCGGGTTCGATCCCGACCGTTGCTGTTGCGTTTCGTTGGTGGCGAAATGCTAGGGGCCCAATTACAGTGCGATGTCAGTTCACGGTTAGAGCACCAGATGGACGAAATTTCCGGAGCCTGCTACAATATCCCTCATAATCACATGGTGATTTTGGCACGTAAAACCCTAGATCTCAATAAACACCTTCTTTCTATTCTTCACGTTTTTGTTCATTCACACGTGTTGCGCTTTTTACCTAACCTTTATTTTTCGATACCCTGAAAGGATACGCAACGTAGTATAACTTGACACCCTAACCGTCAACCATTCAAAACACTTTAATATCTCGTTTCTCTTCTACTCGAAACCACCGTAGATGTAATACGAGATATCAATACTCACGAAAAGCAAAAATCTCTTTAATTTTATTCCGTGCCAAATTAAACGGACAAGGCAAAACAACAGTGGCGATCTCCATTGACCGCTGACATTTCCCCTTCAAACTGCTGCATACGCCTTTACGTTGTTCCCAATCGGCGTCGCGCAGCATCGTCATTCTATCCCATCATTCCCTTACCCCCTTCTCTTCTTCTCTTTCCCAACATTCTTCTCTAGCCTTCCTCTCACTTCCAATTCCGTTTTCCTCCCCAACGACCACTTTTTTTATTGCTGAATTCTTTTAATTTCTACGTGTTACAATCCGCCGCTTGAAAATTCCGTTGCTGCGGTTGCCCATAAGGGGACCCTAAACCACTCTAAGTTCAAATACGAGCGACTGCTTTCTTTCTCGCCTTAGCTAGTCTTCCTACAGGCGCTATCTCCTCTTCGCCACCTATTTTTTCGCAGAACACGTGGACAAAGTCAGGACTAAGCGTTGAGCCTATTACAATTTAGCGCTTTTCGGCTGCACGATGTTACTTCCGCTTGCGTAGTCAAAAACGCGCAAAGCGAAGTGAAATCATTTGATCGCGCACGATAGTCATGCGAGGCGAGACAGAATGGGAGTGCGACTGCATGGCAAAGAAGGGTACGGGAGAATTCACGACTGTAGTAATAATAATCTCTGGGGATTTACTTCGCGAAACCACGATACGATTACGAGAGACGTCGTAGTGGAGGGCTCTTTAACGTGCACTGACACTGCACAGTACACAGGCCTCTAGCATTTCGTCTCGATAGGAGATTCACGACTGATAGTCCTCGTATAAGGACCAGTCGAGAGCTTATTTCCTCATGACGTCACGGGAACAGACTGCTGGCGTAACGAATTGTGCCGAAAAGACGGGAAACCCCAGCAAAGTGTAATGCGCTCGTGCTTTGTGTTTTCTCACGCTCTTTAGGGAACCAGAGCTGGAGTTCTCATGATGCGGGACGCGCCGCCCTGGCGGTCAAAGCGCGCTTATATCATCCGCTTCCACAGGCGAGAGTGGCGAGTGGTAGAGGCGATGCGGGCACGCATCGCAGAAACAAAACAAAAGGAGGCTGGCAGTTCTGTTGCGCATTCAATTGACACAATATGTAGGAATGAGGGAGGATGCATCCTTCTACGATTTCCTGTTAAACCATACGAATAAGAACGGACGCAGCGTTGCATCCAGGTAGTCAGGCGAGCAGAGTATACTCTGCTCTTGCTCTCCTGTCTAGTGGTGTCGGCCTGGTTTCTAAATCGAATTTCGCATGTCTGATATACTTATTCAATATTGAAGACGGCCACCAGTGTAAAGCTGGGCCAAACAGCAGGATTTAACCAGCGTTTTGTCGGGAATAAATCGAGCATATTATGCAGCATACGGCATATGAATCGATTTTTTTTTCATCTGACCACCACCACCACCAAGCCTCTTCTCATATGCCACCGCGTCAAGTGAACGATACGACAGGCATGTAGTCAACATTATTTGCGAACTGAAACTTACAAGGAACGCTGCCTCGTCTACGAGGTTTGACGCGGATGCACTCATGTTGACACCAAGTAGCATGTCTCCATCGCGACGACTGCTGATGTGTCAAGATATACCTGGACACATCATATAGTGAATCCCGCGCAAAGATGGCGTTAACAAGCACGTAGTAAACACTGATGCTCGATATGCACTCCTTCAAAGCGGCGTGAAACGCGAAGAGAAACGCGACGAGGGTCGCGTCTTCCCTCTAGCATGGCCTGTTCATTCTCACAGGATGAGCGGGAAACGCGGTGCGACAGCCAGGCGAGCGTCGGAGAACTATTTATCGATATGGATGGATGCTATGGGCGAGGCTTGGGCTAGTGCCGCCGCCTCGCAGTGTGTTAGAGAGCACAAAATTACACTTTTCCTAATGGAAACGCGTCGTATGGGCCGGTAGTAGCAACGGTGCGTCGCCGGGGCTAATTGCGGCGGCAACGAAGTTTTTCTTTGTTTCTTCGAGCCTGGTGGCACACATGTCACCGCCCCGTTATAAAGCGGACGCTCATAGCATTCATACATCTATCGAAGAGCACTGCAAGAGCAAAGCGTTAAACGTAAAGGGCGCGTTCATGTATACTCCGCTATGTGTTCGGCGGTAGCTCAGGGGGCTAAACGCACGCCAGCCGTCTGTCGCGGACCGAGAGATCATGGGTTCGACTCCTGTCAACGGATCTTCTTCTTCTAGTTTTTTTCATTACCATCTGATGGCGTTCATTTTGCTTACGTATTTCCGTGACGGAAATACGTCAAGAAAGTATTGGTGGACCCCGGCATAACACACTTTCGTGTTAAAGAAAACATAATAAAGGGCAAGAAGCCAGCTGGTCGAGCAAGGCGTATCATGGATCCATAAAAAAGACGTGACCCTACTGCATTGCCGGACGTCACAGATTCCTGGTATAAAATTCGCTTTGGGGAGGATCTTGAACCTGACCCTACTGGGAAGCGAAGCGTGGCAAACGGAGAAGTACAAAGCACAGCAGAGCCACGCCAGAGCTGCAAACTGCGTCGAAAAAAAACAACCCTAGACAGGCGTTTTGCTCGAGCGAAGCCAATTGTGGTTGCAGTGTTGGCTACCCCTCTTATAACGCAGTAACAAACGTTACGTATGCACACCTATTACTATGCAAGCTATAGTCAAACTTTGTTCGACCCCTGGTGGATTACGCTCACCCCACGACCGCTACTTATGATACGCTCATCATCGCTCTGTAGCGTGCACTTCGTTTTAATAAAACTGACGTCTCCGATATCACTTCGGACCATGAGCTACCCGCTGGTGTAATCGACGTTCCTGGTATACCCACGGTATGCCTGCAACTACTCAAAGTACCCGAAGACGTCGATGCTCCTCATGGCGTTTGCCCTAAAGCAATAAAAGCAAAAAAGTCGGCCATATAAAGGCTAATACTCGCGGACTCCTTCTCAGGAAATTGGTTCCCAGTGACCTTGGGATCTACCAAAATATTATTGAATAAATGATTTTGAAATAAAGGCGTTTCGTATCCAGTAGGACTGTTCCTATGAATTCTTCGGTGACGTCGAAGATTAGGCTGTGAACGAAGTATTCGTCGGAAACTAACATACGTTCCCAGGGCGACTACAAAAGTTCGCAAAATACAAGGTGTAGCGTTGTGCAGTGCAATTACGGCTTAGAATGCGAATTTTGTCCATTGAGAACAGCCCATTCTAGTATATTGCAATTTAGTTTCATAACGTATCAGATGGCTCATGACTCTCCAACACCTGAGTTGTCAGCGATGCTTGTAAAAATTACCTCCAGTGCTCCGAAGAATGACTTTTTTAGGGGCGAAGCTCTTTAACGCGGCACCCGTTCGTCCCTCGTAGCGCGTAACCAGCCGTAACGCTAGTACCAGATCTTGACCTCCAAGGTGGTGCCGCTGGGAGATTTCTCCTGTGCGTTGTTGAACAATAAAAAATTCGCAGCCTGCGCGTTAACTAAAAGCCGACTTCTTCTGTCTCTCATTCCCATTAGCAGCCATTGTTTACCTCCAAGGTAGTGCCTGGGGAGATTTCTCCTGTGCGTGATTAAACAATAAAAAATTTGTTCAAAACGCCGTTGATTGATGAAATAAACCAACGAAAGACGCCAGATGTTTTCTAAAAGCAAAACGAAAAGATGCCAGATGTTTCTGAAGCAAAACGAAAAGACGCCAGCTGCTTAACGAAAGACGCCACATGTTTTCTAAAGCAATGGTTTTCTAAACAATAAAAATTCACAGCGTACATGTAAAATTAAAGTGAGCTGCAAGTCGTCATAACTCATCGAACCTTTAGTATAAACGCGCCCGATCTCACGTCGGTGATGATGTACTAGGCAGAATTCACGGAAGATTCACGGTTTACCGATGAACCTCCGCAGCTTCGCCCACTCATCATCATTCACTCCGTGGATATGCTGTGATTTTTTTCGTTATTTAAACTTAGAGTTAATGGCCGCTTATATTTACTAAACTTTGGCTTTTATATCACATGTATCTTATTTACCCAACCCTTAACCCGTACCGTTACATCCTTTTTACACCAGTTTTAATTTTTTATTGCGGTTTCATTGCATTCGACTCAATGCTCAGCTTTCGTTTCGCTGGGGACAAATTTTGTAGTGCTCCTTGAGTAATATATATTCGCCGGGTGCTAGCCTATGAAAATCATTATATTAGGATATTCATCAGATTAACCAGATCACATCCTGACGTGGACCATCAATCACTCGTTCAATTGTGCATATTCCTCTACTTTGCTTTAGCGGCACATTACTTAACACACTTCATGCACCCTGTCCCCATGTGTAGGGTAGCAAACCGGTTATCCTATGCTGGTTCACCTCCCTGCCTTTCCTTCTCTATTATTTTTTCTCTCTTCTCGCTCTCACGCATCTACGCAAACGAACTCATTGAAAAGCCCTACGAGTTACTAAAAACAGCCCCGAATTTTAATGCAACGCTTTTCAGAAAAGCTTCATCATTTATGCACTGCCGAAAACGAAAAGGCAATCAGTGATTAACTACTTTCTATTCTTTGTTTTCCCTTCAATGTAATGTCCGCAGTGCTGGTACGGTGGTTACGGCACTCGACCGCCGGCTCGAAAGTCGCGGGTACAAACCCGACCGTTGCGCTTACATTTCGTTGGTGAAGGAATGCTAGAGGCCCAGGTACAGTGCGATGTTAGTGCATGTTGAAGAGCACCGGATTGTCGAAATTTCCGGAAGGTACTGCGTTGCGCCTCATAACCATATGGTGGTTCTGGTAAGTTAAGCCCGAGATATCATTATCACCTTCTTCCTATTCTTAACGTTCTTGTTCATTTGCCCTGGTTTCGCTCTTTACCTAACACCTAGTTTTCGATGCATTGAAAGGATACGCAACAGCAAAACTTGATTCCTCTCCGTCGACCATTCAAAACACTTCAACAGCTCCTTCCTTTTTCTACGCGAAAGCACAGTAGATGTAATACGAGATATCGATCGACACGAAAACCAAGTGTCTTTCATTTTATTACGGGCCAAATTAAAGGGACAAGGCAAAACAGCCCTGACGAGATTTGTTTACCGCTGACATTTCCGCTGCAATCTTCTGCATACGCCTTTATGTTGATCCTAGTCGGCGTCGCGTTGCATCGTCATTATATCCCATAATTCCTTTTTTTTCTCCTTCTCTTCTTTTCTTTCTCTAACATTCTTCCCTAGCCTTCCTTTCACTTCCAACCTCGGTTTTTCTCCGCGGCGACTCGCTGTTTTATTGCTGAATTCTTTTAATTCCTACCTGTTCCCGTCTACCGCACGGACAATGCAATTGCTCCGGTTCCCGCCCTTACGGGGACCCTAAACCACTCCGAGTTCAAAGATGAGAGAGTGGTTTCCTTCTCGCCTTCACTGCCCTCCCTATAGGCGCTATCTCATCATCGCTACTTATTTTTTCATGAAACACGTGGGCAATGTCAGCACTAACCGTTGAACGTGGCAGGACTTCGCGCTTTTCGGATACCCGCAGTTGTCTCCGCTTGTGAAGTCGAAATCGCACGAAACGAAGCGAAATCAGTTGATCGCGCGCAATGGCTATACGACACAAGACAGAAAGGGCCCGTCACTGCGTGGGAAAGCAGGGTGAGCGTACCATTCACAACTGATATCCCTCGAATATGGACCAATGGAGAGCTGATTTTCTCATGACGTCGTTGCAACAGACTGCTGGAGTCGCGAATTGTGCCGAAAAGACGGAAAACCGCCAGGAGAAAGAAATGCCCTCGGTCTTTGTATTTTGCAGATGTGTTTTAGGGGCCCTTCAACGAAGGCATCGAGTTCGAAACTGCTATCCATCACTGCATCGCGAATGTCGAAGCCAACGTTATTAGATTAGCCAATCTAGTAACGTTGGTCGAAGCCATCTACGGTGCTTTTCGTGCGTGACCTGCCAGGGCCGTAACCAGAATGACCTCAACGTGATGTCCTTCAGGGCGGAGAGGGCGACGTGGAATAATGCTAGCTCATACCATTAGGAGAGTGCTCGGTCAACGGCGTCCCACCACGGTGGTTATGGCGCTCGGCTGCTGACCCGAAGGTCGCGGGATCGAATGCTGGCCGCGGCGGCTGCATTTTCGATGGAGGCGAAAATGTTTGAGGCCCGTGTACTTAGATTTAGGTACACGTTAAAGAACCCCAGGTGGTCAAAATTTCCGGAGCCCTCCACTACGGCGTCTCTCATAATCATATCATGGTTTTGGGACGTTAAACCCCAGATTATTATTATTATTATTATTATTATTATTATTATTATTATTATTATTATTATTATTATTATTATTATTATTATTATTGTTATTATTATTGAATCGGTCAACGGCGAAATGAACGGCGCAAGGACGAGTCTGAGTTGGCGTAGCGGAAAGGACAATGACAAAAGGAATTAGCGGACGCCGTCATTCACCTTTGCCAGCCGGATTCAACGTTTCTGTTTATACTTCGGTGTGACATAAGCTCGCGCGAATAATCTCATTTCTCTTGATGATTAGGCAATTTCCATGCGGCGATATTTTTTTCATTGTTTTCGCTGTAGCTTTCTTTTTTTTTAAGGACATAATGTTAAAGATCTTGAAGAACGGCACCCGAGTCCTCTCTCTGACGTCACACGCGAGGGGGCGCCACTCAGAGATCTCGAGGCGAATAGTGGATTACGCTGACCCGATGCTGACCCGGTGGATTACGCTGACCCGACGACCGCTACATGTGACACGCTCATCATGGCACTGTAGCGTGTACATTGTTTCAATAAAAGTGACCTCTCTGACATTACGTCGCACCATGAGCTACCCGTTGGCGTAATCGATGTTCCTGCTATGCCCACGGCATGAGTGCAATTACTGAATGTACACAAATACGAATACAAAAACTTGTCTTAAAGAGAAACACCAAAAAATTGTATGGCAGCTCCACTATTGTGAAGCCTGACTAAGTGCATCACAAGGGCACCCAGCGATTCCCGTTCGTAAGTTTCCCTCTGCTCCGTTTACCAAAGCGTCTATGACGCCAATGTTCGTGGTAAGCATGTAGGGATTCCCCGGCACGAGTAAAATCTTGTTAGGCAGATTCACAAACTCGGTGTGCGACATGTGCACTGCGTTTTGCTGCGCTTGATCGACTTCCTGCTTGTTACGGCAGTCGAGATACACGTGACGTCTCCAGCGAGTTCCGTCAGATTGTTTCCCCATCATATGTAATCACGTAGGGTCACCGCGCCGGCGTGGTGCCGATGCAGGGAAGGCACAGGGGGAGGGGCATTGTCTTGCTCGGCGTGGCATTGGGGCCCTCCCTTGAGCTCCGCCAGAGTCAGCCCCATGTTTCCGAAATGTATTAGAGATCTTAAGTTTATAATGCGATTACATCTTTGCTATTTCCATTATTTATGTTATATTAGACCTTGTTCGTCCATTTTAACTTGGATTTGAGCATTGCTAGCCTTGTTATGACCTGTATTCAGCGCTTTACTGTGAATGTGATGACGCCACATGAGTTGGATGGACGACCAGCCGAGCTCCTAAAGTGCTCCGCACGAAATATCGAATATAGGCTCATACAGATACTCGCTGAGTGCTACTCATAAAATCGATTTCCACAATGCGAGGGACCTGCCAGCATTTTATCGTATAAATCATTTTGAACTAAAGGCGTTTCTTTACCAATACGGCTGTTCATATTACTCCTTCGCTGACGTCGAAGATTAGGCTGTGAAGGAAGTATTTGTCGGAGAATGAGAAACATTCCCAGGATGAGTGTGGAAGCTCGGAAGGGTAAGGTGTGGCGTCGTACACTACAATAATGGCTCCATAAGCAGTTTGCGGGCCATGTTGTGCCTTTCGTATTGTATCTGTTATTGAGGTGTGTTATCGCTCTCCAGCATATGAGTTTTTTTAACGTTGTCTCTAAAGAGCAGCTTAAATTACTGTTATAGTGTACTAGAAGCGTGTTGAGTGGACGGAAGAACCGGTTCCGCGCCTGCTTGGTGATGAGGCGCGGCGCGTTGAAAATACTATGGTGGCGCTATGGTCAAAGCGGATAGGGCTGCGTTGCGCCGGCTGTGAGGCACGCGCTTCCCGCCAAGCGTTCTTCTGGACGCCTGTGAGCGTCCTTTGCGGTGCAAGTACCGTGAAGTCCCGCGTTCCTCGATAGCTGTGCTGCGCTGCACGCGCACCTAGCCCATCCCCCTCGATCACAGCGCCCTCTGTTCTATCCAAAGCAGGCGCCTCAATTTGAGCCCCCTGGGTCGTCCCACTCACAAGCTTCTAGTACGCTGTAGTACTGTGAATCGTTAAATTTTTTTCATTATCCTTACAGTTAACTGGCGCTTATCTTCACTGAGCTTTTGCTCTGATACCACGTGTTACTACACTTACCATATCCCATTACCTCATTTTTACGGCAGTTTTTATTTTTTTATTGGTGTTTCTTAACATTGGAGCCAATCCTCACCTTCTGGTTGGCTTGGGGCGAGTATAGGCTCCTTGAGAAACAAAATGGCGCTAATACTAGCACATGAAATTATTATGCCAAGTTGTTAAACAGATTAACGAGAGTGTATTCTCGCGTCGACCTTTATTAACTTGTTTGATTATGAATATGACTTCATGAACTTCAAGCAGTAGTCGTTTTCCGTAATGGCGTATTACTGAATGTAAGTCACATGTACATATTTCACCAATTCAAAAGCCCAACGTGTTACTCGAAACCGCTCAGAAGTTTAATCTAACCCTCCTCAGAACGTCTCGTTATTTCTCGGCTTCCGAGAAAGAAAGAGCGATCACTGAACAACCTCTTTCTATTGTTTACATTCTTGTTCATTTAATCATGCTCCGCTTTGTATGCAACACCTAATTTTCGATAGGCTCAAAGGGTAAGCCATGCAGTATGAGGACTCCGTATTCATCAACCGTTCCAAACACTTTCATAACTCGCTTATTTTTTTACGAGATAGCGCGATAGATATTATACGAGATATTCGCGCGCACGAAAACCCGACCGCTCTTTTTTTTTACTGCGGGCCAAATAAAGGGACGAGTCGAAACAAAATTTACGACGTCATTTGACCTCTGTCATTTCTTCAAACTTCTGCATACGATTTTATGTTCTTCTCCATCGGCGTCTGGCTGAGTCGTCATTCCATCCCGTAATTTCCCTTTTTTCCCTTCTCTTACTTTGTTTACCTAACATTCTTCACTAGACTTCCTCTCACTTCCTTCTCCACTTTTCTCCGCGACTACCTCTATTTTATAACCGAATTATTCTATTCCCGCCTCCATCTATCCGTCAGGAAAGACAATACATTTGCTCCGTGTCCACTCAAAGGGCCCCACAACGACCCTGAATCGACCCGGCTTGGTGGTCTTGTGGTGCTGGATTTCTGACCCGGAGGTCGTGTGACCGAATCCCGGTCGCAGCGGCCGCATTTTTATTGCAGCATAATGCTAGAGGCCCGGGCACCTAGATTTAGGCTCACGTTAAAGAACACCAGATGGTCAAAATTTTTTGTAATCCTCCACTACGGCCCCCCTACGCTTTCAGGTGTCTAGACTATGCAGCAGATGACACGTGCATAGAAGTCGTCTACAAGACGCCCAAAGTAAGCTAACTCATATCCGGACTGCCTCTCTCAGTCTTCTTGTTGTGCACCCACTCTGGCAATGCCAAACACGTTTCAATTATCGCTAGGCCCTGGCCACTACCTCGTTTAGGCTAATGCGAGCGTTATTTCTTACAGGCGCACGTCATGGCCTGTGGAAGCAAACTGTAATACGTAGGTTGTTTCCAAGACGTCTTGAAGATGTCGGTGGCATTGTTTTTGCACGCGCATGCTTTTGCGAACGTCTACTGTCACGGGCTGATATGTTATACCACTTTATAACTTAAGCCAATTTACACCTGCTTTTAACTTATAACTCACAAATTAAGAAGGGACAATTTACGGGCTCATTTTTCTTAATGATACACAACCTAATGAAAACCAACAGACATACGAGAGATTATCGGTCAACTACTATCCCGCAAACAGATCACGCGCTACGTGACGCCAGCAGGCAAAAAAAAAAAAGGAGAGTTCCACATTCTCCCTCATGCCGCCGGCTATTACTAACACTCTCACGTTTAAAAGCACAGATGCTGCGGTTGACGCATGCCTATAAGTCGTCTACCAGACGTCCAACGTAACAAAAAACACATCCTGACTGCCGCTCACAGGCTTCGCTGTCGCGTAGCCTCTGGAGACGCCAAAACACGCTGTATTTCGCTCGAGGCCCTTGCAATAGCCTCGTTTCGACTAATGCGAGCGCTAGCTTTTCCAGACGCGCTTAATGGCGCATGGATGCAAACTGCATTACGTACGCTATTTCGAAGACGTCTTAAAGACGTCGGTGGCACTGTTTTGACAAGCACACTTTCTTGCAAGCGTCTCCTGGCGTGGGCCTGTAACTTATACCAACCAGTTTCTATCTTCTACCAGTTTACACCCGCTGATAACTTATAACTCATAAATTGACAAGGACAATTTAAGTGCTCCTTCTGCATGTTAGACACAACCTTAATGAGAGCCAACAGACATGCGAGGGACTATTTTTCAACATGATACATCACGCGCTACGTCAACAGATCACGCACTACGCGACGCCGCAAGCAAAAAAAAAATGTTCTTCACACTCGCCGTCATGGCTACGAACGCCGCTGACTAACAATCCCATATTTTAATGCACAGATATGCCTGATATATTGAGCAGGAGGATGACCGTCGCCGGAGCTGAATCGGTAGAGCATCGGACGCGTTATTCGAAGGCTGCAGGTTCGGTCCCTGCCGGCAGCAGGTTGTCTTTCATCCACTTTAATTTATTCGCATTTATATGATAATAACTAAAAACAAAGTCCCCCATAATTCACAACTCATAACTCTGGAGCCTAAAAGGGATCTTTTAAGCGGACGCAAGAATAACGTCATTTTTCATTGTCGAAGCTAAGGACCACCTTCTTTTTCGAGTATATTTTCGTTTAGACCCAAGTAATCTCTATCGAAAGATCTCCAAAAGGCTCCAAGTATATCCACGAAGTCTGGTTCAATTTTTCTTGCCGATAAACACGCAATGTTTTCTGTTTTTCATTGTGCCTTGAGTCTTCCTTGTGCCATACCTAAAATGCTTCTAAAAATTCCGTAGCATCTTAAAACGAGGCTCTCACTGAATCACGTTGGTTCGGTATCCTCTTGCGAAACAGTCCTGATGAATGACTGTTGACAAAATAAATAGAGTCCACCGTGCATGGAATTGTTGTTAGCGTCAGCCGAAGAATAGTCTTCGTTCTTTTCTTTTTACATTTCACCTGAATCTTTAGACAGCCCAGGCGTCCAGCTTTCTTTTCTCGCACGGTAAATAATTCATTCATGTGCTATCTATAGCCATTTGATCAAAAGTACAGAATACAAACCAGCGGCTTACCATTGCGTACACAGTTCGAAGTCCTCGCAGTTTGTTTCTGTCGATTCACACAAACAAGCAAAACTAAATTAAAACGGGTATCATTATCGTTTTGCAAGGCCTTTTTTTTAACGTATAAAAGTGCTTTAGAGAAAAGTTTAGCTTGCGCGCCAAGATTGGGAACGCCACGAATTGTATGGGTGTTCGTGGTTGAGTGTTTATTAATCTTTTTTTTTTCAATAAATATAAGCCTGAAATCCTGTTCAAATATCTACTGCCCAAGATGTATGACATATATGTAAAAGGTGCTCCAAAGTGAATAATAAAACATTTTTTGAAGTGAAATGCACTTTAGTAATTAGGCTTCTTGTTTGATTGTAAAGCATCATTACCAAAGCCCGAGTTAAGAATGTGTCATGATGACGGTTCAGTTGAACAGGTTGTCCACTGTTCCTTTGAGTCGGCTACTTTATTTCGCTCTCACTGAGCTTGGGAAGCTGCTTATTAGAAACTTTTTTTTTCTTTTTTCAACTGTTGAAGCACGGCATTCTACTTTACTTGCATCGTCCATAAGCAGATATACGCCTTTTTTGAACTAGCTGATGTTTCTTACTTCATTTGATGGTCATTAACTTGAGGGTGCGCGCCACAAAGATGCCTAATATATATATATATATATATATATATATACGTGACAATGAAGCGAACTCACGGAAAGGGACTTGATGAAAGTTTAAGAGGTCTATGCAGTGTGGTTTGCGACGAAATATAATAGTGGCAACATAAATACATCGGAATACAGGAAAATGTGCCAGAAAGCCAACAGGAATGGCCTATGTGCGAGTTTACCTTGAGGGGACACTAAAGGCGAATTATATTTTGTATCAGAGTGAGAGGTTGATGCTTGAGAACATCTAAAACGTCAAGCACAGCAGTGTCGAGAAATTATGGTAAATGTTGGACACGATTTTTGACACCAGTGGGACATTCTGGAACAAAATCCCTTGTTCGAATAACGCTCTCAGCCCAACCGATTTCTAGTACTCAAAATATTCAAGATAGAAAAGGCCACTGCAGTGCGTTACAAGACGGAATAAAATACAAGTTGTGCGTCCAATTTGATTTGTAGAAAAAAATCACAGCATATCCACGGGGTGAATGATGATGAGTGGGGCGAAGCTACGGAGGGAATCATCTGTAAACCGTGAAACTCTTCCGTGAAATGCGCCCAGTACATAATATAAAGAGTGTGAAACATCGTGTATATATTAAACATCAAACTTTTATTGTACTGTTGGTTTACGTGGTCCCTTCATTATCACTTGTGATCGGTGAAATGCAAGGAAGAAGTCCGCTCCCGAGCGAAAGAGCGCCAAGAGCGACCGCATTCCCCGCTCGCCCTGTGCGAATTAAAGGCAAGGCTAGAGGGAAGACAGGACGCGCGTTCCACGACGCGAGGTCGGTAGCATGCCCAACGAAAGCCAACGGAACGCGATCGTGCAAGTGCTCCGGCTTCGCATCGCCTCATGGTTCCATTTAGCGTCCCAAAACCAAATATATTGCTCAAGGTGTGCCTTGCGTTTTTCGTAGAAATAATTTCTTTATCATGTACATTAAGACGAAAAGTTGAAAGCTCACTAGAGTGTATCGCCCGCAAAGTATGTCTTTTAGTGTGATTTAACTCTCGTACGGCAGGGCCCTCGCGCCGTTGACGATCGGGCGAGGTGGCTACATACAACTACTACTACCGCTACTACTACACTTTAAGAAAAACATCTGGCGTTCTTTCGTTCTGCTTTTACAAAACATCTGGCGTCTTTCGTTGGTTTATTTCATCAATCAACGGCGTTTTGAACAAAATTTTTATTGTTTAATCACGCACAGGAGAAATCTCACCAGGCACTACCTTGGAGGTAAACAATGGCTGCTAATGGGAATGAGAGACAGAAGAAGTCGGCTTTTAGCTAACACTTACACTTCTACTTCTACTAACGTTTCCTACTGGAACATGCCAATGGCTGCTAATGGGGAATGAGAGACAGAAGAATTCGGCTTTTAGTTAACGCGCACGCTGCGAATTTTTTATTGTTCAACAACGCACAGGAGAAATCTCCCACCGGCACCACCTTGGAGGTCAAAGCGTAAGACTTGTTACGGACTACTACGATGACGACGATTACGAGGGACGAACGGGTGCCACCTTGAGGAGCTTCGCCCCTAAAAGCAAGAACTTTATGAAGTTACCCTTGAAAACGATGCGAGTTCCGCTTTCGCCGGGCTGTGCTACACTTAATATTCGCCTTTAGTGCCCCTTTAGGAGAAATAGGTACAGTTAGGCTGGTGACTTAATGAGTCGGAAAGATAACTGTTGGCCAGTTAGTGCGAGGGAATGTGATTCAATGAAAATTAAGCGAAGCCTAAGATGGCAGAGAGTCACGTGGAACGAGGAAAATAGGAAATTTGCCGTCGTAAATACGAACGCCCTCGCGCAGGTCATGGTGACTTGGTGGTCCTTTGTCAGATGTCTTTGCCCTGCAGCTGACATAAGACATCCTGACGATAATGCCGATCGTCATCACTGTCATCATCATAGTATTGTAAGTACGATGTTGTGAAAAGCGTCGTCATTGCAGCGGTCTTCGCGAAGTGATCTGCCACCGTGATCTGATCCGCCATGAAATTACTTGATCAACACATTTGCCAAGAACATGAAACACGCTTTGTTATAAGTGGAGTGATTGTCTCATATTCAACGACGGGTGAAACCACTAATGCTCACTGTGGACACGAAATGGACAGTCAGAACAGCTTGGCTGCAAGTTCGCTTCTCATACTACAAAACGACCCGTGTATGTTGGTTGTATTTATTGCTACTCTTTCTCACGACATGCAACTGTTTGCCTCGCAAGAGCAGCTTGCTTGGAGAAAATTAATCCGGAACCTGAATTAAAGCTCGGAAGCCCGAGTAAATCCCCTTGCGCGTAGACACAGCGAAAGTAAAAAACAACTGCAGCAGATACAGTGGGAGATTATTATTTATTGGAATGTCAGGGAGGACTGCCTTGTTTGCCTTTTGGATATTACGTCCACTCAAATTTTAATCTGAATAAGAATTCCTCTCTTCGGTCCTATGTAAAACCGCAAGCTAAGCTAATTTGTATACGCTGTGAATATTTGAATTCCTTTGTTCGTTTTCAGATATGGCTGCGAAGCCAATTTCATTTTGTCCACCTGGACTCTTTCAATGCAGGCACTTGCCGTTGAAAAGACGTTTTCCTGAGAGTTGACCTTTCTCGGTGACGTTTCTTCCCTTTACTTTTAAAGCGAAAGCTTTACTGGCCTAGTCGCGCGAGATTTGCTGTGTATCTCCGCGAGGCCTTGAAGCGAAGAAGGGATACCCCGTGACAAGCCGCACGAAATTTAGTTGTGGCATTGCAGTTGTGCACGAGCATTTCTTAGCTTACTAAACGCACCTTCACCATTGATCCGTTTATATCTATCTATCTATCTATCTATCTATCTATCTATCTATCTATCTATCTATCTATCTATCTATCTATCTATCTATCTATCTATCTATCTATCTATCTATCTATCTATCTATCTATCTATCTATCTATCTATCTATCTATCTATCTATCTATCTATCTGTTAAATATTATGCTTGTCAAGAGGAGAGTAGACGATGAAGTGACAAGTGAACGTGGGCCCGAGCGCGCGCCCGCATTCCGGTTTTTAGTTTTTTTTACCCAGCGTCAAATAAACAAGACGTTCTCTACTTCGGCTCCGCTTCCTGGTTTTCAACACTATCTATCTATCTATCTATCTATCTATCTATCTATCTATCTATCTATCTATCTATCTATCTATCTATCTATCTATCTATCTATCTATCTATCTATCTATCTATCTATCTATCTATCTATCTATCTATCTATCTATCTATCTATCTGTCTGTCTGTCTGTCTGTCTGTCTGTCTGTCTGTCTGTCTGTCTGTCTGTCTGTCTGTCTGTCTGTCTGTCTGTCTGTTCTAGTCTAGTCTAGTCTAGTCTAGTCTAGTCTAGTCTAGTCTAGTCTAGTCTAGTCTTGGCGCTCTCGTGGTCGTCTCCTTCACTCGGTATATACGGTACCAAAATTGGCGTAGGAGGATATGTGTATATGACGAACACGATTCGCAGACTTTGGCATCAATAACGTGACTTCCCTGTCGAGTACGTCATTAAGTCCTTTCCACAACTCACGTGTGGCACATACCCGCATGCCGCAGCCCGCAGTATGCGGGTATGCGCGACAGGTGATTCACAGCCTATATCAATCCACAATTTGGAAATCTTAACGCGACATCGTGTAGGAGCCCGTGTCGCAGGAAATGCGGTGCCGGCGTAGGCAGCGTTGTCGATGGATAAAATATCCCGATGCAAACAAAGAATTAAAATCAACGCTTTAGAGGGAATCGAACCCAGGAACCCAGACAAACCCGCTTCGTGTACGAGCTTCAAGGGTGCATCGCGGCTACTCGCGCATGCCTGCGCTGCTGCTGACGACATTACTTTGTTTATGACATCGCGATAACAACTACATGTTAGACAGGTAGCTCGTGCGCGTCATCGATTCTCAGCGAACGGACCGTGTGTACTGGAGCGTGTTGTTTGTAGTTTATTTTCGAATGCCTCGCGCGCGTATTGCTACACTATGCGTGGTTTTCAAGAATTTCATGTGCCCTCACTGCCAAATTGAGAAAGCGGCCCGGATTTGCTGACCGCGCCTTACTATTTCTTTAACTTCTACCCTAAGAAGAGCCCATATCAGTTTCTCCCAAATTTTCGAGATTGTGCGCTAATTCTATACGTAAGATACATCGGTGACTACAACGGCGAAATATTTTAATTGCAAAAATAAAATAAGGGCAACGTTTTATTTCAAATTAGATGCACAACACATCAGGTCGACATAGGCTATCCCTTATGAAATGGGTCAACAGCACTTTCTTACCGTAATCGCTGTGCCTAGTCGTGTCACGCGCTACAGCCTCCTCCCAGCCATCCTACACTGCATGCATAATGCTCAGATAGCTAACAGCGCTTTAGTCGCTACACTCAAAACAGGCAGACAAAATTTATAGCCCAGCGCAAAGCGTCATTCTCAACGACGACAGGCTTATATGCGACCCGGTGACAAACTTGTACATTCTTCTCGTTGTGAGGCAATACTTTACACGTAATAACTATCAATGTAATAAGTAGGAAATGCCGGTAACGTGTACAGTCCCTTACACAGTCGCCTCACGTTTTTATTCCCCGATTGCATACTATCAAAGCAGATACATGCAAGACGTTGTAGCAGCGACAGCAATACGATTCGGACACAAGCCTCCAACATGGCGCCAAATTGGTAGCTTCGTCAAACCTCCGACAGATAGCAGCAATTTTGCATAAGGTCTATAGGCAAGTGTTGCTCGACCCCCGGTGGATTACGCCAACGGCCAATACTTAGGATCCGCTCAACATCGCACAGTAGTGCGCAATTCGCTTGAATAAAACTGACGTCTGTGCTGTAACGCGAGTGCCGACGCTACATCGAACCATGAGCCACTTACCGGTGTAAACAACTTTCCTGGTAAGCCCACAATGTGCGCGCAAATGCGCCGATTACACAAGTACGCCAATCCATCTCGTAGCGCTTGCCTTAAAGCAAAAAAAATAGGCGCAGCCTACATTAGAGAGTTTGAGCAGCGGAGGGTAAGGGAGAGGAGGAGTGTACCCGGTGAGGGCGCTCGCATCGCGGAGCTCGCTCCGCGATGCGAGTACGGGAAGTGATATCGCACGCCGTTGCCACGTCTCCCGTTCGAGACGCGTCTCCGTACAAGTACTTGTACACCCTTGCCTACACCGGAGACTAGTCTTTGTGGTGACCGTATACCTCGCACCCAACCTCGCTCGGGACGCCGTTGCCGCGAAGCTGGACGCGGCTATCGAAAGTGTGCATGTGCGCTCCAAACCCTCTGATACCATTGTCTTGGTCGGCGACTTCAACGTTGACGTGCGCAAGAAGAGTGGCGAGTGGCTGGTGGAGTACATGCAGACCAAGCACTCTATGCATTCTCTCTCTGCCGCCTCCGACAACACGTGCCCCACTACCATTCACGGGAGTTGCACTGATCTGGTCTTTACGCGAAACTGTGCCGCGCGTATGCTTCTCAAAGACCCTTTGACCGTGCACTACAGCGACCACAAGGCGGTGATTGTGGCCGTCAGGTACAACGATAACACGAAGAGGTGCTGACGTATGAATAAATAATGGTTACGTGCACACTCTCGTCTCTCTTCATTAATTAATCGCACACTGATCGGGTGCACCCAAATGCATTCGCATTTCCTCACGATCCCCTTCGGGGAGGTGCGGCTTTTTTTGCTCCCTTTCTCTCCTTCTTTATCTCTCCTTTCACTTCTTCTCTCGCCTATCAGAGTTATTACATCCTACGCCGGACAAATCGGCGCACGTGTTCTGGGAGGGAAGCACAAGAGGAAGGAGATGAAGGTGATGAAGCAGAGGACTAAGAGAGCGCGTGCCGGTTCATAATGGTGACCTTTTTTTTTATCTAAGACACACGGCAAACCTCGACCATAACAGCTCTGCTGTAACTCTAAAAAAAATTCACCAACAATTACGATACTGCCCAACGCGAATTTTGAGATCAGTTTTTTGTTGGAGCAACGCCAACTGTGTTTGAAGTTTCGGCTATCCACAGTCGTAGCAATGCAACATTCGTGACATACTTCCACAGAAACTGCAAGCGCTCGTGTGCTGCGCACACCAATCTGCGCATTGCAGGCGTCGCGAACCAAGCGAAACGCCGACAGCGCTCGAGTGCTAGCGCACCACCAACGCAAGAGCTTGAGCCTAAAGGCACGTTCACACCGAGCTCGGAGCACGCAACCCGGCAAGCGGATTTTCAAAGCGGGGAGTAAGCGAGGGATCGCGCCTGTTCACACCGACCGCGTGGCCTTCTGCCGCTTCGCCGCGGGCGCGGAGCAATCCACCAATTCAAAGAGGCCTTTCGCCATCATGCGGCACTACGCGACACGCGCGCGCGCGTCACAAGCCCTGACTGGCTGCGGCCGAAGCGGCCAAATTTTCCGCGCGGTCCAAGGAAATCGGTCCGGGCAAGACCAGGGCAAGCGTCGGCGGGTTTCCGCTTTTGCGGATAAGCCACGTCCGCTTCCCGGATCCACGCTCGACGTGCCTTTGAGCTGCGCTCTAAAAAAATCAGGCGTAGGCTCATACCCGCTTACGGCTTCGCATGAAATTGATTCCGGGAATGCGAGGGATGTGCCAGAATTTTATCGTATCAGCCATTCTGAAGTAAAGGTGTTCCGTTTTCATTAGTACTGTTCAATATGTCTCCTTCGATGACGTTGAAGATCAAACTTTGAAAGAAGTATTTGTCGGAAAATAAGATATGTTCCCAGGGTGACTGCGGATGTTCACCAAGATATTGTCTAGCGCAGTGCACTGCACTTACGGCTCCGAAAGCACTCTGCCGCGATGGCCATAGTGATCACTGGGTGGCGCACTGTTCTGTCATACTAGAGTATCCTGAATTTTTAACATCTACCCCAATCTCTTTGTAACATAATGAGACGCGTTATCGCTTCCCAACATCGGAATTGTAGAGGTTGTTTCTAAACATCAGCGCATAGTACTCATAATTGTAATTTTTTTCATTGATTTTACTTGCAGTTAATTGGCACATATCTTGACTAAACTCTTGCTCTGATATCACGTGTACTTTATGCAACACTCTACTTGTACCATAACCATCATTTTGGGGTCTCATAACGTCCGAGACAACGCCCAGGTTCCGGTTGGCTGGAGGCGTATTTCGGTGTGCTCCATAAGTAATATGTAGTCGCCAGGAAGGCGCCATAATATCGGTATATCAGGTTGTTCAACAGATTACCGAGAGTATATCATCATGTGGACCATGATTTACTTCGTAACTTGTACATATTCCTCTATGTCGAGAAGTCTAAGTTTCCTTTAGCGGCACATTACTTACCGCACGTCATGTATCTTACGAAAATAACTAATGCAAAAGACCAACGTATTATTAGAAACGGCTCTCAAGTTTACTGTAACGCTTTTGAAAAATTCTTCATCAATTCTTTACTTCCGAGAAAGAAAGAAAACTCACTCCACAACTGCTTTCTATTTATTTTCTCGTTCATTTACTGTCCGCTGATCTTGTACAGTGGTTACGGTGCTCGACTGCCGGCTGTAAAGTCGCGGGTCACAAGATAACACAGGTTTACTCAAATTAAATCGAACTACTCTGACTTCTATGGTAGAGAGAATGCTGAACGCTTGCGTGAAGGCTGGGAGGCTTACTGTGACTTCTGTGATTTAGTTTTACATGTTTTTAGCTTTCAACAGGAGTTATTTTCCAAAGTTGCCGTCGCTGATTCTTTCAAGTTACCTCGTTAGGAGGTCAGCTTGTACACTGAACACTCTCTCAATGCATGCGCTGGAGGTAAGGGCGGCATTATAAAGTAGGGACATCTTCCGCACCAGCTCGAAATTGCGCAGTGCTTCGATACTAGTGTCCATCTCCTCTAAGAAGCGTCGCGCTTCGCTGCTGCCGGCGCTTGGGTAGGCGTTAGAGGCAAGGCCAAGGAAAATGTGAAAAAAATAGGCTTTGTAGGGGCCACCCGTCTCAAGTTACCGGGGGTCCCTTCAGACTGCTTGCAACTTGGTTTTGGAAAAAAAATGTAATCACATTTTGTAATTAATCACCGGTAATCAATACAACTAATATAATTGGATTACCCAGAACGTTAATCGTAATCGATTATATTAAATATTACAAGTAAATATTATTGCTTACAAGTAATCGATTACTTCAAACGCGTTACGTTCAACTATGATTGAGAATCACACCGCTCGATACATAAGAACCTGTTTTTTTTTTCGATAAGAACGGATACGGAGGCCCCTCTGTACGCATTCTTATTCTTCATAGTCCTGCGTCATGGTCCTTTGTAGTAAGCAATCTCTTACCTTCAATTTTTCCGCGTTTGCTTGCTAAGTGCGCAGGGTAGCCAACGTCATTTTCCTTGAGGTTGACCACTCTACCTCATCTCTCTTTCCCTCAGTGTCCCTTGATAGCGCTCATACTTTCAAACTTTTTGGAGATATTTCTTTTATGCCATTCTGTCTACAACCTCCGGTACACGTTATTCCTGTCTTCCAAGGCGAAAGCCTTAGATGCCTAAACAAACGTGAAAACTGACCGTCGGCGTCAACACGAGTGATGTGAAAGATCATTTTCGTGTGATGACGTCACCTTATGACATCACAAGGAGAAAAAACTCGTGACGTCATCAAATGTCACTGTGGCATCGCAATATGCCGTGGCATAAGGACGTCATCAAATGACATCTTCGCTTGGTCAAAGGGGCATAGATCCAAATGGCACTACAAAACCAGTTGAAGTGCAAAATGCTTCCAATGCCTCTGATACGGGAGGCAGTGCGAAACCACGTTGTTTGCAGAAAGCTTTCGATTAGGGGGTAAGGGTCAATACAATCGGCTGAGAAAAAGAAGAGGACTTTCATCTTCGAGTCGTCTTATGCAAATGCATAACGGGTCGTGTGAGTTTTTCTTCACTATTTTATGCAATTTTCTTCAATCAAAAACACTCCGCTTAAATTATTTATTCGTTCCAGCTCAGTCCTTCTTTTCGCTCGGCTACCCAACTGTCCGTGACGCAATCGAAATAAGAGTGAACTACAAGGACAAATAATGAACAAAAGGACAAGAAAACACGCAATAAAGGCGAAGAAGCCAGCCGGTCGAGCAAGGCGTATCATGGACCCATAGAAAGGGTGTGACCCTACTGCATTCCCAGACGTCGCAGATTACTGGAATAAAATTCTCTCCATGGAGGAAATTGAACCTCACAACTGGGAAGAGAAGCGTGGCAAAAGGAGTAGAAAGCACAGCAGAGCCACGCCAGAGCTGCGAAGTGCATAGAAAAAAAACCTATACAGGTGTCTTACTCGAGCGAAGCCATTTGTGGTTGCAGTGTTGGCTACCCCTTTTATAACGCAGTAATAAACATCGCGTATGCACACCCATGACTACGCAAGCTACAGTCAAGCTTTGCTCGACCCCCGGTAGATTACGCTCACCCAACGACCGCTACTTATGATACGCTCATCAACGCGCCGTAGCGTGCACTTCGTTTTAATAAAAATTGGGGGACCCTTAAGCTTCGCCTTTAAGAGTTGAACGCGATAGCGAAATCCGGCCCCTAGTGCGCACTTCAACCACTAAGTGCATTCTTATTAATGTGTATTGTTACACTCACACACGCACGCACGCGCGCGAATTTTACAGGCTTTCGATCTAAAGCAAGAGTCGCATGGCCTCCAAGATATACGCCGCGCGCCGGCCCTCTCGGATGCCATGAAAAGTCGAGACATATTTCTCACAATGCCTCACAGATGGCAGCACATTATCTAGCGTTTGCTGCGTTGGCTTGATATGTTTTCCTCTAGATGGACATAGTTGTCCATTTTTAGAGCTGTTTGAAAGTTCGTGTGTGTATTTAGCGGCGATGGCTGCACTATCCCGGCGTTTTTCGACGTAGTTTGATGGCCTCGCGAATGCGCCTACCGTATGGGCTCGTTTTCGTCGTGACACCTGCCGAACAAAATGCGTTAAGGAGACTCCTACTACATGGCATTTATGTAGTGTTTTGTCCGAAGTAGCTGCAAGCAACATCGTGGCTTTGTGGTAAGATGCCTGCTTGCCACGCGAACGGCCTGGGTTCGATCCTCATTGGGACCGAAGATTTTATCGTTTATTTTATTTGCTACTTTCTCGATTTTTCGCTCACGGATGATTTTTCGCTCACAACCAACGGTGCCGACGCCGACAGCGGAATTTCTGCGACACGAGCTCTCTAACGCTACCGCGTTAAAACTGACGTCTCCGACGTTACGTCGGACCATGAGCTGCCCGCCGGTGTAATCGAAGTTTGTGGCATGCCCGAGATATGCGAGCAACTACTCAAAGTACCCAAAGACGTCGATCCTCCTCATGGCGATTGCTCGAAAGCGATGAAAGCAAGAAAGTCGGGCATATATATATAGGCGGATACTCGCTGACTATTTCTCAGGAAATTGATTCCCACGGTGCTTGGGATCTACCAAAGTTTGACTGAATAAATCATATTGAACTAAAGGCGTTTCGTTTCCAATAGGACTGTTTACTACTATTTCCTCGCTGACTTCGAAGAATAGGCTTTGAAGGAAGTATTCGTCGGAAACTAACGTATGTTCCCAGGGCGACTACAAAAGTTCGCAAGGATAAGGTGTAGCGTTGTGCAGCCTAATTACGACTCCGAATGTAACAGTTGTCGTCGGACAATAGTACTTCCAATTATAGTGTAGTTTAACCTCATAACGTATCAGATGCATTATCCCTCTCCAACACCTGAATTGTCAGCGATGCTTGTAAAAATTAGTGCCAGTGCTCTGAAGCATGAATTGTTTTCGTTATTTAAACTTAGAGTTAATGGCCGCTTACCTGTACTAAACTTTCGCTCTGATATCCCGTGTATCTTATTACGCACAACCCTTAACTTGTACTATTACTTCCGTTTTATGTTAGTTTTAATTTTTTTATTACGGTTTCATTGCATTCGGATGAATGCTCAGCTTCCGCTTCACTGGGGACGAATTTTGGTGCGTTCCTTGAGTAACATACTCGTTTAGTCGCTGAGGGCTATCCTAATGAAATCATTACATCACGCTGTTCATCATATTAACCAGATCACATCCTCACGTGGACCATGAAGCGCTCGTTCAATTTTGCATATTCCTGTACTTTGCTTTAGCGGTACAGTACTTAACACACCTCATGCAACTACGCAAACTAACTAATTCAAAATCCCAACGAGTTATTAAAAACAGCCCCGAAGTTTATTGCAGCGCTTTCAGAAAATATTAATCATTTATCTACTGTCGAGAACAAAAAGGCAACCACTGATTAACTACTTTCTATTCTTTGTTTTCTCGTCAATTTACTGCCCGCAGTGCTTGTGCGGTGGTTACGGCATTCGACTGCCGGCTCGGAAGTCGCGGGTTCGATCCCGACCGTGGCGCATGCTTGTCGTTGGTGAAGAAATCCTAGAGGCCCACGTACAATGCGATGTCAGTGCACGTTTAAGAGCACCTAATGGTCGAAATTTCCGGATGCTACTGCGTTGCGCCTCATAATCATATGGTGGTTTTGGCAGGTTAAAACAGAGATATCATTACCAGTTTCTTCCTATTCTTAACGATCTTGTTCATTTGCCCTTGTTTCGCTTTTTACCGAACACTTATTTTTCGATGCACTGAAAGGATACGCTGCGTAGCAAAGCTTGACTCCCTCTCCGTCACCCAATCAAAACACATTAACAGCTCCTTCCTTTTTCTACGCGTAGCACAGTAGATGTAATACGAGATATCGATCGGCACGAAAACCAAATGTCTTTCATTTTATTACGGGCCGAATTAAAGGGACAAGGCAAAAGAGCCCTGACGAGATTTGTTTACCGCTGACATTTCCGCTGCAATCTTCTGCATACGCCTTTATGTTGATCCTAATCGGCGTCGCGCTGCATCGCCATTCTATGTCATAATTCGCCTTTTCCTCTTCTTTTTATTTCCCTAACATTCTTTCCTAGCCTTCCTCTCACTTCCAATCTCGGTTTTTTCTCTCCGACGACTCGCTGTTTTATTGCTGAATTCTTTTAATTCCTACCTGTTCCCATATGCCGCAAGGACAATGTCATGGCTCCGGTTCCCGCCCTTACGGGTACCCTAAACCACTCCGAGTTCAAAGATGAGAGAGTGGTTTTCTTCTCGCCTTCACTACCCTCCCTATAGGCGCTATCTCATCCTCGCTACCTATTTTTTCATAAAACACGTGGGCAATGTCAGCATTAACCGTTGAACGTGGCAGGACTTCGCGCTTTTCGGATACACGCAGTTGTCTCCGCTTGTGAAGTCGAAATTGCACGAAACGAAGCGAAATCAGTTGATCGCGCGCAACAGCTATACGACACAAGACAGAAAGGGCGCGTCACTGCGTGGGAAAGCAGGGTAAGCGTACCCTTCACAACTGATATCCCTCGTATATGGACCAATGGAGAGCTTATTTCCACATGACGTCGTGGCAACAGACTGCTGGAGTCGCGAATTGTGCCGAAAAGACGGTAAACCGCCAGGAGAAAGAAATGCCCTCGGTCTTTGTATTTTCATAGGTGTTTTAGGGGCCCTTTAACGAAGACATCGAGTTCGAAACTACTATCCATCACTGCATCGCGAATGTCGAAGCCAACGTTATTAGATTAGCCAATCTAGTAACGTTGGTCGAAGCCATCTACGGTTCTTTGCGTGTGTGACCTGCCAGGGCCGTAACCAGAATGACCTCAACATGACGTCCTTCTGGGCCGAAAGGGTGACGTGCAATAATGCTAGTTCATACCATGAAGACAGGGCTCGGTCAACGGCGAAATGAACTGCGCAAAGACGAGATTGAGTTGGCGTAGCGGAAAGGACGGTGAGAAAAGGAATTAGCGGACGCCGCTATTTGCCTTTGCCAGCCGGATTCAACGTTGTTGTTTGTACGTCGGTGTGACATAAGCTCGCACGAATAATGTCCTTTCTCTTGAGGATTAGGCGATTTCCATGCGGCGATATTTCTTCGTTGTTTTCGCTGTAGCTTTCTTTTTTAAGGAGATAATGTTAAAGATCTTGAAGAGCGGCACCCGAGTCCTCTCTCGACGTCACACGCGAGGGGGCGCCACTCAGAGACCTCGAGGTGAATAGTCTAGCGCTGCTCTACCCCCGGTGGATTACGCTGACCCGATGACCGCTACATATGACACGCACATCATGACACTGTGTCTCTGACATTACGTCGGACCATGAGCTACCCGCTGGTGTAATCGATGTTCCTGCTATGCCCACGACATGCGTGCAACTACTCAATGTACACAAATTCGTCAACCCACGTGTTAGCGCTTGACTTACAGAGAAACAAGAAAAAAATGTATGGCCGCTCCACTACTGTGAAACCTAAGTAAGTGCGTCGCACGGGCACCCAGCGGTTCCCGTTCGTAAGTTTCCCTCTGCTCCGTTTATCAAAACGTCAATGACGCCAATGTTTGAGGTAAGCATGTAGGGTTTCCCCGGCACGAGTTGAATCTTGTGAGGCAGATTCACAAACTCGGTGGGTGACATGTGCGCTACTTTTTGCTGCGCTTTATTGACTTCCTGCTTGTTACGGCAGCCGAGATACGCGCAGTCTCCAGCAAGTTCCGTCAGGTTGTTTTCCCCATCAGATGTGATCACGTAGAGACGCAGCGCCGCGCCGGCGTAGCGCCGACGCTAAGGTGGCGCAGTGGGAGGGGCATTCGCTTGCTCGGCGGGGCGGTGGGGCCCTCGCTTGAGCCCCGCCAGAGTCAGTCCCATGTTTCCAAAACGTTTTAGAGATTTTAAGCGTATTATTGAAATTACTTCCCTGCTCTTTCCGTTCATTATATTATATTATACCTTGTTCGTTCATTTTAACCTGGGTTTGAGCACTGCTAGCCTTATTATGACCTGTATAGAGCGCTTTACTGTGAATGTGATCACGCCACATGAGTTGGATGAACGACAAGCCGGGCCGCTAAGTGCTCCGCGCTAAATATCGGGCATAGGCTGATACGGATACTCGCTGACTACTACTCATAAAATTGATTCCCACAATGCGAGAGACCTGCCGGAATTTCATCGTATAAATCAATTTGAACTAAAGGCGTTTCGTTGCCAATACTGTTGTTCATACTACTCTTTCGCTGACGTAGAAGATTAGGCTGTGAAGCAAGTATTTGTCGGAAAATAAGAAACGTTCCCAGAGCGACTGCGGAAGTTTGGAAGGAAAAGGTGTGGCGTCGTACACTACAACGATGGCTCCGTAAGCGCTTATGAGGCACTGATTTGTCGTTGTATTGTATATCTCTCCGGCATGTGAATCTTTTCATCGTTGTCTGTGAACAGCATCTCAACAGTATTGTTAGAGTGTACTAGAAGGGGGTTAAATGCATCGAACAACCGGTTCCGCACCTGCCTGGTGGTGAGGCGCGGCGCGTGGAAAATACTATGGTGGCGCTACGGTCGAAGTGGATAGGGCTGTGTTTCGCCGGCTGTGCGGCACGCGCTTCTCGCCAAACATTCTTCTGGACGCCGATGAGCATCCCTTGCGGCGTAATCGCAAGTGCTGTGAAGTCCCGCGTTCCTCGCTAAGTGTACTGCGCTGCGCGTGCACCCAGCCTATCCCCCTCGATCACAGCGGCCTCTGTTCTGTGCACAGCGGGCTCTGTCCACTTTGAGCCCCCTAGGTCGTCCCATCCAAAAGCTTCTAGTACACTCTAGTACTGTGAATAGTTAAAATTTTTTCATTATCCTTAAACTTAATTGGCGTTTATCTTCGCTGAGCTTTTGCTTTGATACCATGTGTATCGTACACTACACTTGCCATCTCCCATTACCTCATTTTTATGTCAGTTTTTATTTTTTAATGGTGTTTCTTAACATTGGAGACAATCCTCACCTTCTGGTTGGCTGAGGGCGAATGCGTGCTCCTTGAGAAACAAAATGTCATGCCAGAAAAAAAATTATGCCAGGTTGCTAAACAGATTAACGAGAGTACATCCTCGCGTCGACCTTGATTAAATTGTTTGATTATGCGTATCACTTCATGAAGTTCAAGCAGTCTTAGTTTTCCGTAATGGCAAATTACTGAATGTAAGTCACATGTACTTAATTCACCAATTCAAAAGCCCAACGTGTTACTCGAAACTGCTCAGAAGTTTAATGTAACACTCATCAGAATGCCTCGTTATTTCTCTGCTTCCGAGAAAGAAAGAAGCGATCACTGAACAACCTCTTTCTATTGTTTACATTCTTGTTCATTTACTGATGCTCCGCTTTGTATGTGACACTTATTTTTCGATAGTCTGAAAGGATATGCCATGCAGTATAAGGACTCCGTATTCATCAACCGTTCCAAACACTTTCATAACTCGTTTCTTTTTTACGATGAAACGCAATAGATATTATACGAGATATTCACGCACACAAAAAACCGACCTCTCCTTTCTTTTTACTGCGGGCCAAATTAAAGGAACGACACGCAACAATATTGACGATCTCTTTTGACCACTGACATTTCTCCTGCAATCTTCTGCATATATACGATTTTAAGTTCTCCATCAGCGTCTGGCTGAGTCGTCATTCCATCCCGTAATTCTCCTTTTTTTCCCCCTCTTATTTTGTTTCCCTAACATTCTTCCCTATACTTCCTCCCACTTCCTTCTCCACTTTTCTCCACGACTACCCCCTTTTTTAATAACCGAATTATTATATTCCCACCTCCATCTATCCGTCAGGAAAGACAATGCATTTGCTCCGAGTCCCCTCAAAGGGCCCCTCAACGACCCTGAATCGACCCGCCTTGGTGGTCTTGTGGTGCTGGATTTCTGACCCGGAGGTCGTGTGACCGAATCCCGGCCGCAGAGGCCGCATTTTTATTGCAGCAGAATGCTAGAGGCCCGTGCACCTAGATTTAGGCTCACGTTAAAGAACACCAGATGGCCAAAATTTTCCATAAGCCTCCACTGCGGCCCCCCTACACTTTCAGGCGTCTAGACTATGCAGAAGATGACAGTGCACAGAAGTCCCCCACAAGACGTCCAAGGTAAGCCAACTCCCATCAAGACTGCCGCTGACAGTTTTCGCTGTTGTATACATTCTCTGGCAGCGCCAGAACGCGTTGCATTTCTCTCGAGGCACTGACGACTGCCTCGTCTGGGCTAATGCGAGCGTTACCTCTTTCTGGCGCACTTCATGGCCCAAGGGAGCCACTGAATTACATAGGCTTTTTCTAAGACGTTTTAAAGACGCCCGTGGCACTGATTTGTCAAGCGCATGTTTTTCAATCGTCCCCTGGCGTTGGCTTATAGCTTTTACCAGTTTTAACCTATACCGGTTAACACCAGCTTATAACTTACAACTCATTACTTGGGAAGGAGAACTGAATGGCTCGTTTTGTTTTCTTAGACACAATCTTAATAATAATAATAATAATAATAATAATAATAATAATAATAATAATAATAATAATAATAATAATAATAATAATAATATCTGGGATTTACCGTCCCAAAACCACGATATGATTATGACAGACGCCGTAGTGGAGGGCTCCGGAAATTTCGACCACCTGCTTGTTACGGCAGCCTGAGTTAAAAATGTGTCATAGTGACTGTTCAGTTGAATAGGTTGTCCACTGCCCCATTGTGTCAGCTACTTTCCTTATTCCGTTATCACTGAGCCAGTGAAAGCGCCTAAAGAAGCTTTCCTCCCCACTTTCTTAAGCTCGGCATTCCACTATACTTCGGTGGTATGGGCAGAGGCACTTTATCTTACGTTTTTTTAAAGCCTCACCATAACGTTTGTACTTGTATCGTGGAGAGGTAGACAATCATTATTTTCTGAACTAGCTTATGTTGGCTACTTTATTCGGTGGTCATAACCTCGAGGGTGAACGCCACGCAGATGCTTAATTAAAGCTGGCGAGAGAGCAAGAATTCAAGATTGGCAACCAGCCGCTAGACATTCTGCGAGAAGATGTACATCTAACTCAATGAGTAACAGCGGAGGCTACTCCCGAATATCAGAGTCACGGAAGTTTAAGAGGACTACGCAGTGTTGATTGGAATCGAAGATGATAGGCTTAGCATCAACGGTTACGAAGAGAGCAAGATGGGCCAGAAAACGAAAAAAATAGACTATTTGCTAGTTTAGACTAAGGGAAATAAGTAGACTTGGGCAGGTCATTTAGTGCATCGCACAGGTAATTGTTGGTCAGTTAGTGCGGCGGAGTGTGTTTCACGCAAAAGTAAGGGCAGCCGAAGATGGCAAAAAGCTACAGTCAGCGTCAAAGCTTTAGGGGCGACGCGCCGCAAGAAAACGCTGAATATTCCCGCAGCCTCGGCAGGCTCCCTTCAATTTACATTTCCGGCCCGTTCCAGAATGCTCTAACGACACGTACTGCGGAGTTACACCGAATACAATCATAACTTGCCGAGGAAATAAATGTTTTCTCTGACCCAGCGGTCTCGAAACATTTGAGGCTGAGTGTACGTTGAATAATGAAGATAACTTCGCAGGCGCAAATACTAATAAACTCGCGCAGAAAAGGGCAAACTGGAGACCCTTGTGAGATGTCTTTGCCCCGCAGGTGACACAAAACATCCTGTTGATAATGACAATCTTCTTCGTTAACACTGTTATATTCTTCACAAACGCTTATGACGGTAACGACAATATTGTGTAGACGCTGTCTACACGACACTGTCGAGCAATGCTTCAATATAGCTTGCTGAATCATAGGAACACAAATGTAATGTTTATTAGACTGCTATAAGAGCGCAGCCAACACTGGAACCACAGGCGTTAATTTGATGTGACGCATGTATCGTAGGAGTATCATGCAGTGTTTATTGCTTTCTTGCAAAATTAGATAGCCAGCACCATAACCATAACTGACGTTGCACCGCCATTACGTCTGTATAGGCTGTTTTTCCAAACCAGTTTACAGACCTGGCATGGCTCTGTGGTAGAATACCTGATTGCCACGCAGAATGCTTGGGTTCGATTCCTGCTGCGATCCTAAATTTTATTGTTTGCATTCGTCCGGTCAACGCTGCCGATATCGGTCTTTCTTAACGCTCTCGCATTTAAATTACTATTTCCTGTTCTCGCCGTTCCTGGGTAGATATAAACTGGGAATCACCTGGCAAACGGGAATGTGCCACACGTGTCTGGAGCAAATGGTTTGACGACATACGCGGCACGATTTTCACGTTATTCATGGCATGACCAGACAGACATTCTCGTCAAATCCTCTTACCCACCCATGCCAATTTTGGTTTACACCAAGTTAAGGAGGTGATCACGAGAGCACCCAGACATAAGCGGCTAGATAGATAGATAGATAGATAGATAGATAGATAGATAGATAGATAGATCGAAACAGTGAAAGTGTCTTGGTTTCGCGAAGAAATGCTCCTTATTTAATAAGTACTGTTATTAAAAAAAAATCGGCAGATTCCACGTACCGTGGAAGTCGATATTATGCGAAGCACGCGGCGAAAAGGTGACCGTGGCTTAATTTTTTTACTGGCCAAACGTTACAAAATGACGCTAAAGATTTATATAAATGTTATACGCACACATATACGTTGAAGAGCCGCATATGTGTTATATAATCAGTTGTTTACAGTTGGGTAACGCTGCCAACGGCAACGTGGGTATTACCAACACCAGAAGCGGTAAGCTGATATGAAGGGCTTATACTTGTCCCTTACGATGGAGAACACACGCACGTTTCACAAACCTGTGTGAAACGTGCAAGAACAAGGTCATCAACACCGGGATCAGTGCGCACGAGCAGCCGGTCATGACTTGTTATAGGATCCGGTCGTGATCGTGGTGACGAAAGGTCCATGTGTAGGGAAGTATGTGGTATAGTAGAGCTGTTGGAATTCGTGGATGCCTCGGTAATTTCGTCGACAAATTGTCTCTCGATAGAGCCGGCGACATGTCGGAACCTGAAGTCATCTTTTGCGTTGGTGAGGTATAGGCCGTCGAGGCTGGTAGGCCTGGATAGTGCTACGTAGACCAACATCAGTGGATGGCGCTTGTCGTATTCGTAGACTACCTGGGCGTATGTGGCCTACGTAGCCTAGTCTACAAAGCGTCTGTCAGTCAGTCTGGCATCATGTTCGGTCAGCATGACGCCATCGCCCAGCCTCGCAAGAAATCAAGAGGACACAGCGTCGTTCTGACGGACTAAGTGCACTTTACGGTGCGGTGATGTGAATATCATACGTAACTTTCGTTAATGTATTCCTCAGGGGTCGAGCAATGCTTCAATATAGCTTATTGAATCATAATAATACAAATGTAATGCTTATTAGACTGCTATAAAAGCGGAGTCAACACTGGAACCACAGACGTTAATCTGATATGACGCCTGTATCGTAGGAGTACAGATCGTAGAAATATCATGTAGTGTTTATTGCTTGCTTGTAAAATTATATAGCAAGCACCACAACCACAATTGCCGTTGCACCGAAATTACACCTGCATAGGCTGTTTTTCCAAAGCAGTTTAGAGACCTGGCGTGGCTCTGTGGTAGAATACCTGATTTAACGCAGAATGCTTGGGTTCGATTCCTGCTGGGATCCCAAATTTTATTCTTTCCATTCGTCGAGTCAACGCTGCCGATGTCGGTTTTTCTTAATGCCCTCGCATTTAAGTTATCAATGTCTGTTCTCGCCGTTCCTGGTTAGATATAAACTGTCAATCACCTGTGGCGCATACCCGTACACCATGGCCCGTGGTAAACGGGTATGTGCCACACGTGTCTGGAGTAAAGGGTTTGACGACGTACGCGACAGGATTTTCACGTTATTCATGTCATGGCCCGACAGTCATATTCGTCAATAGCTCTTACCCTACCATGCCAATTTTGGCCCGCACCAAATTAAAGAGGCGATCATGACAGCACCCAGACGTAGGCGGCTAGATAGATAGATAGATAGATAGATAGATAGATAGATAGATAGATAGATAGATAGATAGATAGATAGATAGATAGATAGATAGATAGATAGATAGATAGATAGATAGATAGATAGATAGATAGATAGATAGATAGATAGATAGATAGATAGATAGATAGATAGATAGATAGATAGATAGATAGATAGATAGATAGATAGATAGATAGATAGAAACGCTCAAAGGGCCAGAGGTTCGCTAAGAAATGCTTCACGTTGGAAATTGCCGCAGCCGCTAAGGCTCACTGCGGAGAATAAGGGTCTGATCAGCTTCGCTGCCAATTCGGCTTTTATCTTACAAAATGGCATGTGTACGCAGCTATATCTTATATAAGGTGTGGATCACTTTAGGGGCCCGGGCTGTCGTACGCAGCCGTTGCTGTCGCGTGCTGTCATAGCATGCTGTCGTTGTCGTCTCATGTCGCTTGGCGTCACGCAGGCAAAACCATGCATAGCGTAAGGCACCGGGCGCGGGGCGAGTTTGGACTGGTGGCGCCTCTTTCGGTGGAGGCGCGGAACTAGTGGCATGTGGGTGCCGGAAAGCAGCAGGCGCTTGTTGCGGGAACGCGGTGCTGGATGTTGGCTGCGCTTCATTGTGATCTCGTCGTTTCTGTCCTGCGCTGCCGAAAGGCCCCGGGAACCAAGCACGAGCAGACAGGCTGCGCTTTAGGCTTCACAAACAGCTATGCAAACATGGACAAGGCTGAGGAGTAGATCCAGTTCCATCGGTTCCCGTCTGCTATCGCCGTCGCCGACGGCCTTGTTCGCGCACCGGCCGCCAACGACGGCCCTAGTTTCGTCAAGCTACGTGAAATACATAGACTGAAGATAGCTGTTGAAATATTAGAATCGGCGACGCATCGAAAAGAAAAGGAAAGCAAAACGGGAACAGGAATTTGCAAGATGTACACCGGAGGAACAACATGCGCATTCGGCCAAGCATTGCGTAAAGAAAGCCGAAAATCGAATAGGAGACGTAGGGTATCCTTTTCAAATGTTGGGAGACAATGTTAACGCGTAGAAAGAATAACAAGGTATTAAATATTCGGCAGATCCAACGCCTTGTGGGAATTGGTTTCATGCGAAGCAGTCAGCGAGTAGTTCTATGCTGCATTTTTTTGTGTTGAGCCAAGCGTTACGAGGTGGATCGACGTGTTTTTGTAAGTGCAGTAGTGCACACATGTCGTGGTCTTACCAGGCACGTCGACTACAGTGGCGTTCAAAGGGTAACTTATGGTCTGACGTAACGTCAGCACCCACGTTACAGCACATACGTCAGTATTTTCGCAGTGAAGTGCACTTTACGGTGCGATTATGTGAACATCATACGTAACTTTCGTTTGCGTATTCCTCCGGGGTCGAGAAACGCTTGAATATAGCTTGCTGAATCATATATGAATACAAATGTAACGTTTATTACACTGCTATAAAAGCAGAGCAAACACTAGAACCACAGACGTTAACCTGACATATGACGCCTGTATCATAGGAGTACATATGTAGTGTTTATTGCTTTGTTATAAAATTAGATAGCCAGCACCACCACCACAACTGACATTGCACCGACATTACGCCTGCATTGGGCGTTTTTCCAAAGCAGGTTCTAGACCTGGCGTGGCTCTGTGGTAGAATACCTGACTGCCACGCAAAACCATTGGGTTCGATTCCTGCTGGGATCCTAATTTTTATTCTCTGCATTCGTCGGGTCAACGATGACGTTGTCGGTTTTTCATAACGCTCTCGTATTTTAATTATCAATGTCTGTTCTCGCCGTTCCTGGGTAGATATAAACTGTAAATCACCTTTGGCGCATACCCGTACATGCACCGATGCCCGTGGTAAACGGGTATGTGCCACACGTGTCTGGAGGAAAGGTTTTGACGACGTAAGCGACAGTATTTTCACTTTATTCATGTCATGAGCAGACCTAGATAGAAACGCTCAAAGTGCCTAGGGTTCGCTAAGAAATGCTTCGCAATAAAAAAATAGAAATGGTGCATGCTACTTACATCTAGCTCCACATCGTAGCTTATCGCGTTAAGCTTCGTCTGCGGGGCGCACTTGCAAAGCTATTTGCACTCGTTGTCGCCTTTATATTCCGTGATGTCGTGCACGTGACCTGCTTCGTGCAAGCGGAGACCCTTCTCTAGAGCAGACGCACGAAAACGCGTATGCCAGCTGGTCAAGTCTTTGAAACTGCAGCGCAAAAAAACTGGCAGCGCCATGGGTGCACTTGCGCTGTCAGGACTCGCCTTCGCACCAGGGGCCCTCCAGCAAGTTCGGCAGTTAAAATGCAAAGATGCTTATTTTACATCGGGTCGCCAATCGGGCCTGCCTCATTTGCAGTCCCGAAAGGGAGGCGGCATCGTGCCCCCTCTGGTCCGTCTCCGAACGAAAACAAACGCCTACAAGCACAGCACCACGCAAAGAAGCTGACTCGTTTGATGTTCCGACAGCGCTCATCGGTGTGGACATGAGAGGGACACCGTGTCATTCTTTCTAGATGACTTGGCGGCCATTAAACGCGTCCACGACCGCAAATGACTGCGCGGGAGTCTGCCTGAAGCCCGTCGACGGGCCCCGTTGTCTGAACACATGTCCGAGAGTCGAACGCTTCGTGCATTGTTCAAAAGAACACTGTTGCTGCCGCTTCTCTTTGCCTCTCGGCAAGAAACGCAACAGCATACAGCTTCGAATTGCTCAAAAAGAAACGCCGCGCTTCTCTTCGAATACGTGCCGAAAGTAGCAGAGCCTGCTCCGCGTCGTCTGCTTCACATGCCAGTGCTGTCCCTGCCGCCGCTTGGAGCGCTTTTCGGGAGAGGCGTAGCTGGCGCCTTACGACGGCCGCCCGGTGCCTATAGCATAGCCATGTATAGCAAGGCAGCGCGAAAGGGAATTGAGGGTGACCAGGAGGGATATGAGGGTGAGGAGGACGGAACGAAAGAATAGAGGGGGAGGAAGAAGGGAGGAGGCTTTCATCGTGCGCTGTCATCTCATGTCGTCCTTTGGCATCACGCATGAAAAACCATGTATAGCATAGACATGGTGTGGTGTAGTATGGTATAGTAGGAGTGCGGGAAAGCGTAGTGAGGGTTAGGAGGAGGGGAATTCCCTTTCCCACGCTCTTTCTATACTACAGTATAGCAAGAGGGTGGGAAAGGAAATTGATTATGAGGAGGAGAGAAAGCAGGAGGGGGAGGGTGCAGCATAGCATAGCCATGTGTACTACAGTATAGCAAGGGGTGGGAAAGGGAAGTGAGGGTGAGGAGAATTATGAGGGAAGGGTAGAACATAGCATAGTCGTGTATAGTACAGCTATTTCAAGGGGTGGGAACGGAAAGTAAAAGTGAATAGGAGGGAAAGGAGGAGGGGGAGTGTAGAGCATAGCGTAGCCGTGTATTGTACAGCAAAGCACGGAGGTGGAAAAGGGACGTGAAGGTGGGGAGCAGAGAGGCGCTAATGAGGAGGAGGGGAGAAGGCGCCACTGCATAACAACGAAGGTTTCCTCTTCCGCCAGCGACGCCGATCAAGCTTCACGTTGGAACGCCAGAGCGAACGTCGCTAAAGGGCAGGTGAATCCCTGCCCCGCAATTACTACGCCTTTCACGTTGAATGCAACAGCATTTTTTTCTCGCGACATGCAAATGTTTGCCTAGATAGAGCAGGTCGCTTGAAGGAAGTTAATCCGGGAACCTCATTTTAAGCTCGGAAGCCCTACTAAATTAACATTCGTGTAGACAAAGCGAAACTTTAAAAAACGCGGCAGCTGCGCTTGGAGTTTATAATATAGTCGAATTTTAGGGAGGGCTCGCTTGCATGCCTTTTGGATATTAGTTCCACTCGTATTTTAGGCGAAATAATAACTCCCCTCTTCGGACCTGCATAAAAAACCGCAAAGGGAGCTCATTTCCATACGCCATGAACTCTTAAATTCGGTAGTCCATTTTGAGCTTGGTCTGCGAAGGCGATTTCTTGTTGTATGTCTGGACCCTTTTGAGGAAAGAACTTGTCGTTAAAAAACACATATTCCTGAGAGTTAAACCAGTGGCCTTTTTTCCCATTTACTTTCTTGATTTTGCTTTGGTGTGTCAAGTAAGTTATATTAATCACGTAAGGCTTTAAAGCATCATCAATGGAAGTTGTAGCCCTGAAGCCTTGATATGTATAACAAACAATATTTCATCATCTCACTTTTATCGTTTCTATTTATTAAAGTTTTTAGGCGACCTTAATGATCAATTTAAGTGTCTTTAATGGCGCCGTCCCTTCACACATAATCCACTAAGACCGGCTCGTTCACGTCGACAGCTTCAATGAGTGTGACGTTACGGCGGACCATGAGATGCCCACCGGTGTAACAGACGTTACTGCTAAGCCCACGATAGGCGCATCAGCTCGCCGATCACACAAATACGTCGATCCATATTGTAGCCCTTGCCTTAAAGCAAAACAAAAAAAAATATACGGGCTGTTTCCACGCGGACTGTTTCTCGTGAAATTCATTCACACAATTCGAGGGATTTCCCGGAATTTTATTCGATAAGGCATATTAAACTAAAGGCACTTCGTTACGAGTACTGCTGTTCACTACGACTTCTTCGCTGAAGTCGAAGATCAGACAGTGAAGGAAGCATTTGTCGGAAAGTACGAAACTTTCACAGGGTGAATGCGGAAGTCCGCAACGATTAGGTGAAGTGTAACGCACGGTATTGGCGGTGCCGAAAGCTGCCGTGGCTGTCTGCAACATCGCATATACCGTACTCTTTCGAATATTTATAGAGATGTGTTCTCCTTTATCCTCTTGAGGCCAGGTCAGTGAAAGAAACCCACGTGACTGGTATGGCAAATTGAGGCGCCATCCAGTTAAAATCTGCGATCACAGTTAACATCTGCGTTCCGTCTCTTTTTATTGCGATAGCAATTATATGGACAGTCTCGGCTGATTTTTGCCGTCGCCGCCGTCATGCACCGTATATGTATAAGTATGTATATCTCCACATCCCCTTCCCCCTCCCAACTTTCCCCCTTTCCCTCTCCCCTCCCCCTCTCCACTTCCCCTGTCCACTCTTCCTCTGAAACGCGGGCTAGACATACCGAAATTCTCTCCTACGCAACGCCGCGATGAGCACCAGCGCATGCCCGTCCCCTCCCCCTCTCTCTCCTCTCCTACGCTGCCCCCATCTCGCATGCCTGCCGACTGCGTTCCCCGCTCGCCCTGTGAGAATTAACGGCCAGGCTAGAGGGAAGACAAGACGCGCGTAGCGTTCCTCTTCGGTTTCCACGACGCCAGGTCGGTAGCATGCCCAAAGAACGCCAACGGAACGCGATCGTGCAAGTGCTCCGGCTTCGCATCGCCTCATGCTACCCTTTAGCGGGAAATGGTGTAATTTTCTTGCTATCGCATTCATTGCTTTGCCCTTGCGGCGAAACTGTGACTTTTTTTCCCAACTCTCTTCAACCCCCTCTCTGGCGGGATCAACTTCCTTTCCTCCGGTAGGCGCGTTTTCCGCCGCCTTGCTGGCGCCGCCGACTTTGATATCCGTTCAAGGCGTGCGTTGGTAAGCCGTCGTCGCTCGTCCATTTCATGGTGCTCGCTCGCTGTGTGCCTGTGCGTCACGAGCAACAAAGCATAGTGCTTTGTTGCTCGAATACTTCCAGAACAAGTTCCGGATTATAAGTGCCGGCCCCTAAAGAACTACAGGTGAGCGTGCCCTTTGAGTCGCGGTTTTCATTGTGTCATTGTGTCAATTGTGTGAGTGGGCACGGCGAAGCGCATCGACTACGATCGCTAACCATGCGATTTGTTCGCTTCGTGCAGGCTTTGTTTCTTGCACTCGGCGGAGCATCACCAACACCGGAAGTTTTGCCTTTGAAGCCGCAAGATTTCGCCGACAATCGTGCTGGGAACTTCGTCTCTGTCACGAGCATTCCGGCTCCATGGACTAAACAGGGCTGCGTGACGTCAACGGCCACCAACAGTATAAAACAAGCGCCTTACGTGGATCTCGTCAGTGGGCACGGCGAAGCGCATCGACTACGATCGCTAACCATGCGATTTGTTTGCTTCGTGCAGGCTTTGTTTCTTGCACTCGGCGGAGCATCACCAACACCGGAAGTTTTGCCTTTGAAGCCGCAAGATTTCGCCGACAATCGTGCTGGGAACTTCGTCTCTGTCACGAGCATTCCGGCTCCATGGACTAAACAGGGCTGCGTGACGTCAACGGCCACCAACAGTATAAAACAAGCGCCTTACGTGGATCTCGTCAGTGGGCACGGCGAAGCGCATCGACTACGATCGCTAACCATGCGATTTGTTTGCTTCGTGCAGGTTAGTTACCCCTACTCTGTACGTAGCGATGAGAGATTTTTAATTATTCTGCCGTGCCCACAAACGTGCATTACCATAGCGTATGAGTGTTTTTGTTCTTGTAAATTGTTGCTCTGTGGCGATGTCGAGGAAAATCCTGGGCCATCTGTTGAAGACATGTTTAAGAAGCTTATGGATGGTCAACAGGCTATAAGGGCTGACATTGCTGACTTGAAGAGCCGTCTTGAGAGAACAGAAAATAGAATATCAAGTTTCGAAGCTCGCCTGACAAAAGTAGAAGAAAAAGTTGAATCATCGTATCAAGCGGCAAATGCAGGTGGCGATTTACGGTCAGCTATTTCCAAAATTCAAGAGACGCAAGAGTCAGCCTATGTTAAACTAGTTGACTTAGAAAATCGAAGCAGGAGATCGAACTTGATAGTGTTTGGCATACCAAGCGTTCCGAATGAGTCCGAGTCAATCTTGCGTGAAAAAGTAATCAAGGAAATCTTTGCAGAAAAGCTCGGCGTGAACTGCACTTCTGTTGGTCGCATTCATAGGCTTGGTAAACCTCGAGCAAACAGACCCATTATTTTGTACTTTCAAGACTACAGGGAAAAAGAAGCAGTGCAGCGTAACGCACGAAAACTAAGTGGTACAAACGTATACTTACAAAACGATTACTGCGCGGACACACTTCGTAAACGGAAGCTGCTTTGGGCCAGCGCTAAAGATGATAAAGGCGAAGGCAAAAGAATAAGCTTGGTAAATGATAAGTTGCGCATCGATGATCAGTTGTACGCATGGGACGATGCTACTATGACACGCAAAGCAATATCAAGCAAAAACGCCCCATTGTCTCAGAGCTAGCAATTGAAAGCACAACAGCTGCGCCTCATTTCGCTGAATGCTAGAAGTGTGGTAAATAAAACGGACGCACTTGAATCCCTGTTACTCTTATACGACCCGCATGTCTGCGTGGTCACTGAAACTTGGCTTCATGACAATATACGGGATGATGAAATTGCGCCACCAGGGTACTGCTTGTATCGGCGTGATAGGGGTTCTCGAGGAGGAGGCGTGGCTGTTCTTGCAAAACATTCTGTTGATATTGCTGTCGGAGATCAAATTGCTGACCACGAAAGTTTGCTGCTAAACGTGTGTTTTTGTGGCATCCAATTTTACCTTTGTGCAGTATACCGCCCGCCCGACTCTAATGATCTGTACTTGTCAAGACTTCACGAACATTTACTCAGTCTACGTGATAGAAACGTGATCTTGACGGGTGATTTTAACCTTCCTGAAATTAACTGGGATCAATTAAAATATGGATGTTCCACAACAATTGATGTTATATTGGATGTGATGTTTTGCTTAAATTTAGAGCAGATGGTGCGTCAGTGCACACGTGGTAAATCAATCCTAGACCTGTTATTCATAACAGAAATATTTAACGGTGCTTCAACATCAGTAGAGCCCGGAATTTCAGATCATGATCTAATCTATTTTTGTTGGCAGCTAACAAGTAATAGGCCGAAGTTAGCGAAATATTCTTCATTCGTTTGGGACTTTCAAAACGCCGATGACGTTTCAGTGATTGATTACCTAGACATACATCTTGACTTTGCAGTTGACAACATCGAGACTTCATGGATGAGGTTCCGAGATGCGATAAATTTTTGCGTTTCAAAGTTTACGCCTGCCAAAGTCCTTAAGAAGCGACGTGTTAACCCTTGGATAACTAGGGATATTATTCACACAAAACGTAAAATTAAACGGCTCCGCAAGCAGAAACAAATGTCAAGCTCTATTTATCTTGAACTGAAACAAAACCTATTAATGAAATTAAGAGAGTCCCGAAGCGCCTACTTCAATAATTGTCTTTCTCAGTTCATTAAATGCGACAGCCAAAAGTTCTGGCGGTTTTTAAAGGAAAGCAGACAGGATGTTTCTAAAATAAAAATTGGTGACATGATAGCTACTGATGCTCGACAGATATCAGAGCATTTCAATCATTACTTTCACAGTGTTTTTTCGAGAGGCGATAGTTATGCACCTCAGAGCACTGATTCATGTTTAGCTGACGATCTAGCAGTGTCGCATGAAGGCGTCGTGTCTATGCTCCTTAATGTTAATCCAAAAAAGCCGACAGGGCCGGATGGTATCCCTAATGCTTTCTTACATCGGTACGCAGAGCAGGTATCTCGTTTTCTGACAGATTTCTTCAATTTATCAATTGCCACAGGCGAAATTCCGGACGACTGGCGTTTAGCGCGCATCACTCCCATTCACAAAAAAGGCGATCGTTTGTCTGTGAATAACTATCGGCCCATATCTATTACAAGCACATGTTGTAAGTTGCTGGAGCACGTCATTTCAAAGTACCTTATTGATTTTCTTGAAAAACGCAATGCATTATCACCCTATCAACATGGTTTTAGAAAGAACTTGTCAACAGTTACACAGCTTGTAACAACAGTACACGATTTTTCGCATGTCCTTGATATGACTGGACAGGTGGATGCCTTGTTCTTAGATTTTTCGAAGGCATTTGATAAAGTGCCTCATGGAAAGTTATTACGGAAGCTGGAGTATTTGGGTGTTCCGTCAAATGTTGTTAAATGGATTGGCGCCTACCTTCGAGACAGGCGGCAATTCGTACAAGTTTCGGATCACTCCTCAGAAATGTTGTATGTGACTTCTGGAGTGCCTCAGGGAAGCGTTTTGGGACCATTGTTATTTTTTAATTTATATTAATGACTTGGCAGACGTAATTAATAATGACGTTTGCATTCGACTGTTCGCGGATGACTGCGTTGTTTTTAAAGAAATTCGTGCTCCAAACGATCATGTACTATTACAAGAAAACCTACAGGCTATTGGGGACTGGTGCATTCGATGGGACATGGAGTTAAACACAGAAAAAAGTGTACTTCTGCGTATTACAAGAAAGAAAATGCCTAGCACGTTCCCTTACTCTATTAACCAGCGTAATATAGAGGAGGTAGACAAATGTAGATATCTGGGTGTCACTATCAATAACAAACTCACCTGGTCAACACATATATCGGCTACTTGTAGCTCTGCGCTGCAGAAGTTGTGGTTTCTCAAAAGGAAACTGAAAACCGCACCTCCTAGAGTTAAGCTTCTGGCATATAACACCTTCGTCAGAACTAAATTAGAATATGCTTCAATTGTATGGGACCCCCACAACAAAAGTGATGTTCAAGAACTAGAACGTGTCCAAAGAAAAGCAGTGCGCTTCATATTTAATAAGTATAGGATGACTGACTCGCCTTCCTTACTAATGAAGCAACATAACATCCCTTCGTTAGAATCGCGCAGAAAGGTCAGTAGGTTGACTTTTCTTCAAAAGTGTCTTACCGGAAATACGAAAGTAACTATGCCTCATTGTGTACATCCCCACTCAACTAGAAAAACTAGACACACCCACAGTAGGGCACTTGCCCCAATTTTCGCGAAAACAAAATCCCATAAATACAGCTTTTTTCCTAGAACTGTGTCTGAATGGAATGCCTTACCCTCCACTCTTGTTGATGCCAATGACTTTGTACGCAAACTGGAAAATTTGTATTTTGTGTCGTGATTGTAATCGATGTTTCTCTTGCGTTTCCTTCTTCTCATTGTTCTTATTTTTGTTTTCTCGCTGTGATTGCGATGTTCTTTATAATTTTGTAATCACTGTACAGCCCCTCCTGCATGGACCACACGGTGGTCTGCAGTATTGCTAAATAAAAATAAATAAAATAAATAAAATTTGAATTCACGTCCATACCGAGTAGCTGTTCTCTGCAGTGGGGCTACAGTTAATGTTTTAAAAAATGACTGATTTAAAAAGGGCACGATGCTGCGCTTAAATCGTTATACGAACAAGCAGTGGACATGAAGCCCATGCAACGTAACTATAGTTACAGGTTTACAACTCTCACAGAACCGCGTGCTTTAGTGTGTGATTTGCATTTGTCTCCGGTTAATTACTCGCCATCGCCTATAACCACGTTTGTGCTGCTCTGAGACGAACAAACGAGCTCACTTTTGCACGAGTCGACGGCGCTCTTTATCTGATTGGAACTTGTCCCTTTTCTTCAGGGTGGAAGCATTTTTAAAGTATTCCGGAACGCCACACAGCTGATCGGTGCGCCCAGAGAAAAGCTGAAGAATTGCAGAATCGGCGCATTACAAGAAGAGGGGCCATGAATCCTCCGTATCATCCGTTCATTTTCTTCGCGTTTATCATTAGTTATATGAAAATCAACGTTTTTGAAAATGTAGTCAATAAAGTGCGGCCAATATTAGTTGTGTTATATGTGGAGCTCATTTTGACATCTTTAAAATTATCTTTACATTATTATTCTGTTTTTAGGTATTTAAACTCATTCCATTGCTTTTGCATTGCAGTGATAATTTTGTGCGATATGGTGCGCATATATCAGAAGCTCCTCTGCACTTTTGTCAGTATAAAAATTGTGTTTTTAATATGTGCCCTAGTGTTACGTTCTTGTCTTTTATCCCACTGTTCTTTAAGTTCTTAACTTTGCCGAGAACTTCCGTGTTTAGTGTACATGAACACGTGTATGTTAATCTCCTGTTAATCACTTCTGTTAATCTCCTGAGACTGTTTTTTTTCACCACATTTGATGAAAATGTTGATTTTCGGAAACGAGGACAATAAAACGAGACCAAAGATATTTTGTGTTGTGAACGCAATTCAATCTTTCGCGTTCTGGCATATGATGCGCGACTGCTGTGTTTGCAGAATGCCTGATTGCAAATTGCATACATTCACACGCACAACGAACACGCGGCGCAGCACGCGCAGCGGATGCAAAAAAGAAAAAAAAGGCGCCCGGCGCGCTGCACGGCTCAGCACGCGGACGAGGGGGTCATAAAAGAAAAGGAGTGAAAAAGGGAGCCCATGCACGCAAACAAAACAAAAATAAAAAATAAAAAAAGAACGGCGCGCGCGCGAGAGCTAGGAGAGAAGGAGCGGATGGTGTTAGTGTTGCCATGACGACGCATACCGTGTGCGCCGCCATTCTGCAGTTTGAGTCTCTGACTCCCAGCCGCCAGGATAGTAACTGAAGGACGTTGTCCAGCACATCAATAAAATTGATGTGCTGGACAACGCGTAAGGTCGATATCAGGAATTGGACATTTCAGGAAAATTCTAACTGCGAGAAAATTGAATTCCTGAACCGCGTTTCCGTGAGCACAATGAAAAGAAATTTTCATAGGTTACACTCATTTGCTAGGTGACTGTTTTGTTTTATCATGGGAGAACAGCAGAAAACAAGAACGATGTTTAAAGCATCCATCGCTGACTACTTTTGTAGACTAACTGCTGACCCGGAGGTCGCGGGATCAAATCCCGGTCGCAGTGGCCGCATTTTCGATGGAGGCTAAAATGCTTAAGGCCCGTGTACTTAGATTTAGGTGCACGTCAAAGAACCCCAGATGGTTGAATTTTCCGGAGCCCTCCACTACGGCGTCCCTCATCATCATATCGTGGTTTTGGGACGTTAAACCCCAACAGTTATTATATTATCCCTACTTTTGTAGAAAACAGCAAGGCGAGCCTACACTGCGGCTGTACCAGATAAAAGTCACAGTTTCGACGCAAGCGTGTTTCACTGAATGCGATAGCACCGAATGTGAAGATTACACGAATTAAGAACAGCAGCAAACTCATTGGGGATCCGGTCTGGCGTAACCCTACAAAACGCTGGAGCAATCGAATACGGCCGCTCCTGCAAGGGAAACGATTTTGATGCAGGTTGTGGCTTCAATGCGCAGCACGCACAAAGCGAAGAGCTGTCTGCTGATATTTGTTAAAATAGCTCGTGCTACTACGCCCGTTTGATCGAAGTTCGCAGCAGCTCCACATCATGACACTCGCCACCTTCACGAATGTGCCTTAGCCTTTACTTTAACGTTCATACAAAGCAGGACGACGAAGACAAAAAAAAAAAAACACTTCGTGCGCACATTAGCCGACACAACCCTTCAGTTCCGATCTCCCAAATGCGTTTGTTAATTCTGCGTCTCGTGACACGAAGGGTAAGGGATTGTTGAATGGGTAGTGGTGTATTTTAAGTAAGCAAGTATAAGAATAGGGAGCTTTCTTCTTCCAGGACCATGCCTGTTTCGGAAGTCCGCTAAAAGACGAGCAAGACTAGACCTTAGCTACGACTAGGCCTTCTCCTTCAGCCGACACTGCGTTCACACTGGCTTTTCCAAGCCGAAGAATGTCCTGTAACGATCGGCTTTTATCCTGATGGGGACACCCCCTTTGTTCAACAGCCTTCTAGTGGACGGCCTGGCATCGTTCGTGGACACATGCCTATCTTTCTTTGTTCTCTCATTCTTTTGGTAAGACAAGCCTGGGAGCTTGTTCTGGGAGCAGAGGATATCATCCATTTTGTTTCGTAGCATATCGAGAAATCTTTTAGGAGCCGACAACGACAGGAAGGCTGTTCCCTCGAGAGGGGACATTCCTTGCTTCTCGTTGTTTCCGGCGCCAAAGAAGTGCAATGTTGAGCGCTGGCGGACGCTCCGGCAGAGCGTGGGTGAGCATCGATTTTGCAAACGCGTCTTGATAAGATGGCAAGTGCAGTGGTCTGTAATCAAAAGGAAACTTTTAGTGGGGCACCAACGAGTAACACTCTTGCTTTTCATCGAAGCACTTCCGGTCCAGCACTAACTTTCGGTTTTTCGAATATTCTGCAAATGTGTTTTAAAATATTACGCCGGTGCGAAATAGATGGTTATGGTTGAATTTGAGACTTATCTCGGATACATATGATATCGAAGCCTAAGTTTACTTGAGATAAGGTCCAATTAGCTGTGAGGATAATAATAAAAATTAATTGAGCGATGTGCATGTTTGGGTTTAGTTGGTAATCTATTGATGCTACTACAGCGCAAAACTTCAGCGGTTACCATTATAAATATGTGTCTGAATAATAAGAAACTCAGTTGGGAGTTAGCGCTTGTGTGTGTCGTAATCTTTCGTCCCTAGTCTCTCGAGTTAGCGCTATAGTAGCATTATTGAGCTAGTTCATTTAAAGACAGACAGTTTTCTTTTGAGCAGCCATTGCGGCACCTAGCGGAGCATATCTCAACCACGCGCTTCCTTAAACGTGGCCTCTGAGAATCGCACTCGCGAATCTCAAACTTGACCCAAGGAATACACAATGGCACACAAACGCTGACGTTCGAGTGCTACAACCAGGCACCTATGTCAAATATTAAGGTCGCCTTTAAATGTTCTTACAGAAGGCGATACCGATTCTGAAGAGCTGCTACCGTTTTTAAATTTCTGCAGCTTTGAGGAGAAGCTCCGAGAACGGTTCAATTTCGTTCAACTATAATTGTCGCTCGCAATGTATAGAAAAGAAATCTGGCCGAAATTATCTCGGAATGTTTGCACCCATGTATTGTCTTTCTTGTCTCGCTGTTTATTATCTCCACCTACAGGTTGATGAATTCCAATAGGCTCAAATCTTCACCTTTCACGGTCTCTCTCAGTTATCTTGCACTTTCCTTTTGGCGAGACAAGTCTTTGTAGAACTGGCCAAGAGAGCAGTCGAAGCCAAAGTATTCTTGGACTGAGCAGCCTTCCCACTTCGGGGTGATACACCCGGTATCATCGATCCCGCTGTTACCTCTAATTGATATACTTCATCAGCCATGCGAATGTAGGGCCATCAACGTTGTGAACTTTCCGAATGGACCAATTCGAATACTGACACCACCGGTGATCACAGAAGGAAAGCTTCGCTCTGAGGAAAGTCATGCCACGAAACTCGTCTGCAGCGACATGCTTTTGTTGGACCATCGATGATCTCTTAACGCCTCTGTCATGCTGTGAACCACTACATTCTTTGGGTTAATGCGCAAAAAGTTGTTCATGATGACCGACGTTGCTGTAACTGTGATTTGAGCCCGCGAGCAACACAACACGTCTATGCTGCGTCTCAGGTATGTTTCTTTTGAAACGTACGTCCTTCATGCCCGCTGCCACAATGATATGGTTGCTTTCTACAGCGCAGCTCTTGAGCTTTCAGTTAGTCCGTCCGGCGTTGACAAGAAACTGCCCAGCCTTGCTAGACTCAGACCAGCTGCTTTAATTTAGTCACTAGGCTACCCAGGCACGCTAGCAGAGCATATCATAACTTTGCATAGTACTGGCAAGGGGGTGGGAAAGGGAAGTGAGGGAGAGTGGGAGAGATGTGAGGGTGAGGAGGGAAAGGTGGACTGGGGAGAGTAAAGCATAGCACAGAAAGAAAGAGGAATATAGAGGAAGAAAGGGAAGAAACAGAAGGAGGAAAAAAAGATAGAAAGAGAAAGAAATAGATAGAGAGACAAAGAAACAGAAATAAACAAACAAAAAAGACATGGAAAAACCAGAGAAAAGAGAAAAAGATATAAAAAGAAAGAGGAAGAAAAAAAACGAAACAAAGATGGCCGCCTAGCTCCGCACTTCCTTCAGGCTTGGCGCCACTAGAGCTAAGCTTCTTTAATTTTTTTTTGTTTTTCGTAGCGTGGCATCCAATAAAGCACAACTTTCGATAGAAACGCTTCAAGCATAACGCCTTACAATGGCTGCACTGTAAGCAGTTTTCATTGTCACAGTTGCTTTAATTCCGAGAAAGCAGCGGAAGCCCTCTTTTTCTTGTTCCCCTTCGTAAAAGAAGCATCCGGACATAGCCGGAAGGAAGCTTGACAAAGGCCTTTGTGCCCTATGATGAGGGGGCGTTCTCCAGACGTCTTTTTTACGAGCCGTAGTAGGGCACGCTTTGCAAGTTCCCGAAAGACGGTCATAAGAAAATGACTTCCGTTCGAAGCGGCCTCGCCCCGGCGAATGCGCACGCTCATTTCAAACGCAACGCACGAAATAAAATTAGAAACACGGTTTAAAACAAAGGTGAAAACGGCAAATGAAACAAGCAGACAGTGCTTTAATCACACTGCGAACAAGGCATCGATCAATGCGGTCGCAAAGAAGAAGAAACGTTTCCAAGTCAACAGGCGATGGCAGGCTTCCCACCAGACGAGCTGAGGCAAGAAGAAAAAGAAAACACTAAAATTGATGCTGCTTCCCGATGCCCCTGTAACTGGCACGCGGTGGCTGAGATGCCTTGTTTATTGAATTTGCATTCGCCAACATTCATATGCGTCTTTCACTGCCCGTCCCCTCACAAATGGTCTGTTCAAGCATGACCTGTGTATGACGTGGACGACGCTGGACGCGAGGTATTGGTTATGGGAGTATAGGCGTGTACGAAGCTGCTGGTTACTGCAGCGCGTGAACCAGTGATCACTCACGTCTTATTGAATGCGGACGACTTACTGAATAAGAAATGCCGGCGTCCGTACGGCGCAGTAGTATTTGGGTCGCCCAAGAACTGTTTCGGCCAAGTTCATGTTCCAATAATCATTGTTGCTCTCAAATACAGTGGTTCAACTTCTTGATTGAGATATGTCAAAGGCCGTCATGCGTAAAGGACGCCATGAGACACGGTAGGCAGTAAATGTTAAGGAGTCTCTGAACTTCGACAAAAAGAAAGAAAGTGGACAGTAACGATAAGCAACTGGGAATGCAAAGTTTGCTGCCCTGCGCCACAGAAGCTGAAAAACGGAACAATAAAACATGGGAAGGATGTGAGCTATGAAAACTAGACAACACGAGCGTGAAATAGTAAAATAATCACCCTGAAATGTTCCGAAGTGTGGATAGTCTTGCTGCTATATATAATCAAGTACCCCATCGGCTGTTCACACGGCGTTTTTTGTCTTTAACCTCATTCCGCATCTTCCTCCTCCTCATGCACATCGGCATACAGCAGCTGTCTCAGAGAATATTTTTCTTCATTCATACTTGACAAGCAAGGAATTAAGGAATTTCTGAGCTTTAAGGCACGTGAAACGAATATCCGGTTGTTACGAATACCTTCATCAGATGTCGAAGTTGTGAAAGAAAACAAAAAAAATGAAGCGGTAAAAGAAAATCGATTCTTCTTGGAAATAACTACACAGAGATGTACGCGGCGAACTGGCGAGCGCTCGCATAAAGGAAAGCCCGGGGACCATGAACAATAACATCATGCGCCGTATGTGGCTTGCCGAAGCATGAATGAAAAAAAAGATCAATCCTTGCGGTCAAGTGGCACCAATGGTCGATCCGGTGTCAAGCTGCCGCTTTTCCAAGCGAAAGCCACTTCGCAATAGCTGTCTTTCCATTCGCTGCACGTCAGAGCCACAGGCGAAGCCACTTAATCTTATTGCAGAAGCAGTATGGTATAAAAGCAAAAGCAAGAGCCATTTGATCTGAAAGAGTAAGAGAGGGACGCCCCCCCTCCTCCCCCTTTACAGAGTAATTGGAGCACCCCCGCCCACTTACACAGAGTGGTCTGGCCACAACGTTGTCTAATATGCCAGCCCTTCAAATGGTCATGGAAGAGGCAACCGCCACCCCCCCACCAGGGCTTTCTTAATAGAAGCTCTCGGTTGCTTCTTTCCTCTTGACAGATGATTGCCATCTATTTTATCTCACGCCGCCTTACCACTTTTACGCTGTCTCTGCACCCTTTCCGCCCTCAGCCTCAACTCTCACTCTTCCAAACCGGCTGCTTTTCTGGTAAAGGCAGCTGCTAGGCTGCCAACGCTTTTGCTTTTTTTCGTCTTACCACCTACATCCTTCGCGTTTTGCTTTAATTCTGTGTGTACATTTTTTCTTCGAGCCTTTTCTTCCATTACTGAATTTTCGCTTTGTGTTTGGCATCTGGTTCTTTCAAAATATCGTCGTTCTCAGCACTACGCCTCGTTTTTGGCCCACTTCTGGTGAGATGATCCTTCTCGCATCACGACTCCTATTGATTTCTTGCTTTTGCGGGAATTGCTTCGTTTCCTGTTTCAATTGCTATTTCGAGATCACCTTGACGGTGATGTATTCATACGAAAGCCATACATGCCTCATCAAACCCGAAAAGTGACCGTCGACATCGGCGCCACCAACACGCGTGGTGCAAAAAATAATCATGTTGACGTCACCTTAAGACGTCATATGACGTATTATGACGTCTTAAGGTCATAGACGTATTATGACGCTCTGAGGTGACGCCATAATGACGTCACAGGTCGTCAAATGTTCCGTCCGACTTCATCACATGCCATCGCCACTTGGTCAAAGGTAAACGCTTTCCGGAAGGGGGGGGGGGTGTGGATGAGATGATCAATACATCGACTCAAAAAAAAAAAAACAGCGTTCGCCTTGGAGTCACCTTAGGCGAATACATAGGTGGCGTATGACTTTTTTGTACACCGCATTATTTGTACACTGCTTTACCGGTTGGTAGGAAGCAATAATGCTGAGTCAGCACACAACGGTGTGCCGAAATGTCACATTACTCGGTTTCAGATGCGCCAGAACTCCACAGTTCTGTTTTTTTATTCGAAATACGGGGGCAAACAAACAGAAACTTGTCTCGTTAAGGAAGCGGGTTGGTAGGTTTCTCAATCGGCTCTTCTTTTGCTTCAAAGCTACCGTACTCTGACGTTACTGAAAGTAACGGTTATATATACGCGAAAGATTGATGAACAAAACGAACGCGAATGCTCCGCTTCAAGTTTTCCTATTTTAGTTTTTGCTTGTTTGTTTTTTTTCTCTCACACAGTCGTTCTAGTCAGTAGCGCTTGTGCCAATAGCACTAAGTGCATGGCGAATTCGTGTTCTCCCTGTGCTTGCGGAGTACATTATCTCCGAAAAATAAAAAATAAATGAAATCTAGTCATTCAACGCGGAGTATCTTTTAGGAAATAGGGTTCAGACGCAGAATGTCGCAGATAGAAAACAAATATGCAAGAAATAATGATGACCCTAATGCTGTAGCACCCCTTAATGACACATTATTGCAGCTAGGAAAAATAAATGCTGCTCAGAAGCACTCTATCGTAAGAGCTTGCAGTACGTTTGAAAACAAATCAATAGGATACATCAGGAAGACTGTAGGTATTATTTCGTTTAAACTATGACGGTTGCTGTTGTTCACGCTTATTTGATGCTACCATGAATCACAATAGACGTGTATCACGGATTATTGGCGCAATATTTATTAGCTTCACGATAAGTATAACGTTAACTTGCCTCAGTTAAGTCCTAGCATCACTCCCATTTTCGAGTCCATTTTGCGCCACGCACCAAAACAAATTGATCTCGCTGTTTGATGTTAACTCGAAAAGCCATTAGTGGAGTTCAGTGGGTGTACTAATGGAGCTGAGTCGCTGGTTTTAGGTTCTGTTTGGTCTATTACTCCAGCGCTCAATCTGTCTCCGAAAGTGAAGCGAACATGGCTGCACTCTACATTATCTGCGCCATAGAGAAGCCATCATTAAAGTTAGAGTGGCAGGCATATCCCAGCGTACCTACGCCGACTCGAGCACAGTTAAAGAAAGCTAGCACAGATACGGACACTTGATTTGCCTCTCTAAAGTTGTAACTCTATGGATGTATGGATGGATGGACATTTGATGAATCCCGTTTGAATCGGGGTGATGAAAAATGTCATCATGCTATTCATTGGCCGTCTCTATGCTCTGTAGTTTGTACCAATAAGCAGTGAGTTCTGACCTTCCCTTTCCTCCAAATTTGCACTGCTACTGTGCAACCTTTCCATTCGATTTGTTCCATAGTTTTCCTCTACCAATCTTCCAGTCTTCTCTCACCGACGCAATGACCTGAACTGCCGTTTAGTGTGCGCGCGCGACAATGTGCACTCCGAGGAGCTGCTCTTGCTTCGAATGTGCAGGTCAAGCTGCCTTGAGCCAGATTACAGACATGGGGATTTATTTGTCGTTAGGCTTAGCCGACTAACGAGAAGATCGGCTTAATGAGAACGCTAGAAAGCAGAAGTAAAAGAACCTGGTAGATGTATAGACTTTGCTAAAACTGCTGCTTGGGCGAGTTGGTTCGTGATTAAGATAGATTAACCAGCGCAAAAAGACGAAACACTTAAGAAACACACACATACAGCGCTGATGTGTGGGTGGGTGTGTGTGTGTTCCTTCTTATATGTTTCGTCTTTTTTCGCTGGTAAATCTATCTTAATGATGCATAGGCGACAGTGATTGTGTTTCAGTAGCTTGGCTGGTGTAAAATAAGAAATACTTTGCGCTTATCTCTGGTCGCTGGCGAACGATGGTATATAAATACAGCTTTTTAGATTTTCTCGCATAACAGAAAAAAAGTGACATTATCTGCTACGTGGGTCCTTCGATCAAAGCTGCACAATAAAAGCACTTTATCAACGGGATACGCATGTTACCGCTTTCCCCCTTTGTTGTTCGCTCGGGCTCTTCAGTAGACTTGTACTTTTGGAATTCTATTGGTCTCCCGGCTTTAACAGAAGCCGACCAACTACTCACCATTAGGCTGCAGTGCTTAGAAAAGCTTTATCGAGGCTGACAACGACCTGAAAAATAACGAGAACTAGTATCTTAACGTTAACCCAAAACGAATCTGTGCACTCCGCCATCGTTTTAATCCCCGTTTCTTTTTCCTCATCAGCACGGGGTGATTGATTGGACTGTTTATCTGCTCTTTGTGTCAGGTCCCTTCAATGTAAATGTGCTGTTACAGCGAGGCGGTTTTGTAGGAGCATGCTTACAGCGAACAGAAGCGCTAGCAGCAATTTGGTGCCAGCGTTGTCACGCCACGGGGGCGGCTATAACACCCCCCCCCCCAAAAAAAAAAAAAAAAAAAAACTTTCGCCTCAGTAACTATGCAGCCCAGGATGCTCAAATCAGCCAATGGCCGTGAAGATGGTTGTATGGCGCGATCATTTAGGTATATACCACCATTTGTAGAATGAAAGGGGGACGATTTTTAGCTGATTTTGAAAATAATTGTAAATTAAGGCCGCGAGCTGCGTTAAAATGTTTGTCTCGCGTGTTCTCAGGAGCCTCGACTACCGATCGGCAGCGTTCTCTGACCATGCAGAAAAAGTGTTCCAGGGCCCCTTTAAGAGATGTAGATCTTTCATTGTATGGTGTGATTAAGTGTGAGATAGTAAATTTCTACTTTTTTCAAATGCTTCGCGTTATTTCGCTTTGGTGTATTTATGCCAGTATTGTCCTTTTTTTCCTACTTTTATTTCTGACATATTTGGCAGCCTTCGTCCATATTTCTCTGTTACTGTGTCAGAATAGCCTGTAAGATAATGCTGAACTTGTTATCGAAGCACCTTGTGGCACGTGCTTTTCAAAGGAGCAGCTGTACCCCCTCTGACTCCTACATCGACTAGTTTTCTTGTCTCGTTGCTGCACTCGTCCAGTTGTGATTAGCTCGTTACTATGTCTACATTACGCCTAAATCATAACCTCTGGCAGAATTACCTCCCCCTGTTCACGGCGGCACCGAATGTTTATTTAACTAACAGATCATGTCTTCATTGCGTCGCTTATTAAAATCCCACGTTAGTGAATCTGCTCACAACTTGAGCACTGACGTTTTACATATCGTTCCGCCTGTAATACCGTGTTCACAGTTCGTATTTCATTTAAATCTTTGACCGGGAGTCTCAGGCAACTTCATTAATCAAAGCGCAGTTCTTTGTGGTATATACTCGTTAGCGTGATGGCTGCGCCCTTATATGAGCATTTATTAAAACATCAATGCACACAGCCAGGCATTCATGGAAGTGCCCAGGTGTTGCTGACTATAATCGCATTTGTTGGGGCATCAAAGCCGCTGATGTGTTCTCCACCTCCCACCCCCGATTAAAAAAATGAAAAACAACCAACATCTGCAACAGTAATCACTCTTTAAAATCTCATGTTAGTGAATCTGCTCACAACTTGAGCAGTCACGTTTTACATGTCGTTCCGCCTGTAATACCGTGTTCACAGTTCGCATTTCATTTAAATCTTTGACCAGGAGTCGTAGACAACTTCAGTAATCAGTGCACGAGCGATAACCTAATGTAAAGCTTACTGTAGGTTTCAGACGTCGCAAAAGCCGTGATTGAGTTTGAGGCTCGCCACTGTCAAACACCAGATCAGCACATATTAGCACAGCTCCTCCCTATCTGAACGCAAATGCAACGCATAATTGCCCGTTTGTAATTTGTCACCGAAACAATCCGAACCCTGGTTTCGAGGGGTATCGGCTCGACTGCATAGAATCGCAATAGAAACCGGCACGGCGAAAGATTTGTTATGTTAAGTTTGTGGGATTTCGTGTTCGATGCTTTACAATGATTTTGTTTCATTCTTATTTATCGGTGTTATTGCTGTTATTATGGTCGTTTAATTTGTTTTCTCGTAGTGTTCATTTTAGGATTCGAAAGGCTTAGGAAAACTAGACGGTGATACACAGTTATTATTACTATTATTATTATTATTATTATTATTATTATTATTATTATTATTATTATTATTATTATTATTATTATTATTATTATTATTATTATTATTATCCCGTCCGTTCATATTTCTTCACATCTATGATTTTGAATAGCCGGCCTTATTTGGCAAACTTCCCAAAATTTAGGGGGTTAAATACAAAAAAGAATAAAAGGAAAAAGAAGAAGAAGAAGAAGCAAACGAACATTTTACGTTAGTAAACTTTTAGGATATATAATCAGCTCTAAACAGTACATAGGTCCTAGCCCAAGAGAGCGTCATTTCCCATTTCATTTATGTTCGCGGTGTTTTGGAGTTATTCACGGCGTAACGCATCTCTATTCACCTTAGTTAAGTCAAGTCGTTCTCGAAGTCAGACATTTTACTCCATTAGAGGAGCGAGGCGCCCTAACTTTAGCCGTCCATGGCTGAACCTGCCATCATATTGAAAATCTGCGATATTGAAAATCTGGAATTTCTCGTGTTCGAAATATTATCAGTGCAGGTGCGATGACGCCGAATGGAGCCATTTGTCATAGTTTGTAAGTCCGCGAAACGCGTTTCCTACACGACATATATAAACCTTTGCCGCGCTCGTCTTCTTTCACATCGATATATTTGCGAACGCAACAATCTCCTCTCTCTCTCTCTCTCCTGTTCCTTCCTTCCTTCATACGCCACACGCCAGGGCACGATTCTCGTTCAACTGAATAAAGACTTCATTGTTCGTACAAAACCTGGAATCGATGCGCAATATTGTAGCCTCTTATGCAAAGAATGTGGATCCGTGTAGGTCCGTGTTTCCTTGAAACGGCAAGAACAGAAATTTTGCGAAAACGAAACTTTCCTATTGATCAGCTGCCGCTTTAGAGTTTAAGTTACGAGAGTATATGCCAGGCTCTCAAGCTTCAGTCGTTACCGTTCTTGGAACCTTTTTTTTCCTTTTGGTTGCACCGGATTCAAAAGCGGCCGCTAAAGTTTCCCTTTCGAAACGTTTGTTTTTTTTTCAGCTTTCTCGTAGAATATTTTGCAACAAAAAAAAAAAAACAAATAATTTGTCATTTCTGGAGTGTAATGCCTTCGTAACCTCCTGGAGGACTCTTCCACATTTTTTTTTCTTTTGGCTCAATAAAGCGAGCACTGGGTGTTTACACGCCTCAGAGCAGGAGGATCTTCTCCCACCAAATTTCATCTCGGTCATCGAAAACGGAGGCGCCACATAAATTCTAGAAAACGAAAATAACTGAAACAAAACCCAACAATAACATGATCGAACGCAGTGTTTTCGTTCTCGTGTGAAAGAACTTCCATCTTCCTCCTAGGCTTCAATCGTGGCACTCGCATCCGTAGTTTACAAATTCCTTAATAACTGCCCATTAGAGTCACTTCCCGTTCTAAACCTCTACATTCCGGACCAGCCACATGGTTTGCTCCAGACTCGACTTATGAAGACCGTTAATTTTTTGATAGCCAAACTCTCCAGCTGCGCAGCTGTCGGGTTCACACCTTCTCACCTACCGCAAGAGCAGGTTTTTAAGGCGAGAAGCCTTAGATGCCTCATCAAACGCGGAACTAACCGTTGTATTCGGCGCACCGTGTGGGGGCGTCAACACGAGTAATGCAATAAATCACCATTACGTGATAAGGTCACCATATGTCGTCTTCATGACGTCACAGATCGCCAAAATTTGTGACGTCATTTTAACACGTCATTTGTGACGTCATTTTAACGATGTCATGTGATGATATCATCACATGACATCGTCGCTTGGTCAAAGGTGGGCCGATCACGGAGGCAGTGCAAAACCAGGTGAGGTGACGAAAGCTTGCAATGCCTCCGATCCCGGAGGCAGTGTGAAACCACGTTAGGTGCAGAGAGAATTCGGACGGGGGCGGGGGATGAGCAATACGTCGACTGAGAAAAAGAAGGAGATGGCTTTCGCCTTCGAGTCGTCTAAGACGAATGCGTAAAAAACCCTGTGAGTTTTTTTTATTGATGTATAGGAGAGGTTGGTGATTTTATGGCGGCACCGGCCACTTCTTCTCGCTTAGCAAACGAAATATACAACAGTGAAAAATAAAAGGGGCACAAATATGTCGGGCAGTAGAACAGAATATTTGCAAACACATTATAATCCAACTGCACGTGAGTCACAAATATTCGAGCATGAGTTAAGGTATAAGTAAAATGAGGTCACATACGTACAAATACAGATGTTTTGTTAGGCTCACCATATAAAGGAAAACACATAAAACACAAATACTTACACATAATACAAGTGATGACAACATCAAATATTTTGAACACAGGACAAGATTAGTGTTAGGCATTTTGGTTACTGGAAAAAGCGTACTTTCATATTTCTATAGAATATTTGTTTGTTCGAGTAACTTCAAGACGACAAGCGCTCTTTTCTAAAAGACCCGCTGTTGGCCATGGACCTAGTCCCCACAGTGCCGCTTGTCAGCAGCGACTGGAGCACAATTTTTTTTTCTTTTTTTCTAGGCCAGTCTTCATGAAATGTGCCCAATTATAATATGCAGTGTTGAAAGCTGGGCGAGTTGGTACGGCTTCATCTTGGCAGCTTGCATTGGACTATCTTACACTCCGTCCTGCCCCTCTGTTCGATCGAAGATTATCGACGATTTTCTCATGGGTGCCGCCGTGTGGCTTAGCGGGCGGTGCTGTCTTTAGTCTGGACACCCACTCGCCTTTGCATGGCCACACGCACTCCGAGCCGTTTTTCCGCACACCAGAGAGGATGAAAACGCGAGCTGCGAGACCACTCCTCCTCGCCCTGTGAAAATGGTCTATATTATGGCGATTAACACATTTTAAACGTACACCGTCTAGCAAGACCTATTCACTGTAGATTGGTTTGGTTTATCTCAAGCCTACGAATAAAAGATGCTCACTAACACAAAACCACAAGTTCGGGTTTCAAAATGCGGGGCAGTTGTCTGGAGTTTCGCCATTACTCTTCGGTAAGCCCGAGTCTGACTTCGCGTCGTTTACCCACTGTAGCCTGACTTTGTCGACAGCCTCCTTTACTTCGACGACTGCGCCTCCTAACTACGAAGAGAAGTAAATATATAAGTACATGTATTAATAATTACTTCCATTACACTGTTGGGTCTTTACTTTGTATAATAATGAAGAAATGTAGCCTCAACCATTATATGTAGTATACTGTGCAAAATGATGAACTGTTGTAGTAAGCTAATAAATCGGCCTCTTCATTTACAAACAACAAATAGAAATAAGCATACAGGTACAGCGCCCGGCGATTTAAACGCGACACTCGGAGCGCGTGGCTGCTGGCGGTGAGCGTGACGGTGAAGGTGAGAGCATTCGAGAAACACGGTGACTGAATCCGGTAGACAACCGTTCAGTCTGTGGTTCTTTGTGTGCAATTTGTGCGTGCACTTCGACGATACTGAGGAAGCCGTTTAAGACCCGCCACCACACAGCGGCCAATATTTGTAAACGAACACACGTGTTGTTAACCAGCTGGCTAAAACACGTCAGCGGGCTAGTTGGTTAGCATGACTAAGCGGAACTTCATTGAGGTGAACAAAGAGAACAGGCACATACACAGCGCTGTGTATGTCACCCACAGTAATCGGTGAGCCATATGTTTGTTAAAGTTGATTCCTTCTCTCTCTCTTCTTTTTCATTCCTGTGAGGGTTGCATTTACTCACTCTATCATGGGTTAACCAACTTGTCCCAGTCTTCTAATGCGCTGTGTTCCTTGTAGTGTTTCACCAACACGCCGAGGGCTATATAGGCATTGCGATGGTAGAGCGGACTTAGTCCACATGGTTTGGAGCTGTCCTAACTTTGATGAGCCAGACAGATGCAGAGAGTCCTGGGAGTCCTTGCTACTCAACGAAGAGGAAAATGCTCAACGGCAAGTCATTGGTCTCGCCCTAACCGCCGCCACGTCCCAAGGGATCCCGGTCGACGGTTAGGGAGGATGAGTGTGGGTTTAGGCTGACGCCTCTACCCCGTCATCTATTTGACGGGTGCCAATAAAGTTACTTCTCTCTCTCTCACCAACACGCCCAAGCTTCTACACTAAGTTAAACAACTGCCTTGTTCTTACAGTTTCATGACATCCCGCAGGGGGAAAGATAAAGAATTGAAGAAAGGGAGACTAGCCTGGACTGTCAAGATTTTACTTGGTTTGCTACCTTGCACTGCGAAAGGAACACAAAGAGAGCAACAAACAAAATGAAGCGGACCACTGTTCAAAGTTGTTTATGCACAAGATTATGCGCGCGTTAAAGTACAAGGTGTTCAAAGTTAACGAAACGCCATCCTTAACGCTTTCGTTTCCATAATGCTTCGTGGAAATGCCAGCCTTTGCTAAACTTTTCTTAAGACCCTTGCAGAAACTTCGTCGTCTCGGCTAATGCCACGCAGCGCTAGCTCTGCCAGACTCACGGGAGCTAAACTTCATTATGTACGTCGCTTCCAACACGTCTTAAGGGCGTTAGCGACGCTATAGTTGCGCAAATGCACCGTTGTCGCAAGCTGCTCTCCTTTCGCAACCATAAAACTTGTACTCATTCTTGTATAAACACGTCGGCGGGTAGTGTTCGTTCTGTGCACTTTCTCCTTGTATTTTTTGCGCTTTTGTTGTACAAGAATGAATCAGTACCAACTAGCTCGCCTTTCTGTTTTGCTTCAAAACTTCTCGCAAAGCAGTCTTCACGAACGAAGGTTGAAAAATTAAAACAATTCGACCGCGTACGAGAATCGGCGTCACCGTGGGGCTGAGGGATCGTTTTTCTTCGGCTTCACCGGTGTCCCTAGAACCGCGGCTTGGAGAGCTTGTTCCTTCGAGCGGTAAATCATTCGCTGTACAGCACTCTCGATCAAACGCACGAAAAGAAACTTTATCTTGGGCATGTGGCTGCAGTACGAAGGATGGCTGTTTGTTCGAACGGCTTTCTTTTCAACCAAAGCTTGTTACGAGTTGCAGATTTCTGTAACGGCGGCGGCGGCGGCCTAGTTCGTGAAAAGCCGGCACTGGCGAGTGTACAAAAATGATTGTGTACCTAAATGAGGCCCTCGACGGTACGCCGGTCAAATGCGTATTTGTGTGCGCCGTTCTGCAAGAACTGATGCTCCCTCGATCGCGGGCTGGTTGGCAGTCGGTCGTTACTGACATGGCAATGGGCTCTTTTTATCGAGGTGATTTGTCATTTCACGTTTAAACATTTCATTGTTTCACGCATGACCGTCCTTGTTGTCTGTGGCAACAAAAGTGTTGCACTCCTAAGGACATGGGTGAACGCCCGATTCCCGGCATAGAGGAAGGAAACAGTTACAGGAAGCATCGCGCAATGCAATGGAAAGAAACTTAGAAAGTTAGGTGTTCAGGTACGCACACGCGAAGCTTTGCTTGCTCCTAGTTTGCCTATAGGAGAGGAGCTCCCAATATTTTTTCATAGAGCTGGCAAAAATGGAGGAATGCCGCACCAATATCATCTTGCGACGCTTCTTCTTCACGTCTAGGAGATATGTACATGGAAGAAATACTGCTCGTCTGGCACGATGTACCAGGAGATATGGATTCTGTGGATGTAAATGTAGGGTCTAAAAAATTTACAGTGCACGTTATTTATATAATTTTACACAAGGTCTGAATGAACACGTGAGCTAGCTCATCAGCATATTTTTTTTCCAAATACCTCATAAAACTGGTATTTATACAGAAGACTACTTATCTTGTGTTTAACGATGCCGGTGCCGCTAACAGCTTAACACGGTAGTAATAGTTGTAACAGCTTAGCTTGTGAAAAAGGTGTTCGCAATTTGTATTGTGATTTCCCATAACTATTTTCATCTTGTTCTGTACAATAGTTTCATTATTTCAGACCATCAAGTGATGTAAGTCTTATTGCTGTTTCTTCTGTGACTGTATTCATGGCTCCTGAGTGTATGGTTCCTAGGTCCCCTCGAGCTGTTTTCAATAGCTTTTTGCCTGATGGAACCCCCAACATTTTGCGTTGGAAGTTCATATTTCAAAGTTCAAAGTAACTTCTGATTTTACTGGATCGCTTATGTCTCGCCTTCCCTTTCTATATATATTATGTTCCTACCAGGTGCAAAAGCTTGACTCGAGAAAGAGTACTTAAAAAAAGAAAAAGGAAAAAAAGATTCTAATACACGAAGCACAGTTAAATCTCAGGAGCCCAGCTAAGCTGTCCAAAAAGCACGGCAATACGTAGAATTTTCATAATCTGCTTTGGTAGCTCATAAGCTATTCGAATTTCGTGGCGGATTCTCTTACTCGCTTTTTAGACATTACGTCTAGCCGTGTTTCAGGCTCCGGAAGAGCTCTACTTTTGCGGTCTTGTAAAAAACCACAAGCCGAATTTCCAGACTATGAGCTATTTCCTTTACGTACATTGTTTTGAAATTTGGATACGAAGCCTGTTTTGTCTTACCGGCTCGGACGCTATAAGGCGGAAATATCAACAAAAGAACGCTGGTTCTCAAAAAGTAGGTCATTCGCATTTCTATTTTTACCTTTTTTCACTTTCTTTGCTGCTGCAAAATTTAAGACGGCGGTAAGTAGAATTCAGTTTAAAAATATAATATGCAGAACTAATAACGAAGTTTTCCCTATATATCACCGACAAAATTTCAAATCATTGGAGCTACCTTGCGCTTCCGTTTATGTAAAAGCACCTTCTCAAGCTTGTCAGGCACATTACTGAGCTTCAAATTTAACCTTACGCTGGAACGAATTCTTCGATAATGATTTTACATTACTTTATTACGAAATACAATACATCATGTGAATTGGTTTCGAAAGCTGTTCTTAAGTTAACGTAAATTTTTCGGAGATACTCTTGAAGAACTAGAATTCTTTTGATCTAACGAAAGACTTAAAAACTCTCATCTTAAAGCATAAGCTAGACGAACTATATGCTATGTAGAATGTTAATTAGTTTTTAAAATAAGTGCATACTTCAGTACATGCCTACTGTATTCACTCGCAAAAGATCCCGCCTAGTCATCGCTAATGTTTGCAATCCTGTCTTTTAACAATGTCATAAAGTAACAGATGTGTATATGTATACCTGTTTCATTTCAATAAATGTCTCGTACAGTAATATAGTTTTCCTTAAGAAAATTTACCGAAAGAATAGAGAGAGAGGGAGAAAGGAAGGCAAAGCAAAGGCATGGAGGTCAACCTGGTCGCACCCGGTTTGCTACCCTACACTATGGGAGGGGAAAGATAAGGAAAATAATAGAGAAAGAAATAAAGAACAATAAGCAGCTGTTGTAACCCTCTAGGTGGCAGTGTCCAACCTGCTGTCTCCCTATTTCGTCTGTGTTCATATTTGCGTATGCATATCGAATAACAATCGTAATAATGGTAATAGCACATTAACTAACGCCACACTCACGTACCTTTAACACATTCAGAGAAGTACCTTATGTAAACGGCTCACATGCTGTAAGCTTACGAAAGCACTTCGCCTCTACAGAGGCGCAACATTCTTCCACCGTTGTCAAAAACAAAACAAATTAGTAACCACAAAAATCGTCTGTCTTACTTTTTCTCTCATCGCTCACTGACCAAGCTTTCATATTTTCATTCGAAAGAATTTTATGCACTGCCTCGAAAAATTGCGCAACGATGGAAGCTTGATTCCGTATCCGCCAACCATTGGGAACAATTTCATAGCCTCGTTTCTTCGCGCGACCGCAGTAAACATTAGGCACGTGCATACGCGCATAAAGATACGAACACGCAACACATTTTATACGCCAGCCAAGTTACAGGGGCAAAGCAGACCAGCATTGACAAAATCTTTTGACCACCGATATTTCCCCTGAAAAACTCCTGCACATGCGCTTATGCTGTTCTCCATGAGCTACGTCGTCATTGCTTCTCGTAATTTCCCCTTGTTGCCTTTCTACTTTTTTGTTTCCCTAGCACTCTTCCCTAATGTATCTCTCAGATCCAACCACCATTCTCCTCCCTAAACCTCCCCCTTGTTTTCTTGTGCAATTCTTGAATTCCTGCCTCTTCATACTCGCTGCAAGGACATTGCCCTTGCTCTGGCTCCCCCTCAATGACGTCATAAAATTCGAAACTACCGTACGACACTGCATCGTAAATGTCGAAGTCACCTCAGGTCTTTTCTGTGTGTGGGCCCCTGCGGCCGTAAAGGGAATGACCCGTAAGTGAGCACGGGGAGGATGCCGTCACAAACACGTGTCTTTAGCTCGCTCGTTACATTAATGCGTCACTCGGCCAACGGTGAAAGGAAGAGCACAAGGATGAGATTGAGCCGACGTGGCTGAAAGAATGAGGACAAAAGGAATTAGCGAACACGGTCATCCGCCTTGCCCGCCGGACTCATACTGATTGCATATTACGCAGACTCGGAGAGAGATGTAAGCTCGCGCGAAATTCGTCATTTTTCTTTTTTACTCAAGCCTTATATGTATCATCACGTCATGAAATGTTCCAGATTTGGTGAAACCTAACGAGACATCACGAGACGGAAGCGTCAACATGAATGTCACAAAAGAAAAGCTGACGAATCAAGCGCTAAGTTTGTTGAAAGTCACGTGATACTCAAATGCATGCAAGTGTGCCGATAGTTCCATGACCTCAATGTAAGGGGACGTCACATCAATGGCGTCGCGCTGCGAAGCCATAGTGACGTCACAGTTCTACAAAAGTTTGTGACGTCACGATGACATCATCATGTTGCCATGGTGCCTTCGGGACATGACGTCACAAGATGACGACATCACACGACATCTTCGCTTGGTCAAAGGTCAAAGAGGTCACGAAGACAGCCGGTCGAGATGGGAGCGCAGTGGCTCATAGGAGCTCGCAGCTCCATCACATTCCCCGATGTCGCAGATTACCCTGTATAAAATTCGCATCGCCGAGCATATTGAAGCTGACACAACGGGGAAGCGAAGCGTGGAAGAAGGGCAGAAGTTACCCAGGTGAAGCGAATAGCCTTCCGATAGGCGATCGGGGTTGGTGAGAACATTCTTTGGTGCCCTCTGGTTCTCGTTTTTCTTTACCAAGTTCATTTTCTCACCACTTATTTTTTTGGGGTTCCAGGCTTTTGCTTTGAGCTCTACGCGACGCCGCTGTGATATCGGAAAGGCAAAAAAAAAAACGGAAATACAGAACTTAGACGATCATATTCTACTCGAAGCGAGCGTTCACGCTCTCCCGAATTTTGTCATTTTCGCTTCTTTTTGTCGTTTATATTGAGCATTAGGCTTGCCAGAGCTGTCGTTCTTTATTTTTTGCATTCCTTTATTTTTTCAGAGTTAGCGGTGAGTTCTTTCCGTTGCATATTTCTCGAGTGAACAATGCACAACCCGCGAATGTGATCAACTGGTTACGGCGCTAGAATGCTGACTAGAAGGTCGCGAGGTCGAATCCTGACTGCTGCGGCCGCAGTATGATGAAGGCGAAAAGCTTGTAGCCTCTGTACTTCGATTTAGGTGCACGTTAAAGAACACTAGATGGTCAAAATTTCCAGTGCATTCCACGACGTCATTCCTTGTAATCATATACAGGTTTTGGGACCTAAAAGTCCGACAGTTATTATTATCGTTACGAAAAATGCAGAAGCATGGCTCGCAGTAGGAGCTTCAATTGTAAATTCAGTTATGTGTTTCAGCAATTTGAGTCATCCCTCATATATCGTACCGTGCATTCGAGCGCTTGTCCAAACCACCGGCGTCTCACTCTTTTTTTGTATGGGCTGTCGTCTTATGGGAAAAGATACGAGCTGATGCTGGTAAAAAAGGACTCTCCTCTTCTGTCAAACATACGCAAATGGCGCTGAGAAGCAGAACTTCGAGACGGGCACTGTGAATAGGAATTGATTTATGGACATTACTTCGAGTAACGCATTTTGCACACGAGTGGAACAGCAATATAATATTATAAGCACCGGTGACAAAAGAATTCATATTGATCAAGAGAGGCTAGTCGAAGCGCGTGAAGTTGCCAGCTATCAGCCTTTTTGCACGAGAAAGTTATTCATAATCAGCGCTAACAAAACCAAACTTTTCTCCTCCGGCAAACGGCGCCTATTCTCTCAGCTTTAAATCTGCGTTTGAAATGTATATAAATCTACTCCCCTGGGCAAAATCGTCCCTCCAATCGCGAGCATAAACTTTCTCGATTTGACGTCACCTCCCAATTCTAAGCACCGCTTCACTGCATTACCGATGTCAGCAATTCTGTTTTCCCGACGCACAAAGGTGTATTCCTTCATCCGGAATTTGAATACGCGCTTCCTTCCTTAATCTATGCCTGGGAAGCCAATTTCATGCATCATGCAAAGCGCTGCCAAAATAACGTTCCGCATTGATTTAAAGTTGACTTCGTGCACGCCTCACCTTCGTTTTCCCATATTTATTTTTTTTTATGCAATCCAGTCGCGCACTCACGCAAGTCTTTTTTTTATCATACCACTAATGGAGATGAACCGCGTTCTTACCAAATAATTCGTTATATCGAGAAAAAATTCTGATAGATTACCTCCGTCATAACGCAAGGAAGTCGTTATAACGCTGAGATACCTGTTGTTCCTGAGTATGGAATTTTTATGAAGATGAACAGACACGGAAAACTGCGTGTACGGCTCGTTTGATGAAAAAATGATAGCTTTTGAGAAAAATAATAACTTTTAATCAAGTTGAGGATCAATAGAGGTACCATCCCATAACGAAGAATTACAGACACCGTTAAAGTTTTTTCGGCCTACCGAGCGGCTTCGTTGATTGGACCGTTTATTTTACCATATTGCCTCAGCGCGCAATAATGCTGGAGTGGAAGAACGCTGAAATATTTCCGGCGTTTTATAATCTCGCTGAAAAATTACCCGGGAAGTTTGGTTTCATATTCGTGGGTCTTCATAAGTCACGCGTCATAGGACACTTAAATGAATGCTAATTTGTTACCTTTTTTTTTCCTTTGTGAGGGCAAAAACAAATGACTTGCACAAGTAGTGCTGATACAGCCTTTTTTGACGATTGCGCTCAGCTCACGTTCTTGATCTGAAACGCTCTGTCGGTCTGCACTTTCAAGATTTCTAGGATAAGGGGAAACTGAAAGTGAGTCATATTTTAAAGCCTTTAGGTAATCTGTAGCTGGAATCCGTTCCAATTCCTTTTGTTCTTACCTTAAATTCCTGATTTTTCACCCGAAAGAGAAGTATTACTGGAATATTGTAGTTGTTGACTGGCGTTTATGAAAAGAACACAGTCTTCAGGAAAACGCATTGCTTTTTATATAATTATTCGTACACGGAATAAGTTTGTTATTCAATATATGGTTACTGGTTATGAATAGTTATATTAGAAGGTAAAGTTTAAAACAAGAACAAATTGCTTCAAGACGAACGTGGGTATGTATATGTGTTAAACAGCATTGGGCCAGGCATATATTGACACAAAATTTCTGTGTATGCAACAGGCAAACATTCAGAACATTAATGCCCATATCCAAACCGCTTATCCAAATGATAGGATAACTATGAACTACAAAAGCTCCTGATAAATACATTATTAAAAAAGTTCTCGGCTTACTGGCATTAGATATCTTTTCTTGAAGCTGATTTCTCATTTGCAAGGAATTGGTCGAACCTTGGGTTGCAAGTGGGCAGTGCTTCAAAAAAGAGTAGCATTTTAAGCAATCATTGGTATTTAACAAATAAAGAGCTAATGAGCAAGAAAGCTCATCAGCGGCATGTTGGTGGTATTGACCCAACAATGATTATTATGGAGGTTGACGAAGCATGTCGACGACGTGAATGGCAACGTGGCAAGTACTGCATGATCACGATTTTTACTACATCAACAAGTCGACTAAGGCGCTACGAGTGCATTTACAGCTGCGCGATAACTAAAATTGTTTGACTGCAAAGACTTGTCAGTAAGTGACGCGATAACTTGAAAACAATTACTCTCTTTTCCTTTTCTTCCTCTTCCCCGACCTTGTTCACAGACTGCTATTGCGAAAAGTGCAATTTACTCTTTCTGTAAAGCGTGCTTTGCCGTGGAACATTATTGCTTGAGGCAAAGCAACTTTACAGGATACGTAAACAGTACTGCACGGTAGGAGCTGTGCGGCAAAGCACATCCGCTATTTCCCTGGGTGTGATGGTGCCATTGCTCACGAAGTGTATGCCGTCTCGCTACGCACGTACGTAACCCTGTGCTTATGGAACAGTTCTGGCGGCGTTCTGAAACACACGTGGTGCCTTCACGGTAAGCGCACTGTGCTGTGGATTTTACCAACCCTTACTTTTACCTCCGCATCAAAGTTCGTGCGTAATCAATTGGGGGTCTTTAATTTCGGAACAAACTTGAAAGGCTCTGGCTAGCATCACTTTTTCCAGTCAACAGTAAAGAATTAGGTTGAGAAGTCAAAAAGCACACGTTTTCTAAAGCACATTACATACATACATACATACATACATACATACATACATACACACACACACACACAACACACACACACACACACACACACACACACACACACACAACATACATACATACATACAACATACATACATACATACATACATACATACATACATACATACATACATACATACATACATACATACATACATACATACATACATACATACATACATACATACATACATACTATAGGAGCGGCGGCTGCAAGCGTGCTGACCGTAAAAGAGAACGATGGACGATGGCGCGCTCGCAGCTCGCGCTCAGCAGCCTCTGGCAGCGGGCAGTGGCAGCCAAGGCTTGGGCCAGTAAAGATGTGTCTCTTTGGGTCTCGGCCTCATCTCTAAAGGGTTCAGGGCTAGATGCAGCCGCAAAACCCCACAATACATGAACAACACTTCTTGCGCAAATTTTTCTCAGACAACGGACGAAACAGACACGGACGGGCGCCCGTCCATGTCTGTTTCGTCCGTTGTCTGAGAAAAATTTGCGCAAGAAGTGTTGTTCATGGAGTACCAACTAGCTCGAACCCACACCCGCAATACATACATACATACATACATACATACATACATACATACATACATACATACATACATACATACATACATACATACATACATACATACATACATACATACATACATACATACATACATACATACATACATACATACATACATACATGCATGCATGCATGCATGCATGCATGCTGCTCCTGCCCGTGTCAAACTAATCTTGTATGCTCTTTAATCCGTGTAACATTCACGACAGATGGGGGCCTTTATTTGCGTAAAAAATATGCCGGCATACTTTTTGTCTTTATTGTGAGTTGTCTTCTCGTGGAGAGGTAAAAGAAACTCGAGACAAGAATGCTTAGAATCAGGTATTTGACTTTACAAAGGAGATGAGAAGTCGTTAATTATTTCTTTTGTCACGTTCAAACGTTTGCAAACGCAATAGTTCAAAACCAGAAATCCAAGTACGCAAGTAAAATGGTGCGAGACGCTCTGGCTACCGCTCAGTTAGCAATCATCACGAAGTGAAAATCCGGTTTGTCAGGGCGGGCCAGGAAGGAAAGAATATAAAAGAAAACTAAGATAGAATGAGAGAAAGGACGCTTGGACTTCTTTGTTGCTACTCAGATAATTTTGTTTTTTAGTTAGAAAATGCAGTTTTTTTTTCTGTTCTTCACGTCCAGAACGTGTTAGTTCAGAGGCACGGCAACGGAAACATGCGAATAAACTGTCGGTTCAACACAATTAAATCATTAAACAAGGATAGAAACAGCGCTAGAAAGAAAGAAAGAAAGAAAGAAAGAAAGAAAGAAAGAAAGAAAGAAAGAAAGAAAGAAAGAAAGAAAGAAAGAAAGAAAGAAAGAAAGAAAGAAAGAAAGAGAAAAAGAAGAGTTTAACGCGCTTTCGGAACATGCCACTTGTTTATCGGCGGTACTCTTAATGAACCATAACACAGCCGACAACGCACACAATACTCGCTCCGTTCATCTCCCAAGATCCCTCTTCTTGATGCTTTTCCTCCCCTGAAAAATCATGGAAACTTCGTAATTGCTTTCCCGAAATTGCTCGGGAGACCGTCTCGTTCAGTTGTCCTCGCTTCTAGCTCTGTATATATTTCCTTTCTTTTTCGAGCCCCTTTGCGACGACGCTTCAGTTCTTTTTGTTTTTCCTCAAGTTTTTCGGGTCGGTCTGGCTCTTAACGAGCGAATTCCAGAAACCATTTAGCTAATTGCCGTTTCAGTGCTATTTGTTGACACGGAACCGTGCTCTTTTTGCAACGACAATGGGTCGTGGAATTTCGAGACAGCTCTTTGCTTTGCAATATTATTTCTTCCCTAGTGAATGCGCTATATTTCGCACCTGACGTTATTTCTATTTTGCTGTTACGTCTGGCACTTTTAATAACTGCTTACGAAAATGTTTCTTGTGTTGAGTTGGTCGGTTCAGCGTTTTTAGATCTAGATTTGTAGCGTTGCACTTATGAGGATCCAGGTGAATTATCCTGGCTGGCTTCGCTGGCAACATATCATGGTGAAAGCGTAACTGCAGAACAATATTTTATTAAGAGACAGTAATGGCACCAACAATTGTTTTCTTATTAGTAAATTACTATTTCAAAATTTCCAAATCACCACGCTTGCCCTGACATGACGCTTGCTAAGCGAGAAAACGCGCAAAAAGATAATGCGAGTGGCGACACCACTTTCAAATTGCCGCTCCAAACGCCGTGGCATCATAGATTCTTACGGCGTCGACTAGGGCCAACGCAGTAAATCAGTAAAACTGAAGTACATTGACCTCTGAGGATGCCATTGACTTATCACACCAAGCTTCAGGAAATTTCATTAAGCCAATGTGGCTGAAATGTGAAAAATACACTTTGAAATCCGTGACGTCGCCCTCGGAGATTCCGGCGCAAAATTTAGAAACGAAAATTTGACCTCGGTTTTCTCTACTATTAATAAACTAATGATGGTGAAATTGACGACATTAGAGTTCCCAAAGCACACGTTATCAATCTAAACTGGTTCATCGTTTCCCTTCAGTGTTTTTTTTTAAATATTTGTTGGGGTTTAACGTCCCAAAAGCACGATATGATTATGAGAGACGCCGTAGTGGAGGGCTCCGGAAATATCTAAAACATGGGGTTCTTTAACGTGCACCTAAGTCTAAGCACACGGACCTCAAGCATTTTTGCCGCCATCAAAAATGCGGTCGCCGCAGCCGAGATTCGATCCCGCGAACTGCGGCTCGGCAGTCCAGCCCCATAACCACTAGACCACCACGGCGGCGCCCTTTAGTGCCGCATTAAGCAATTATAGGGAACAGAACTGAACCGCCTTGCGGGTTTTATCCTCATACCGATTTTACGCAGTAAGGCGAAGTAACAAATTATTGACTGTGGATAATAATATTCCGCATTTATTTAAACGTCATATCCGTATTCTCCTTCTTCCTCTAAATGGTCTCCTACTAACGATCGCAATACTAAAAATCCTAAGACGCAACCTCTCGCAAGCACATAAGCTTTTTTCCAGCCATTTCGTAGTTCCAAATGTTCCTCCTCCAGAAGGAAAGAATGGAAAACACAAGTGAGGGCAGAAGAAACGAAAGAACGACAATCTAATGAAAGAAAGAAAGAAAGAAAGAAAGAAAGAAAGAAAGAAAGAAAGAAAGAAAAGAAAGAAAGAAAGAAAGAAAAGAAAGAAAGAAAGAAAGAAAGAAAGAAAGAAGAATATGCGGTGTGGCTGAGTCACGTCGGCACATTTTTTTAAGTTGACGTCCCGACACAAAATCAATGGTGACACTTTGCCCACAGAGGCGCCAGTGCTGGCGGACGTGACCAACCTGCTTTTCGTCGTCGCCGCCTTGGTCATTCCCAACTGGCCTCCGCGTTGTTTGCCACCGCTGCCGGAGTTTACCCACGCATCCGGAACGACCACCGTCTTGCGCCTTCCATATACATGCCAGTCTTCTATTGCGTGGGCCCGCCCCATCCTTGTCGCCCTCCTTATGCCATCCGAACGTCTCTCAACCCATAGCTTTCTCGCGCTTTCTCTCTTCACACACACACACAGACACACACACACACACACACATATATATATATATATATACGAGTGAGGAGAAGGACTCACGTAGTACGAAATGTAGTTTTATTAACGTTTCGGCTGGTGGGCCAGCCTTCGTCAGAATTCATTCATTCATTCATTGATTCTGACGAAGGCTGGCCCACCAGCCGAAACGTTAATAAAACTACATTTCGTACGTGAGTCCTTCTTCTCACTCTACTATCGTACCGGACCCACCGATCTTCATAACCATATATATATATATATATATATATATATATATATATATATATATATATATATATATATTATATATATATATATATATATATCGCACGTGAAATTAAAGTAGGGGGGAAGGCAAAGCATAGCATAATCTTGTATAGTAACGTATAGTATAAAGGAAAGCTATTATTTTTCAAGGGCTCGTTTATCTTTGTTAGACACAATATTAATGAGAGCTAACAGACAATAACGCCAAGGAAAGTACAGGGGGTGTTATCTGTAGTATTTAGAATGTAAATGTGAAGAAAGTAAAGTGGACGAAAAGATGACTTGCCGCCGCGGAGGGCTGCGGAGGCATCGCGACTACCGATATCCGCTATCCGCAACCGACAACTCACGGGAGCAGAATGCTCCCGTGAGTTGATAACACCCCCTGTACTTTCCTTGGCGTTATTGTCTGTTCCCAGGCAGCACACAACGTCGGGCCGATATTGGTTTTACGGCGGCTGTGCGCGGCCCCAGCTCGGGCCAGCATTGCCAGCCTGGCGCCGATATCGGCGGTGCCGTGGACATTGGCCGGCAAAGTTGGGCCGATTTTGCCGCCTTTCAGCCGATGTTGGGCTTCCACCGGCAACATTGGGCCAAGTATGCCGGCGTTCTGCCGTCTTTCCGCCGATATCGGCTTAGCCGATGTCTTTGACCGGCAACATTGGGCCGAATTTGCCGGCGTTTTGCTGTTCTTCCGCCGATATCGGCGTAGCCGATAGCTTTCACCGGCAACATTGGGCCGAGTTAGCCGCCATTTGGCCGTACTTTCGCCGACATCGGCCGAGCCGATGGTTTTCACCGGCAATATTGGGCCGAGCATGCCGTCATTCTGCCGTGGTTTAGCTGACATCGGCGGAGCCATTGGCTTATCGACGATGTTGGATCTTTCTTGTGTCCCTTCAGACAGTTATACATGCCCTGTTGAGAACGTCCTCCTGCGTCGCGGCGCTGCAAAAGTCCTCGTCACCGACAAAGGTACGGCTTTTACGGCAGAGCTAACGCAAACCATCTTGAAATAGAGCCACACCGATGGACATCACCCGCAGGCGAATGGCCTCACCGAGCGGCGAAATGAAACCCTCGCCGACATGCTGGCAATGTACTGTACGTCGAACACATGACATGGGACGCCATAATATCTTCCGCACATAACCTGAAGTTAACACGGCAGTGCGAGAAACGGCGCACATATGCCGCCATTCAAACTAGTTCCCGGAAGCCCCTCAACGACGCTGGACGCCGTGTTGCCGGCCGTCAGTGACGACAATAACCTCGACGTTGCGCTCTACCTTCAGCCCGCCGAAGAAGCCCGGCAGCTCGCCCACCTAGGATACAATCGTAATGCAATAGAGCATTACGCGCTTGAATATTTGTAGCTTAAGCTGCAGAATGCCGCTACATGGATTGCTGTACTAGCACAAATAACAAAGTTCAAATATTGTACCGTTCTAATGCAGCACGTACGACTCGGGGCGCGAAGTATCGCCGACTGAATAGCTTGCATTCTCTTATTAGTTTCTACTATGACAGTGACTAACAACTATCACTAGCACAGTCACCTTTTTACCAAAAAAAGGTGGTCTTTAGAAGAATAACTGACTGAAATTAGATGGCCACTTCGTTGACCAGTTGTTCAACGCTATCAAAAATGTTGAAACGTTATAACACATACCACTAACTTCATGGGCCGAATTCGAAGTACTTCTGTTTTGTAAATGTTTTTGCCACTGGTCGGCCGACTTCACTAATGTATCCAGCATCAAAATTCACCCAAACATTCCCGCACGAATGCTTTTAGCGGAAGTTTTATGTGAATACTAATTCTGTGCATAAATCGAGCCTGTCATCATATTTATAGCGCTATATCCTTTCAGCCGCTGAATGTCAGTTTCCGATCCCTCTGTTTACACATATTTACTCACACGCGTGTTTGGGTCAAGCGTAACAAGCGCATTTGCTTCAGTGATGTCACATAATTTTACTTTATGAAAATAGTAAAAAGCTCAGCAAGGCGTGTTGCTGAGCGAGTTGGTTCATTACTTGAGAAAAATAGGTATGATGCAAAAAAGACCGGGCGAAGTGAAGACACGTTTCGTCGTTTGAATGTTTCCAAATCAACTAGCCTGCTGACCATCTTTAACGAACTGACAAACACGTGTTTGCCACATGTTTGCCAGTTCGCATTTGCACTTCGTTGCCGTTCATTTTGTGACATACATATCTTTTTCAAGTAAAAATCTCGCTCAACGATTGCTTCCCGCGTGCTTTCAGAAACAGTCGCATAAAATTATTATTATGGCACGTGAAATATGATGAAAAATGCGGCTCCAACGTGGTGTACGCAAAGTTTTCATGTAGCGACATGTGGCAACAAGTGATGCATTGAAAATTCGACGAACGCCTTTCTCAAACGGCATGCCCATAGACATGCTGGGGGGATCGCACACCATTGTGGTAGCCTGAGCCGTGCTTTCGAGAAGAGAGAATTCCATTTTTTTTTTCGTCTTCTTCAACCTCTAACCCCCCCGCTCCCTCCCTTCCCCTCGTTCAGCGTCATTGTCGCGAAACTCGCTTGACCAGGCAGGGTAGGGTGGCCGTCCCGACGTAGGGACAAATGTAGCTGCGGGAGCAGGTTTTTTTCACTCCGACCAGCAGAATTTTTCAAGAAGTGCGGTGTGCGGACATGTTTGGTGGAAAGTCAAAATCGTGCACGAGACGGATACGTGGCAGGATTCCGGCATTGTTTTCGGCAGAGATCACCGCAGCGAGAAACCAGTGGCCCCCTGCTTCCATGTTGACCTCGCTCACCTCATATAAGGCCACGTGTTCACTACTGTTACGTGTCATCAGATTTTTGTTCTCTTCTTATCGCGTATTTTCTATTGACCATCGTGTTTTGTGTATTCTGATATGGTGCGCTTGCATTTTTTATTCGCTCGTGTGTTTAGCGATCCAACGGGCACACGTGAGTGGTTTTTATGCACGATTCCTTTCTGTTACAATCTTACCTTTAGATTAGGAATGCGTGCGTGTCTATCTTGTTTAGATGTAGAGTTCATGGGATCTTGTGGTACCGCTCGCAATGTTTTTCGCGTCGCGTGCAGCAGTTTATCCATCTTTTTGTCAGTTATCACTGAAAAAATTAAAATTACCGCCTAAAGGATAACGCTAATTTAAATGCCAGTCATCTGTTGCGAATGCCTACCGTTCCTTGGTGAATTTAATAAACGTGGGGGGGGGTGCTCCTCTGCTCGTAATTAGCTCACGCGTATACACAATCTTCTAGTCTAGTTGCCACTCTTAATCACGCTTTGTCGGCAAGCCGCCTAACATTATCTTTCTTTTCTTCGGGTCCGTCTTTAATCCTACTTTAATGTTGCCTTCGTTTACATCTGCAGAATTTTTTTCGTGATTCGGCACCGTCGTTACTGAAAAGCGCGATATCGTCCGCAAAACGCAAGTAGCTAAGATAGTCTTCGTTAATCCTTATTCTTATTTTTGCCCGTTCTAGTTCTTTCAATATTTATAGTGAATGTGCCGCGCATAACGTTGAAGAGATTGTAACTCTTCGCATAGGCGTGCGCACAGTGGGGCAGGGGGGCGGCCGGCCCCCGTAGTCACCTGAGAAGAGGTGGGCGCAAGGTCTGTCAAACAAACACATGGACTTAATAGGGGGGGGGGGGGCGATGAACCTTCGCCCCCCCCCCCCTCTGAAGGGGAACCCTGCTCACGCCTATGATTTTGCGCCTCACCCCATTCTCGATTAGGATTGTCCTGCTTTTTCTGAGGAACACGGTGGCTGTGGGGTTGTTTTAGATGTTGGCTACGGTATCTGTAGATGTTTAGATATTCCTTTATGGCATAATTATTCCGGAACTGCTGGCGTGTGTTCATATCTGTGAATAAATTTGTGTTTTTCACCTTGCAAGTGTGTTGCTCCTTAATTTCTCAGACACATGCGTAGTTGGTGCAGCAGGCCTTTCATCAATTTAGTTGTGTTAGAGACAATATTGACTTTCGTTCTCGGCCTTGCACGGTTCGACAGAATTGTGGTCTTAATAGCACACTAAGACATCAGTGGAGCAGTCGTTCTAATTAGGAAGCATTTTTCGAATATGGCACCAATGGTAGTCGATGAATGCCGTTGGGCCGCGAATAGTCTATTTCAGCGCTGCTGACTTACAGTCCAGTAACCACAGTAATACCGAACTGCCGTCTTCGGGACGCAGCCATTTTACTTTATAACACATGTATCAGCCTGTCTGATCAAGTTACTTTACGCATCGAGCAACTACCGCCGGTGTCCCCATATAAACTAGCTACGTGGAGACCACCACGGTACAGTACTACCGTACTTAACGCACGTTAAGCCACCACTGCTAAAACATAATAACGGGTGTAAACGGTCACGCCGGCGGCTACCCGACATCGGCGGGGCCGACACCACGCCAGCATCGGCTAGCATACATAGGCCCAATGACGGCTTGCCATCATCGGCTGAATAACGGCAGGCCCGTCTCGGACCGACGCTTGCTAGCCCACGTCGGCCCGAAGCCGGCAAGCCCGCATCAGCCCAATGGCGGCTAGCCGACGTCGGGCCGATGCGGGTGAAAGTAGCGCGAGCGTGATTTGCCGACGTGGGGCCAATATTGCTGCCGTCATTTGCCGACGTTGGGCCAAGATCGGTCCAATGGCGGCGTGCTGCCTGGGTTAGCTCTCATTAATATTGTGTCTAACAAAGATAAACGAGCCCTTGAAAAATAATAGCTTTCCTTCATTCATAGCGAGGGTCTCGTCCTGGCAGACTTAATGCCTTCAGGTAGTATGCGAGGGATTATTGGTCAGCTGCCAACTCGTAAAAAGATCACGTGCTACGTGACGCCAAGAGGCAAAAAAAGAGTGTTCCACACTCGCCGCCATGGCTGCGATTGGCGCTGACTAACACTCCTAGGTTTAATCAACATATATACCCCAGAAAGTGGACGGGAGGATGACCGCCGCCGTAGCTCAGTGGTAGAGCATCGGACGCGTTATTCGAAGGTCGCAGGTTCGGTCCCTGCCGGCGGCAAGTCATCTTTTCGTCCACTTTACTTTCTTCACATTTACATTCTAAATACTACAGATAACACCCCCTGTACTTTCCTTGGCGTTATTGTCTGTTAGCTCTCATTAATATTGTGTCTAACAAAGATAAACGAGCCCTTGAAAAATAATAGCTTTCCTTCATTCATAGCGAGGGTCTCGTCCTGGCAGACTTAATGCCTTCAGGTAGTATGCGAGGGATTATTGGTCAGCTGCCAACTCGTAAAAAGATCACGTGCTACGTGACGCCAAGAGGCAAAAAAAGAGTGTTCCACACTCGCCGCCATGGCTGCGATTGGCGCTGACTAACACTCCTAGGTTTAATCAACATATATACCCCAGAAAGTGGACGGGAGGATGACCGCCGCCGTAGCTCAGTGGTAGAGCATCGGACGCGTTATTCGAAGGTCGCAGGTTCGGTCCCTGCCGGCGGCAAGTCATCTTTTCGTCCACTTTACTTTCTTCACATTTACATTCTAAATACTACAGATAACACCCCCTGTACTTTCCTTGGCGTTATTGTCTGTTAGCTCTCATTAATAACGTATAGTATAGTATAGTATAGTATAGTGTAGTATAGTATAGGGAAAGGGAAGTCAGGGGCGGATGAAGGAAAGGAGGAGGGTAAGGCCACCAGCTCCGCAGTTTCCTGAATCTTAGCACCACTAGTGCATAGCTGCCACAATTTTATTTTTCTTACCGAAGGTTTACTATGTGGACTCAAGGTAGGGTTAATGCTCGTTAGATTCCAGTGGTTGGGAGGCCTTTCACAATATTGCAGCGATGTAAGAAAACCGCTTGACGCATCAACGTAGTGTCTTTCTCTTCGCAAGAGCGTTGACTAGAGTTAGACCTAACCACGAGCGCAGATTAGAAACCGCGGCACGTCCATCAAGGCGCGCAAGGTGCGTCGATGTGAACTTCCCTCAGGGGACTAACGCTGCTGCTAAGGGCGCGTTGTCAATTCACGCCTGCTTTTTCTTCCCTCCTGCATCGCTCTTTTCATGTTCTTGCCTTTTTTTTTTCTCTCACTTCAAAACTTTCGCCCTCGCTAGAACTTTTGAAACCAATGTTCTTTGCGTTCTCGTGGGCACAAACTCGAGCGAACAAAGTTTTCATTTCCGTCGCTAGCAATCACGAGAGGCGGCGAGGTGATATAAGGTCACACTCTATTCCTTCTTGCGTTAGTGGCGTCTTTTTCTTCTTTTTTTGCGGAAGTTTGCAGAAAGATTACTTTTTAAACAAAAGCAAGAAGGCTGAAGCGCGAAATCCTTATATAAAGCTTTCCGGGCGGATAACATAAGTGAACTTGCGGAGAAAGTTTCGATGACATCTATACTGAAGCCGCTCCTTTCTTGGATTCATGTTAGCCTTTCGTATATCTAGTGCATTTTTCATGCTAATATTTGTTATGTGAATTTCTCAAATACGAAATCTATTATCTTGGCAAGAAAAAAGAGTGACGCTCCCGAAGGATCAGATAAACGAACTTCTGAACAAAGCTTTGATGACATCTGCGTTCAAACTTCTCCTATTTTTCGCATTTTATCTCGTTTTGTCTATCTAAACCATTCTGCATGAGTGTAACGTTCATGTGAACTTCTCAAATACCAAATGCATTATTTTCAGCTCTTGAAAAACATTGAGTTACTCTTCACAGAATCCACTGATCTGCTAGCCTCAGCAAGGAAAAGATATCAGGGAGGGAGGGGAAGAGGGACTTCCATATAACTAATATTTGCGCGTATCAAAGATTGTGTTTCTCATTTTAGGCATGTTCAATGTTTAAATTCTGATGATACCGCTACCCACACATCGCATGGCTTCAACATCGCTGCAAAACAATCGAGATAATCTTCACAACTAAGTCCGCATCTATTCATTTATAATGAACACTTCGTTTGCATTCGTACATCATGTTTTCGGTGCGCCTGTTTAGTTTTTATTAGCTTCCTAGATGTGAAAAACGTTTCTAAACAAATATGCTTGGGGTGTGTGTAGCTCAGGACTCTATGATGTATGCCTGCAGCCTTTCCATAGTCTCATCATATCCCCAAAATATTTGTCATGCCAGACCACACTTCTCTTATCTCCAACCACAATTAAGGAGGTCGGTTATCTGTCCACAAATCACGTGGCAATTCAAGCTTGACTAATTCGTCTGATGTAAGCGATGGTATCGGCCGTAGCTGCAGCAAGCCAAAGCCGCTTAGCAACTGCTGCGAGAAGGCTTGTTATCTCAATAGATCTTGAATACATATTATAGCGGAACAAATCAGAGACATAGAAAGAAGCACACAGGAATGCTGCGTATTCATTCAAAACTAGCTAGCCCAAATTTCCGCTTTAACTCAATAGATCTCTCTGCTTACGAAGTGTGATGTTGACCGAGTGAAGGTGGAACAGATAAGAATAGTGTAAGCTTATAGTTTTGCGCATGGAGAAGCAGCTTGTCAATCGCAACGAATAATCTGCAATATCTCTTGCTTCCTTCATCGGAGACCTCAGGTAACGTAACTAATTTCGGCTGCCTTGGGACAGACCGAGTACTTGCGTGCTCAAATATCGAATGTTTTCAAATAACACCCAGTTGTAACAGAAAGGATTATACGCAGCTTCACTTCCGTCACATTCAAAACGCCTCGATCAGATAGTGTGCACGTCAATGTAACTTATAAATAAAAAAAGTCATTTCTCAGTAGATTTCCATAACAAACGACATAAAACCATATCTATATGAACTTCCCCGTTGAAAAGGCATACCTCATGCGTCACACCATCTTGGCTTACCAAGTTTTTATCGAACAAATACCCACCGATTCCTTATTCCAGGACGTCCTGATTACCCGATGCAGAGATAAGAAATGCCAACGCCGCTTTCGGAAAAGACACACGGCGTGTGCCAATGCTTGACATATGACAATGATTTGCTCAGGGGGCATTCGAAAGGCATTCGTTCAGCACTCTGTTCTATATTGTGGGCGTGAGGAAGCGAGACCTCGTTTCCCAAGTCCCGGTCAGCGTCTTCTCCCATTCGACATCACCTCCGGGGTTTCCGGCGCTGATAGATCAGGGCTTCAGCACTAACATTCCCGTCAAACCCCGCCGTAAGGCAATGAATCGCACCGACAAAAAAGAATGAAAGTGGTCCGACTAAACGGATTTATCGATGCATTCCTCTCCTTGGTGCAGTAATGTCTGTGAGTATCTATCTATCTATCTATCTATCTATCTATCTATCTATCTATCTATCTATCTATCTATCTATCTATCTATCTATCTATCTATCTATCTATCTATCTATCTATCTATCTATCTATCTATCTATCTATCTATCTATCTATCTATCTATCTATCTATCTATCTATCTATCTATCTATCTATCTATCTATCTATCTATCTATCTATCTATCTATCTATCTATCTATCTATCTATCATATGTCTGTCTGTCTGTCTGTCTGTCTGTCTGTCTGTCTGTCTGTCTCAGACACATGTACACTGAATGGGACGGGATAGCCCGACTGTTCTTAGTCTTCCCTTTCATTTCCTGTTCGTCACGGCATTCCAGACGTTTTTACACTTTCCTCTGCCGAATAAATGCCAGCGTGAGTGCCTGGTGCTCGCTCTTCACCGTCGGCAAAACGAGGCCTACCTCTAATGACTTCGTCGATACTAGAAACGGATTGTTGCATAAGGAGTTTTTACGAGAGATTTGTATGAAAGCGTCGTTCCTCTTTTAGTGCGTTAGCTAGACGATAACACCGCCGAACCAGCTTAATCGCAGCGCTAACTATGGAGACTTCTCATGGGCCTTAAATGGAATGGAATTACCGCCTATACCAGAAGTGCATGAGAGTGGCCTGTTTGCTTCCTCTTCCAACATTGCATTTCTAATGAGAAGCAACAAAGCGCTTTGTCATCCCCACTATAGTATTCTTTTTCTAGCAGATAGAGCTGCAAAGTATTTTTTTTTCCTTTAGTTTTCTTTTTTTTCTGTCTCAGTACTATTTATAAGTTTGATAAAACACACGTTGCACATAGCTAACCAGATAGAAGCCACCCATTGTCTGGAGTCAAACTCGTGAATCCAGTGTACGCTCTTCGAAGAACGGTTGGATCGCTTACGAGAAATATGTTCACAAGATAGCAATCAGCATTTCGGTGCGTAAAGTTAGCTTTTCCTTCGAAACAAGGCTGAACAACATAAAGAAGCCCTTTCTATACCGTCTTGCTTCGCAACTCTTGACCTTCGATGTCTCAAGCGCGTCTCTTTCTACCACATTTTCGTTGACACTGAGGGTAATGGATTGTTGGCGGGTTGACACTCTAAGCAAGAAAGCAGACGGGGAGAGGAGGTTCTTCTATCTGAGCCAATGGCCTGCTCGAGAGGCAGCATAAAAGGTGGCCAATGGAAGTCCAGAGCTGGGTGGCGATCCTCTGCGGCACCCTTCCCTTTACTCGGCCTCTTCCGACTCAAGAATGACCGATAACGATCGGCCTCCATCTTGATGGGGGTCACCCTTTTGTTCAGTGGCCTTCTAGTGGACGGCCCGGCGTCTCTCGTGGATACAAGCTTCCTTTTGTTCCTTCACTTTCTTACCCATAGATGCTTTCGTAACTGGGCTGATAAAACAAAGAAAGCAAGGATCTTGCTCATTGTGTGTTGTGGAGTATCGGGAAATCCTTTAGGAGCCGACAGCCGAAAGGAAAGCTGTTCTTCAAGAAGGAAACTTTTCTATCTTCTTGCTGCATGATAATACGGTTAAGCAGCACCGGCGTACGCTCCACTGTAGCGTGGATGAGCATTGATTTAGCAATCTCGCTTGTGTAAGATGCCCATTGCATTTGCTGTTACAAAAACGAAAATTTTCTTCTAAGCGCTCAGAAGGATGTACATCTATCTGATACCGTCTACAAGACGCTGCAGCATGTTTGAGAGCACTTCTAGTGTCTTTAAGGGTGCCTCCCCCTTGAAACGTTGGGAAATGTGATCTACTGGCCATTGGCGTAGCCAGGGAAGGTTGGGTGGGTTTCACATTTGCGATGTTGCGATTTTTGCGCAAGAGCCGCACAACATGTCAAAACTGTTACACGTAGGTCACATTCGCTTCTCTTACGATATCCTTCAAGCTCTCACCTTCGTGCACATGTTTTTTTTTTTTTACAGTTCAGCTGCAGTTTAGCGTAGCAACGTGTGGATTTCAACAGGATTGCTCCAAGCATAAAGCATTAGAGTGGGACCATTATGGCCTTGCGGTCCCGGTTACTTTATAGCAAGACAGCAAGGGAAGCCTGTTTTTATTGCTGTTCGGGATGGAAGCCTTGGACACATCCACTAGAATAGCTTGACAAAGGCCTCTGTGTCCTATGATGAAAGGCCCTACTGCAAGGTTCTTTTCATATGAGATGTTTTGGGGGTTGCCCCTGTGCACATGAAGGAGCGGTCATAAGGAAAACTTCCTTCATCCCGTAGCGCCAGTGCCTCAACAACGTTATCATCGCTCAATAGTGACGCAAAACACAAACATTTCAAGAGACAACAAACGTGGAAAGAGCAAATCAAGCAATAAAACAGTGCGCTTTCACCGCATCGCGAAGGAGGCATCGATCAGCACGGAGCCAAAGCAGACGAAACGTTTCTAGGTCAGCGGACCACGGCAAGCTTCCAAGCAGAAGACGTGCGAAAAGCAAAGCAAGATATCGATAGTGCTTGACGTGGTTACTGCAACTAGCCCCCAAAGACTGGGATGCGTCCACTATGGTACGGGTTTCCGTCCACGTCTCCTCTGAGATATGACGTGCCTAACCATAACCCGTGTTTGGCGAGAACAATGCTAGGTGCGAGATATTGGTTGTGGCAGTATAGGCGTGTATTGAGCTGCCTCACCTTGCAATGGGACAGGCAGTCATCGTTCACGTCTGGCTGGACTTAATCACAGGGCCGACATCCTTGAGGAGCTGCAGTGTTTGGGTGCTAGAACTGTTCCGGCCGCATTCGTATCCGAACAACCGGTGTTGCTAGCCATAGCAATGATTCGCCTGCATGATAGAGAGATTCCAGTATGCAGCAGGAGTAGAAAAAGACATGAGAAACAATAGACAACTAATCTGATGGATTTCCAGAACCTTCGCTAGAAAAGAGGGGAAAGGAATAGAGGTGACGCAGACCGGACTACCCAATGTGCAACTCTGTTACAGAGGAGGAATAAATGACAGGATGAAACATGATAGGACATGAGGTGCAGTATGTAAAAGCACAACACAACCGCTAAATTGACAGCTGATCACGTTGAAGTATTGTAGTCGGGTGCATAGTCGATCTCGTAGCAGGAACTGCTCGATCTCCTGTGTTGAGTTGCTTTTATTGAGTAGCTTTTTTCTACACAAAATCATTATATGTAGGCAAGGGTGCGCACCATCCGATCGCGGCAGGTGAACACTGCGACCCTGCGTGCTGAGTACACGAACATCAGCCTTCGCCAACGTATGAAGGTGGTTCGTTAGAGCACATTTAGATAACGTCCCACAATTAGTACCGAATGTACGGGTTTATAGCTTGTTCATCTGCAACAGGTGTACTATCTGCCACAGAAGGTGCTACAAGTCGTGAAAGCTTGCCGGCAAGAGAAGGGACATAGGCAACTTAATACTCCTACGCACAACTTTACATCAGAAGACAAATCCATCTAAGATCATAACTAAAATGCCATGTTGACATGTACAAAATTACTCCAGTTCCACCAAGTGTGAAACGTGCAGAAAAAGCGGAGCTGCAGTTCTGGTGTGTTTCCCTTGTGATTTTCTGTGATCACTGTACAGTTACAACTCCATTCGTGACCTAGGCAGTGACGCCATCTGTAGGTGTATCTGGGAACTGGTTTTTTCGGGACGCTTTTCGCCGCTTCACAGCGCGACTACCGCTTCGTCCACGACTGAGGCAGGTAACGCCACCTATGGCTGTATCTGGCAAAGAGAGCGTGACATGCGGACACTCATCTGTCGTCAGGCCCAGCCCTAGATGGGCTCCGCTGTTAGTATATTAAAAGCACCATATATTTCTTATGTCCATCTTTCTATGTCATTTTCGGTAGAACACAAGCCCTACTGTACCTCCAAACTATGAAAGGAAACCACGCGTGTATAACTGCAATTTTTTATACGAAACTGAATGAAACTATTGCCTGAGATTGCGTTAAAAATGCGCTTTCGGTGTCATCGGAATTTCTTGGTCGATCCATGTTCCTAAGGAATCCGTATCTCTCTCTTGGCCGTTCGATCCGAACGAGGCGCACGCTTGGGCGTGACACTTCGGGTACGCCGTCTTATAGATCCGTGCATGGTAAAATGTTGCCTGCTCGACGACTTGGTTTGGCCGCAGTGTCTACCTCGCTTCATGAATAATGCCTACCTGTCGACGTAGACGTCGGGGCCATTCCCCCTTCTACCCTTCTTGGGTGAGACCTTAATTTTCCCCCTGTTTTTCTATCTTTTTATGCCTTCATGGTGTCCACGCACACGCCTTTGTGGCCAGCTTGGCACTCATTAATCAGGGTCTTTGTCCCGCAGAAACCACGCTGTCGTGTCGTCGACGAGCGTCGAGGAGATCTCTCCAGCGATGTCGCCGTATATTGTTTGAAAAACGGAGGGTCGCTGATTAATTATGCAAATTGGGATATTCGCGTCATATTTTCGAAGGAAGCCCGGACTCCGTTCCTGCCGGCCGTTGTCTGGAAGTCTCGGGCTTAACTTACAAAGCGCTTTTGCTCGCTAGTCATCTGGGGTTTTCCTTGGTCACAGAGTAAATCTAACCATCCAGATTAGAATTAGATTAGGTTAGTTTCTCAGCTAGATTAGCTATGATATTTTCTTGCGAACGTTTGCGCCATAAGGGATCTTTTTACGAACACAGGTCTAGTGTTTTCTGTATGACCTCTTTTGACCGCCTTAACAGTTGATGCGTACGCGCTGCGTGTTCGTAGAATGAGTATGCTAAATATGTGAACGAATGATCACGCAAGATTTTCATACAAGCTTGTTTAAAGAACTATCTTCGTGTTCGACTCAGTCAGAAGTTCACAGGCATAGGACGGTGCGAAATCCTGGGTAATTTAGCAGTGGTCGTTCAACATAAGATGGCTAGAGGCTTGAGCCCAATTACGACAAAAGTACACTGCAAGGACGAAGGAAAGCCTTGTTTTCAGAATGCATGCTCGAGCCTTTAGGTTTTACTTGCTTTGCTACTACATTCAGTGCAGTTTGTTAGCACAAACGGAGAGATACACTCCAAGAAAAAAAAAGGGTATGTGTTGCTCTTTGGAACACATACACTTTCCAATTACTGACATGCCCCGTATATGACTCTCTTTCAAGATACGCGTGAACTCTCTTAGCAGATCATTATACTCTCGTAGGAGAGTCGTGGTATCCAAAGAGAATTAACGTGCCTCCTTAAAGACAGTTGTATGCGTGGCAAATCAGGACTTACCAAAAAGAGTAGCACATACTCTTTTTTTACAGCGAAAGCTGTTATGAGATCATTTCAACGGCCGTTTTTGGTGGCGTAGTTGTCCGCCGCCGCCGCCGCCGCCGGTGTCCGTAACCACTATCGCTCGAAATAAGAAAAAAAAACGAAATAAGAAAAAATTTCCAGGATGGAACGGGGTTCGAACCTGGGTCCTCTGCGTGGGAGCCCAGTGTTGTACCTCAGAGCCATGCCGGTGCCTGGAACTGCCTTGCAAAATGACGCTATACAGGCCTCATGTCCAGAAGGAACCACATTAACATATGTAATTTAGTGTGGTAGAAGAGTGAAATAACAACCGCGCACCACACAACGTGAATTCTGTAACCAGGCGTCACACAATGCGAATTGCGCAACGAGTGGGCTGTTGGATGCTTCCAACCCACTACAAGGGGCTCTGCAATAATTCTTCATCGTCATCAGCCACAACACCAACAAAGTGCGCATGATGCCTTACATGTTTTAGCGGGTACCACGGCTCTCCGTTGAATGACGAAAAATGGCATAGTGGCTGTTGCCCTACTTCACAGAAATTATGATTTATAGCGTAGTGGGTTCCTCGCAAGTGCACTTGCATTGGTTGCCAAGGAAGCCCATGAGCCCATCATCCATTTCCTCAGGGTTTCAACAAAGTTCTTCCCCCCTCTCTCTGTCTCTCTTTCTCACGTCAATGTATGTTATATTGCATGGTGGGAGAGTTAAATAGCGACCGGGCGTCACACAATGCGAATTACGTAACTGGTGAGCCGTTTAAAGCTTCCAGCCCATTACAAAGAGCTGAGCCACAATTCTTCATCGTCATCAGTCGTCACGTAAGCATTTCAATTTCACAGAACTTATGATGATTTATAGCGTAGTGGGTTCCTCGCATGTGCACTTGCATTGGTTGCCAAGGAAGCCCATAAGCCCATCATCCATTTCCTCAGGGTCTCAATAAAGTTCTTCCCCCTTCTCTCTGTCTCTCTTTCTCACGTTAATGTATGTTATATTGCATGGTGGGAGAGTTAAATAGCAACCGGGCGTCACACAATGCGAAGCCACAATTCTTCATCGCCATCAGTCGTCACGTAAACAAAGTGCACATAATGCCTTACATATGTGTAGCTGGAACCTCGCTTCTGCGCACAATGACGAATAATCGCGTTGTAGGTGCTTCCCATCTTCACAAATATTGTGATTTATGGCGTAGTGGGGACCTTGCTAGTGTACTTGTATTAGTAGCCCCAAGAGAGTTTAGAACGGGCTCTAGAAATGCCGCTCTTCCTGCTTTCGCTGTGACTGTGCTGCGCTTTCCGCGCAGGCCTGGCATTTTTTTTTCTCAGAGTGCACAGGTCTGAGCGTTTGGTTACCGTGGCCTACTATTCCGCATTATTGAGAAAGGATGATGTCCTTTTCCTAACGCTGCTGATTTGCAGCGGTTCCTGAAGTTTCAAAAATACGACCTTGGTGGTCGCCATCAGGGAAGGTACATTTTGCTCACCGACGGTACGCTTGGTCGACAGCAAATGCCGTTGCCACCGCCGTAGAATGGATATGGGTGCACAATGAAAAGATGTAGAGGGGTGGTGTGTAGACGGGGCAGGGATGGCGTCGTGGGCGTGTCGGTGGGCCTCGGCTGAAAGTTTGGTCGGACGCAGTAACACGCCAGGAGAAAAGATGGTGCTAAAGAGCCTGTGAGTCCCGTGTTCCTTAAAGATCGTGTTTCTTAGAGTTCCGTAGAGTTGAGTGTTTTTTAGACCGCGTCTTCGTGTTTCCCGGCGCTCAACAACCTCCAGTCAGCAATAGGCACACGTAAAGGTCAGTGCAATATTTCGAAAGAACTGCATCCACAAGTGAAAGGTACCTTTCAACTATCGCCAGTGAAAAACACGGGGACGGAGCTGCGGTGAGTGTGAGAAGGCAGCTGTGCGGGAAAGAAGACGTTTCGGTGGAGGAAGTGCGGAGGCGACACGACAGTCAACTTGGTGTGTGACGTCAGAAAAATGCATGGATGTGCAATCTGCACAGGCTAATGTGTGCCGTGACTAAGTGCGCGTCCCGCTATCATGGCGCTGAAGCGTAAAACTCCGCGACCTGCCATTCAAGGCAAGTTTTCGAAGAAATGTCCGAGGCACCGACTGACAGATCCTGAAAAGGCCACAAGAGCATACAACTACACACAATCGCTTTTTTGTTTGGAGAAACACAGTTAGGTGGGCGGATTGGTGCGATTTCATCACGAAAAACCAGCACGCACACACACAGAGCAAACTGTCTCGTCACCTTATTTTCTTGTTCCGCGTGTTTTTCTTTTCGCTGCTTTTTTTGATGGTGTGCTCTTGTACCATTCGTTAGCGACAGTGAAACAAGAGTGACGACATCCTGAACAAACGTTAACGTGAAGCAATGTGTGATTCTGTTTAAGTCTTTTGTCGTTGAGACATGGCACTTAGTCTGAGTTGAGAAAGGACTTCTTGCACAAACTGCTACACTTCTCACGTGTTTTGCGTTGAAGAGGTGCTGAACCACTTTTCCAAGTAATCATCGAATGACCAAAGCTTCGGAGTTGATTGCCTCACGAATCTAGTGCCGCAAAAATCTCTCGAATCCGTCAAGGAAGGGCGGAGTTACAGGGGTTTATGCGCGCTTTAAGCACTATCTCTCTTATCTAGCCCCAACGTGCGCACTGAAAGCTACACAGGGAGGGGTCACGCGGAAGAAAGAAGTTACGTGAGCGCACGTCATAAACTTGAGGGCGCGTGATAAAACGCGATCGCTCTCTCCCATTGTGATTCTTGTGTGCAAGTGTGACTCACTGTGTAGCCCTAATGTTAGCAGACTATGGAGCGCTGCGCCAGCACGTGGCGGCAGCCCGTTGGCAAGAATCGCATCTGATCCAAGCACCGCAGCTGATTCGGCCAATAGCATGCTGTCTGCTGTTCGACGGCGAACAGCAAGCGCCGGCAGCCCCGAAGAGGGTGAGCACAGGCCTCTGTATGAAAAGAAGGCACCTGAAGGAATGGAAACTTCACGCTACGTTTTATGTCACTCTTTTTGTCACTCACGACTGCAAGATTGGCTGGAATGTTCATTGAAGTGTCTACTATCCGCACGATTTGTTTTGTCACCAAGCTCAAGGGGTGGTTTATGACCCCGTTAGTAGCAGCAGGGAACGCAGCATCAAAAAAGCTGCGCGTCCTGTTACGTCCTGCCGCATCTCGTCTCAAGGTACCGAAGCGGGAACTATTTCCTAGGTGAAAATATTGCAGCAAGCTCCAAGCATTGTAATTATTTTTAATAGTATCTTTAAAGAATACTGTGGGGCGTAGCTGGTGGCTTCAAGATGTCTATCGGGAAAAAAATTCTTCAAATGACACCGTCTGCGAGATAAGCGTTCTGAGCGTTTTCGGCATAACGCATGAATGTTCCAGCTACGTTTGGACCTTGAAACACATTTTGGTATACAGGGAACAGAAAGAGCAGTCCATTAATTGAGAATAACTTGACAGCCTTTTACCTGAAAACTGGTGCTAGGTTCAAGGAGGAGGAGGAGGAAGAAGGAAAGGAATAAAAGGCAGGGAGGTCACCCAGATTGCAACCCAGCCAGTTTGCTACCCTACACTGGGGGGAAGGGATTTAAATAAATCAATAAATAAATCAACATAGATCAATATATCAAGATAGATAATAGACAAATAAATAAATAAATAAAGATAGATAGATAGATAGATAGATAGATAGATAGATAGATAGATAGATAGATAGATAGATAGATAGATAGATAGATAGATAGATAGATAGATAGATAGATAGATAGATAGATAGATAGATAGATAGATAGATAGATAGATAGATAGATAGATAGATAGATAGATAGATAGATAGATAGATAGATAGATAGATAGATAGATAGATAGATAGATAGATAGATAGATAGATAGATAGATAGATAGATAGATAGATAGATAGATAGATAGATAGATAGATAGATAGATAGATAGATTAGTAATTAGTTGGTAATTAGTTTAGGTAATTAGTTGAAAAAAATATTATTAAGAGTCTGGTAAATATTATCTTATTCAGTTTCATTTACATCGTATCAGTGATGTCCGCCTCTATAAGTAAACTGGCGTAGTCGGCAAATTTGTGTTGCATACTGCAGAGCGTTCCTAAAAATTTTGTTAACAATAAAATGATTCACCCAATATAAAGCGTGGTGATTCTTGCGAACATTTTTGTAGGTTCAAGCCCATTTTGAATCTATGACATACAAGAAAAAATATTGCGAGTGTAGCGACGCGTTCCCTACTCAGTAATGGGTCGTCCTCTCGAGCGCCTTCTAGTGGGTCGTTCTCTTCTCGGAGAGCACGCCCCTCGTGCAGAGAGTCGCCCCGCTTTGACTGTCGCTGCCGTGCGCCGTCGCTGAGTGCCCGTTAAAAAACGTCTTGACACGAGTGATATACAGCCTGCCACTACTCCCTTAACGAAGAGGTTAAACCAAAGTTACCACTACCGAGTACTAGGTACGCGAGTTTTCGCAAACGTTGCAAACCGCTCCTTCACCTCCGTCAACGCTATCGAATCAGAGCGATTTGGCAACTCCCTACTCGTGCACTCATTCAATTCAAAAGTTATTGCGTCAGACCGCACAACATAAGTTTCACGAGACTTCGAGCGAGATGCGATTCGTAAAACGTCACGCGCGCCTACAGCGGCCGTACGCTGCATTACACGCCCCGCGGATATGCTGCCGCTTCAAAGCATGGAAATGCTAGAAGTATGTGCGAGTAGTTGCAGACTGATGTACTTCCAATAAAAATGCATTACCGCAACAGGCAAAACGTAAAACTCCACACAGAAAGGGAGGCGCCAGACTATCAGTCATATTTTTCTGGTGTTCATTCTCTGTAATTTTGTATTTATCACTTGTTACTGCCTATTACACATTTGCATCTCTACATACTTGTACATATTTGTAAATGATCCCAGAATTGCCTTCGGCTAAGGGGCCATACAGTGTTTGCACATGTTTTGCATTTACATCCTTATGGAAATAAACTTGAAGCTTAAAGTTGAGGGAATAGCTTTGTAGCGGGGGGGGGGGGGGTTCGGTCATTGTGCGACGCTGCGGCGTTAAAGATGAACCTTCCAATGCAAACCACAAAAAACTAAAGTTGACCCAAGTACACAAAAGAATAATATCAAAAGAGCTATTTGCCCCGCGGCTAGCACTTGCGACGTGGCCGTAATGGACATATGATATCCGCCAGTTCACCGCCTATCATGACTTCAGTTTTTCAGCAAGCGTGGTCGATTGCTTACGTGCGTACGGCCAGCAAAAAGATAAATAAATGAACATAGGAATATGGGTAGTCATGCGATCTGCGCATAGAGTGATCATGCTTTCGAGACTGTCGATTAAATTTTCTTCACTGGGTTCAAAAAATAATTTCTAAACAGTAAAGATGAAAAGTTGGAAACTTGAGGCTGAAGAGGACAGTTTTGCCTTAGGAACGCATGCTGTATGTTGTGATGTTGGTGAAAGCACATGCACAAAAATAAATGTAAAAACAATACACATTGCGCCTGCAGGCTTCTCGAGTGTGTGTTACAAAAACGATAATGTTTATGTATAAAAGAATTCAGGCATGATGATGCGTCGTAAGTGAACGTGTGCCTGGATAACACACTGCCAGGAGCGAAACTCATAAGTTCGTGAGCTTCATATTTCATTGACGAGGGTGGGAAACGGTAGCCCTTGCAAAATGCCCGACTTGGAAATCGAGAGGGAGCTTTAGGATTCCCAGATAAAAAACACGACGACGAACTGAAAGAACTGACGAAGTGTGGGCCTGAGCCTAATGTATTGCACGAGAAATGCGATCAATATCGCCAAAGAGAACGAAAATTTGTCATCCACCATTTTGAAAGCACGAGGGTGCATGAACATTTCTCATGAATGTTCTGTGCGAAATTTATTGCACGTTGCGGGTTTCTGCAGTGTTGACTGATTTGCTTTAAATCAATATCAGTGCGAGTCAACAAGAGAAAGAGCATGGGAGTATATGATCGCTGGTACGGCATCATGCACTTTATTTTAACGCGAGCATTACAATAGACTCACAGAAAAGCTCAGTAGGCAGCCCACACCCACAATATGCCTTTCAGAGCGTAGTCCATCGTTCTGGTTATGTTATAACAGGCTAGATAAAACAGCGTATAAATAGAAAATTAGTGTGCAACAAGAATGATTTCATTTATTAGCATGCTGCATGTAGTGCTAATCAACATCAAAAGAGCGTGCCCAGTGTCGGGTAAGTATGTACCAGCGAGGCCTTCGATAATTTGTTAGAAAAACCATTAGCCGATAAGCCAACATTTCCATAGATCCCTCGAGTGCATACGTGTTGTCAAATAGCTAGATTTCGACTGGAGTCCGGCCTCCGTTGGGATCGTGGGCTTGGCAACGGGGCAAAACCAACAGTAGTCATAAAACAAAACATAGATTCAAATTTGTCATCTGGTATGCACCGAACTCCGTCAATGATGGTCCAATCCTCGTGCTCCGCTTTGATTCCAGCTCTCTATGTAAACAAATCTCTTTCTCTTTATCCCAATATGAGAGCTTTCATCAATAAATTTTCAAAACATATTGAGTGGCACCTTCGTCTCCGACTTTCTGCCGGTTTCCTTTATGTCTCGCGGCACTCCCAACATTATGCCTCAACCAACTTGCCCCGTGCGCTATGCTTCTCTTTATAAAATTGTAGCCCACACCTGTAATTTTAGTTTTCCTAACTACACCAAATAAATACTGTGTGAAATTCTATAAGAAATCGCCGATCTTGTTTAACACAACTACATCTTGAAGGTTGTTTAAGCATGTTTCACGATATCTGGCAGGAGCTCAGTCATTTGCTGATGCTGCTAAGTCATCTTAGAAAGTTACAGCGCACACAGACCGGAACAGATTGAAGAAGAAACAAAGCTTAGCTCCTTGTCTTGTTTCGTTTTCAATCTATCCCGGTCTATGCACGCTGTAACTGTCTAAGATGAAATACCAATTAGCCTACCAAGTCATCCTCGTAAGTCGATCTGCGAGTGCAGTGGCAATGTTAAAGAAAATAGAGCGATCCCGATCAATCGACCTTTTTCACAGTGCCACAGCACGTGCGCCCTCTCCCTAGCGGAAAAGTTGCGAAACGTCTCTTGTTCTCGGAGGCTTTCATTCTGGCGATACTGGTTGTCTCAGCCCCTACCAAAACCCTACCAAAACGGCAGCGGGCAGCACAGGAAAATGAGAAAGGCTGATCGTCAAAGCGTCGCAATATTCTGGGACCACGAGAAAAGAAATATTTCGTCATTATTTTCGAGACTCGTACGCCTCATGCGAACGGAAACCGTAGCAGTATCGTGAAAAAGCTGCTGTAAGAAATCCCTGTGAGGGCTCCGAAAGCTTGGCACTTTTTTCTAAATGTTAAAACGTCCAGGACCTTGCTTCATTTAAATTAAAAGAAACTCAAAATTATAAGGTATTGTGCCTGTGTCCTTAGCGCTAAGCGTTTCAATACTTCTTATTCCTATACTCTAGAACGCATTCGATACTTTGTAACAGCACCCTGCTAATATTGCATTACTTATTAATCGGATTTTGATGAATCATTGGGTTTTATAAAGGATTGACATGTGCTCTTTCTTTCTTTTCTTTTCGCAGGTAGGTAAAAATCCCCTTCGTTGCCTGTCGTCACAGAACACGTGGACGATACCGATCTCTTGCATCTTGCTGAGACGTCTATGGTGAGTTAGAGAGGGCTTAGTGATTGACAGATCAATTTCAAAGAGTGATCGCGCTAGAGGTATCGCGCTACATACATATCATCATTAGTAGTCAAGTGTACATTTCGCTACCAACCAAGTTTATGTTTAGTTCTTTTATAAAAAAATATATGTGTACATGCGTAAATCAATGTCTATAAGGACGTCGGAGAGTATAGCTAGAAGGAGACCTCTGATCAAAGAAATTTTTATGGAAAGCTATAACTTGGTATAACGAGTAATGATATTGTATGGTTTAAAAAACACGAGAAAAATTATCGAAGGTAATATATAACACTACAGAAGCAAATGTACAATAGACCGCGGTAGACTCAATAGCTAATATAATAAAGAGAAAACGAATGTGCCTTTTGCAAGAATAGTCTAGAATAACAAATAAGATGGAAGTGAAAAAGAGGGTGTGAAAGTATTCTTTCTATATGAAGAATTTTTTTTTGTTAGAGATTCTGTTGATTGTCGAATAAAAAACTAAAAGAATGATTTCTTGAAGAGACAACCTGTAGCCGAATTTTAACAACAAAAAGTTATAAAATGTTGGAAACCTTATTTCCACATTCGTAAATATAAACCAGCTCTAAAGCGGTACCCATGGAGGTGTGGGTTGAGGTTGTCACTGACAGCGAGTGATTGCTTATAAACACCTGCGACGGCGCAACGGCTCTGCCGGCTCGTGAATCATTTATCCGTGGTGTGACCTCTATCAGAGAGTGCTCATTCGAGGAGGCGCGAGATAACACACAACCATGTATAGTCCCCACAGAAAAAGATTGGCACATGTGCTTGTGTTGCTCTTCCCTTGTGTTAATCTTTTGCTACGGCGACTGTACCTGCGCATGAACCGGAAATCTCTCCCCCAGGTGGCTCACAGGAAGGTTCCCAGAAGCGCGACGTCATGAGTGACGAGATTAAGAGGGTCCGATTCGGGATAAGATCGCTTCTGCAGGTTGAAAACCAAAGGTCCGGAAATGAGGGGAGATTGTCGAAAAAGACAAGCGAAGCGCTCCTACCACCAACCGCTCGCTACGGGATGGTGGCGCCACCTCGTAGGTTCAACGCAAATCTCTCCAGCCGAGTTTCGCCGCTCTGAGCTGAGAGGGCGCGATCGCACTTTTAGGGACACCGCTCCCTCTTTTCCGCTCCCAATTCGCATCAATAAAGTTTATTCCTCCTCGTCCTCTTCTCTTTTTGTCCCATTCTCCCAGTCTTCGTCAGCACGAACTTCTCTAAAAGCGCTAATGCGTGCGCTTTTTTTAGAAGCTTCCAGACTAATGAAAGTATCATAAGGTGTGGTTAGATCTTTTCTATTCTCCATTCCTTTTTTGTATTTACCTCATCTCTTAGATAAATAATATCCACACAGTCTACGTTAACGTGGTTAATCTCACTGCCTATAATCTCTTGTTTGCTCTATCTCGATGTCTCACAAACATTCTTCTTCTTCTTTTCTTCTATGTCTCGTAGCGGATTGAGATGCGGCGTTGGCGCGCTGATATGACGCTGGCTACTTATGGCTCGATATTGGAATAAAAAAAGTTGCAGTTAATGCCGTACAATTCTGGAAAACTGGGTGAGCTCGAATATGGTCGTGCTCTATCGAAGCAACAACTAGACAACGATGTTGCTGTAATGGCAGCCTTTCTTAATACTCCGGATGCATATTGGCCACACTGGAGCTAATAGAAATTGAGGGATACGAAAGGTCCTGTCTTCTTTTACGCCTTTGTACTTACTCGTTGCGCTCATGGATGGGTTAATACTCCCCTATATGCGTATTTTCCCAGTGAACTGTGTATTTTACCCATCTATTACAAGACTGCATTTCAAAAGTGGGATTGAAATGAAAAGTCAACTTGGGTGAAATGTAAACTGCGGAAGTCATGTTGAGAAAGTTTGAAGCATTACCCGAGCTATATACAAAATTAAGCCCGCGTGTGACTTAAGCGGGCTGTGACTGTGCGGAGGAGAAATGAGATGTAGGTTACGTAGCACTATGAGTTAATGGAGTGTGGACATTATCGAAATACGATTGAATGCCGTGTGTATAAATAAAAAAAAATTAATAAATAATACATTATTAGTTACGACAAACTAATAACAGTGAGATTAGTACAGGAACGTTGTCAATAGCCGCTGCAAGTAATATATTTATAACAATTCAATAACGAATGTGGTAGAACGGGTGGGCTAAAGAAAGGGCCTTGGCTAATTAGAATTATATGTTTAACCTTATTACGCACCCTTCGCCTGACGCAGCGAAGCCGACACTGCTGTAAACGTGACCCACTCAGAAAAAACAAACAAAAAAACTACGGGATTACTCTCATGCAGGCGAGCGTGTGTGCGTTTTAGCATACGTTTCTGGGTGCCTGTGCGCGCGAGGAGAAGGTTGGAAAGATTGTATTACATAACTAAATATATATATATATATATATATATATATATATATATATATATATATATATATATATATATATATATATATATATATCTATATATATATACGCCCCGCTGTTTCACTTAATTCCGAATTCTACAGAGGAATTGCGAGCCAGGCAAGTTCTTTCGCTGATGTACGAAAGGATAAGAAGGATGAGGGGCTCGTTTTCTCTGTTACACTCATCCTAGTAAACCCAACAGAGAGTGAGGCCAAGGGAGGTATTGGATACATTAATTGTAATATTTTAATGATCGTAAATATGATATAAACATAAATAAAATTATCGACAAAAAGACAACTTGCCGGGGGTAGGAACTGAACCCGCAACCTTCGGATAACTTGTCCGATGTATACCAGTTGAGCTGCGGCGGCGGTCGTCATTCAGTCCGTACTATTGTACTGCTGTACCAGCACTAAAGCATCGCCGGCTCAGTGAACTCTGCATTCAGCCATGCCTCATGAACATTAGCTTATTATAAAAGGGTAGGTGAGGGGTTGGGAAGCTAGGAATAAATGAGCACGGATGCGCACGTACGAAATTTCGCGTGTAACGGCGCAAAACCGTAGGCGACCTTATAACACCAATGTCATCAAATATTCACGGCCCGCGCAGCCAACTTAGAAACGCAAGAAAAAAGAAGAAGTGACTGAGGGTGAGAGAAGAGACACACGTGACCCCACCGTTATGGCACCGCAGCCACTCTAGGGACTACGGGAAACATATGTTCCACTTTGCCCGGGTAAACCCTATTTCCCTTTCTTCCACTTTTCATCCCTCTTATGAAGTCGAGGTCGTGTAGGCGCATTGTAGTGCGACGTGTGAGAGGAGGAAGGGGCAGAAGGGTAAGGAGGTTCGAGCGCAGCGAAGGCTTTTGTCTCGACTCCGTGACAAGGGAGCGCCGCGAGACTGCGAGGCGTACTCTGGCGTTGAACGCGAGCGTGCGTGGCGATGCATTAGCGCGTCTACCTAACGAGGGCGCCATTTTTCTTACAACCCTCTTTTCCTTCTATCTTTCCTGAAAAGATCCCGCCGTGTCTTTGCTCCCTTCGCCAGTCACCTATACACACTCCAGTCTCACAAATTTCGTGCAGTGCCGGTGGATGCTACGCTTCGCGTCAGCGAACCAGGGTCCGAAGTCGCAGAGCATTTCGTTCGTTTGTGTGTTGTCGTTCATTTGCCATATACGAGTCATTCAAGATTCTCTAAACTCGTGTTTAGCGTCAGTATTGGGCTACATATTCTCTAAAAAATAATTCTAACGTACAACGTTTCATTGAGTGGTTCCGGGAACAAACGGGTGTTAAGTACATCTTAGTCGAAGTCAAGAAGAAGAAATAGGCACGGGCACGGCATGTAGCGAGAAGCGAAGATAACCACTGGTCATTAAATGTAACAGAGTGGAATCAAATAGAAGGAAAGCGCGCGAGTGGGAGGCGTCAAGTTAGGTGGGCAGATCAGATTAAGAGGTTTGCGGGGATAACGTGACGGCAACGAGCACAGGATAGGATGGATTGACAAAACCTGGGAGAGGCCTTTGCCCTGCAGTGGACGTAGTCAGGATCATGTTGATGATGATGAAGATGAAGACGTTCCTTTGAGTGCGGACCAAGGAAAGGAAGATCGAAAGGACGCGTTCTGCCCGCCCTATGACTGGGCTATGCTCCGAGTTCTGTTGAATGGAAAGGTTCGTGGAAGGACAATTTGTTGGGGATGCGCCCTTGACGGTACGTGATATTCGTATAGAGTGGCGGGTCAAGGCAAATACCGACAAAATGACATGGGACAAGGTGAGGCAATAAACGTCCACAAAAGTGCGTGCAAATGAGTTTTCTTTAGGGTTGTCGCACGTTCTGCGTCTGCTTCCTCCTCGCGCTACTCAGTACAATGTTTACGGAGAGAGTAGTAGCGGTCAAGGGATGAACCACCCATTCACTTCTACAGGGCAGGAAGCCTGCTCTCATTACTCACCGGCTGTCGCGTGACCCCTGTAAAGCCTTCCCTTTGCTGCACGCAACTAGCTAGCTGGAATATACAGCGAACCCATCCTCACCTTTCTTGCCCCTTCCGTTCTTCGGATCGCTACAGCGCGAGAGGGCATACTAATATATGCAAATGGAGCCTGAGTGATTAAATAGCCTCCTCGGCCACCCCTTGCCTTCCCCCTCTTTTTTACCTTTCTCCTCGCCCTAAACCATCGAGCTTAGCACGGGAGGACAAAAGAGTGGCTTCGGGAAGTTAGGCAGACCAGTTGGCTTGATAATAGCTTGCCGTCGACCCTGTTTCAAAGTTGGCGACTTTGCTTTTTTCTTAGGTCGACGACATTGTGCGGCTTGTGCCCTTCTTTTTTTTTCGGTTTCCCAATTTTCCGGTTCTTTTGTTCTCACGCGTGGAGGAATCTAACGCCCCGAGCTCACGATAAATGTTCCCGTAACAAACGGGCCAGCCGCTTTCTGAGCAGCTGGGTCCCACGGGGCCGTGTTATCATTAGGAGAGGACACGGTCGCCATTGTTTCCGAGGCTTCAACCGAGGGACATAATTCTCTCTAATAATAATGATTACATTGTCTCTTGCGGCGTTGCGCCTAGGGAAAAGTAAAATAAGTGTTTTGCGCCCGGTTGCAGGCTTAAAAACGTACGCGCCTCTTCCAGGGTATTCAAGAGAACGCACACCAGCCATTTTGTTCTGATTTTAAGGCGAAAGCCTTAGATGCCTCATCAAGCGGGAAAAATGACCGCCGGCGTCAACACGAATGAAGCAACAAATCATCATCACGTGATCATATTAGCATATGACGTCAACATAACGTCACAGATTACCAGGATCTGTGGCGTTACTACGATGCCATAATGACGTCACTATATAACGTCACATTACGTGAAACGGCATAATGACGTCACAACATCTCATCACTTTTTGACAAAGATGGGCCGATCATGGAGGCAGTGTTAAGTAATGTGGGTGCAGCTTGCAACGCCTCCGATCCTGGAGGCAGTGCATAACCATGGTAGATGCAGGAAGCTTTCCGAGGTCGGCGGGGCAGGAGCAATACATCAGCTGAGGAGAACAAAAGCGCAAGCTTGCACTCGGCCGCGCAAGGCTTGAGACAGAGCAAAGCTGGTTGATTTGATGGCGTTTCGCGGCTGGCACTAAGTTGAACTTGCCTGCTCTAGGTTTAAACTTGGATGCAACTAGGTCTGAACGTGGCTGTACTAGGATGAATTTGGCTCTAACTAGGTTGAACTTAGCAATAGTAGCCTTGCTCAGCTTACTATGGCACCATCAAATAGGCCAGCTTCGCTATGACTCAAGCCTTTCGCGGCCAAATGCAAGCTTTCGTTTTTTTTTTAAGAGAGACGGAGAGTTCTCGTCTGAGTGAGACAAGTGTTTATTAGTATCTAGTAGTCATCGTCGTAACTACCACCATCATCATCATCGAAATTCTCGCGCAGACTCGTCGTCGGGTATTCTTTTGGTTCATCATTACTATTGAAGATTTCTACCAATTCTTCCCGATGTTCTTACTCTACGAATTCTTGCTGTGGCCGCTGCTCCGGTTGTTTTCTCTGACTAAGCTGAAGCTTTGCCAAGGGAGAATCCAGAAGCGATGTAGCTACTTCGTAGTCTAGTCTCCAGTTGCTCATCGCCGCATAGAGCTCTTTGCTGTTATCAAAGGGTACACCAGGTAAGGACACCCAGGCATGCTTGACCGGTATCTTCCCCATCCCAGCCTTGCGATCACTGTGGTAGACTGCCAACGGCTTACACAACTCGCTTATCCAGGCAAGGTAAAAGTTCGCATAGATCAAATTTCTGCATACACGCTGCATTCCACTTACGGTAATTGGCAGTATCTTCTCGTCGTCTCGTGTTCTCTCTTTCTTTAGCCGCGTATTATGCGTCTGCTCGTCGATGCCGTTGCCGTTCTCGCACAGAGACAAGCCTCGCTTCACGATGCGCTGTTTCTTCTTCGGGAGTAGGTGCGTTCTTTGCCCCTCCCATGACTGTATCTGATCGAGCGGCGGAAGCGTGGCGGAACTCGGTTGCGCGAGGTGTCTCCGCCGCTGGGCGTGGCTTAGCGATAGCAGCTCCGTGGTTATGGCTGCCACGCGTCCTATGGCTGTATCTGATCGAGCGGCGGGAGGCTGGCTTTTCGTTAAACGCGCACGTTATAATGGCGGCCTAAAGAGCTTCGCTCTTGAAAGAATAAAACGGGTTTCGCCTCCGAGTCACCATAGGTGAATGCATAAGGAACCCAGTCAGTTTTTTGTTGGCTAGCCCACGTTTGCAGCCAGTAAATGAAGACGCATCGCTTAAGATCACGTCACGTTGCTATAGGGCTCCGTCGAAATATCTTGAAATGCCGAGTGAAAGAAAAGTCACAGGGTCCGTTATTGCATACTACTTGTGACCTAACCGCAAAAGCCAAGAATAATAATTGTTGAGGTTGTAAGTCCCAAAAGCACTATATGATTTTGAGAGATGCCGTAGTGAAGAGCTTCGGAAAATTCGACCACCTGGGTTTCTTTAACGTGCTCCTAAATCTAAGCACACGGGTCTCTAGAGCAAAAGTAATCACATCTGTGAAAGTGAAAAGCCTACGATAGTTCTGTTAGAAAAATTTTGTCGTAACCTAATTTAGGAGCAACAGCAGTTTTGACAGCACGATTTACGAGCCATATTTTCGAGCTGAAAGCAATACTTCACTTGCGATTTCACACGCGGCTTGCGGTACTTCGTAAAAATATTTTGTGGGAACACTTCTTGCTTTAGATAGACAGTCCGCTATTCTTTTGAATCAAATCGCAAGTGGTCTAGCGCTAGGTTTGGGAAAGATGGCTTGGAATAACCCATATATAAACGAGCGCTGCTCTGTGCTATCACTTCGACTGTCTTTATGGGCTTCAAGTCAGCCAGATCATCTACAACATCAACGTGCGCTTCACGATTACAAATACGGTGTGCATAATTTATCATGAGCAAACCTGAGCTGTAAGTGCAGTCCATGTCGTTCTATGTCTATGTTACCTTTAATGTCTGTTTTTGCTCCCTCACCCAAACGCTCACTCACCCTTAGTCTCTAAGCATGATATGGAATGGCTCTAATCTGAGTTCCCCTGCAATAATTCACCTGTTACTCTGCAGCCACTTTGACGCCGAAAACGTGGCGCCCATATCCGACTACCCCACCAAACATCATAATCCCGGCGCAACCCAAACATCAGTCCAGCTTTTAGCAGGATGCCTTACGCAAAAAACAAAATCAATAAAAAATATTCATTGATAAACGAAAACAAGTTAGCAACTCAGACGTCTGAGCAAAGTATTCACTTACATTTCGGTGGTACAACATTCGAGTATCGCAGCGAGCCCACTGTACAGAAGAAGAAAAAAACAGAAATAGAACTAAGCTAGGAAATGAATGGCGAGACGTGGAATGTTTTCGCTTTGTTTGCTTGTTTTTTCATGATGCCCGGGAAAATCCTGATTTGTGCGTCTCTAAGCTGCTTATGACGGGCGTCCCTCATGTAAAAGTTTTCCTCTGAAATGGCCCCGAAGCACTTTTCCGTCCATTTCCTAGCTTGGACAGCATTTCGGGATGTGGCCAGCTGTCTGCGTAACGTACCGCTGGGATGCCCAAATCTCAGTCACGCGTCGAGAGTACATCGGCCCTTTCTTTTGCATGTGTGTGTGCTTGTTTGCTGCGCGCGCTGTAAGAAAGTTGCGAAAAATGATGATGCCGAAACTTTGGCAGCAAAACTAAAAGCACAGGAGCACGGTGGTTGTTTCATCTCATGCAGTAGCTCTCTAGCTCGCTTCCCTCAGGTGCAGTCCGGTCCCGCTAATGCGACCCTTATCCCCGCCGTGCTGAGCTTAGCGGCGAAAACAAACAAACGTACAGAAAAATGAAAAATGAGGAGTGGGAGTGCCGTAGGCGGTCGAATAGGCCCCAGCTATGCAAAAAGTGTAATAAGAACTCAACAGACTACCGGTGCGATGAGTTCTGGTCAGCATTTTACTGCTATAGGTTCATGCAAGGGTCTGCTCTTATATACTCTCCTTTTCCAAAATTAATTTCCCAATCCCTTACCCCTAGTGCAATGTAGCAAACCGGATGTTATAATTCTGGTTGACCTCCCTGCCTTGCCCTCATCTATATCTCTCTTTGTCTCTCTCTCGTGCAAGTTACAGCATCTGCGTGATACATGGTTGGTTGGTTTGTGAGGCTTAACGTCCCAGAGCGGCTTACCCTATGAGAGACGTCATAGTGAAGGGCTCTGGATAATTTGGCCAACTCAGTTTCTTTAACGTGCACTGGAATCGGACAGTGCGCGCGCCTCTAGCACATCGCTTCCGTCAAAACGCGACCACCACGGCCGGGATCGAACCCGCGTCCTTCGGGTACAGAGCCGAGCACCGTAAGCGCTGTACCACTGCGGCACACACACACACACACACACACACACACACACACACACACACACACACACACACACACACACACACACACACACACACACACACACACACACACACACACACACACACACACACACACACACACACACACACACACACACACACACACACACACGTTTGGCGAGCATTCGCACATTCGCACAGTGCACCCACGGAAATAGCGGACATTAGAAGGCACTTTGCGACGAGGTCAGCACATCTCGTAAAGTGTACTCTGCCCCATAAATTGTCCCTATGCTGCAAAGCACGCTCTACAGGAAGAGTACATTGCACTTCCAGAATAACGGGGTACATACATACATACATACATACATACATACATACATACATACATACATACATACATACATACATACATACATACATATTAGGTTGTGCCACCTGGGACTTTTCACGTGCACGTAAATCTAAGTACGCGTCCATCAAAATCGAAAAGCGGCTGCCACGGACGGGAATCAAACCTGCATCCTCGAGCTTACTAGAGAGATGCCTGACCTGCTAAGCTAGAACGGCGCATGAGTTCATGCTATCAAAAAGAAAAAAAGAAGAATACTCCGCACATTCGCCGCAGTATAGCAGCACCAACAAAACGATTCTTCGCAAAACTCTGAGACGGCTTGATTGGCGCACTGCGCCGTCGTAGACGCATCAAAGACAAGCTAGATCCATGAACAAGCAAGGCAGGAAAAGATAAAGGAGGAAGGGGGAGACGGTGCTGTCGCTGTCACTAACATCAAGACACACCATACGTGGTGCTGCTGGCAGCAGGCACCTTGCGTGCGTCTTCTGAGGGTTTGCACAGGGCCTCTTTTGAGCACATACCTCCGGGGTGTAGTGCACATTTTCTTGCCGTATATTTTTTTCCTGCGCTAAACACAAACACTCGGTTCCTTGGTGCTCGGTGGATGAAAGTACGTGAGCAGCCTAGAACCTGGGGCGTATTCTGACATTTCCCAATATTGAGTTTTGTGCTGTTTTTTCTTTATTTTTGTGCCTTCGTGTTGTTCTTATTCTCTGGCGTAGATTTAACCGGTATAGTCTCTCCTCTTCCTCTTCTTCTCCTGCTTCGCGTTGGAAAGGTTCATTGACACGATGCCTGCGTGCTGTGTATGCTCTTGTTTGATGCGCCCTTTTTAATAAGCGCTAGTTTTCACTTTCTTTACTTTGTTTTGCTTTGTTTCGCTTTACAAACAACAGCTGCGGTCGATTGTGAACCGTAAGGAGGACAAAGAAGACGAAGCCTTCATGTTTACACAGGCCGCGCGAAACTTTAGGAGGACGGCGAATACTTTCAGGAAGTGCAGGGATGACGCGCTAATGGAATTGTCGAAAATTGAATTTAGTACTCATTCTAATCTTACGTACGTTCAAGTTTGCTTATCGAAATTACGAATGTAAACCTGATATGGCCACCCGTAATGACGCGAGTGTAAGGGATTATTCGTAGTAACAGGTGCTATGGTCTATATATTTTTCTTATCCCGACATAGACTTGCCCTTAAGACATAATATTTTTTGTGTATGTGTATATTAGATGTGGGTATGTGTATATTAGATATTAGATATTAGACACGTGTTGTGTATGAAGTGAACAGTGCATTGTGGAATCTGTTATGTATCCAGCGGTCATAGCTGGGTCTTGTTTCACATCCGCAGCGATGACTCCCTGAGCGGCGCAAGCACCTATTTTAAAAGCTAAGCAGTTTCCGTGCTGTGGATTAAGAAAATCCAACAACATAACACGAAAGTGTAAAGGTAAGAACGTCTAAATTCTCAGAAAGCTCTCTTCTTTAAACCGGAATGATAAACTCATAAATTGACATAGGTCTACCCGTCATGGCTCGGTTTCAAATGTTTCACGACTGCATGTATAACCTCAGTAGATGGTGTTGCCAACCCGCCAAGATTATGCAAATATTAAGTACATACAGCGCACTTGTTGAAAAATTATACACACGACTCTCCGCGCTTCCTTCAGAAATGGTGTGCATCTATTCCGCAATGGGTTTGTGGGATGCGGAGTCGGTGAAGGACGGATCCCAACATAAAACCAAACGACGTTTGTTAACGTAATAGCAGCAGCAGGGCAAGCATGCCGATGCTGCGCTTCGGAAGGTTAGAGAAACAAACATGAAACCAAGCTTGGTAGCTTGGGTTATATAGCCAGCAGTGGTGACGTAAGCCTCCGACGAAACTGCGTGGCGCTGTCTTTTATCGGAAGCGTGTTGCAGCAGGTAGCTGTGTCACGCCGGGCTAATCAGTGACGAGACGGAGGCTGCGTAGGTCTGTGCGCAGTGGTCGCCACATCACCCCCCCGCGGAGTGCAGAGCCCTCAGGGTCTGTAGAAATCTGGGAGGCGTACCAGACGTCCAGAGCGTGTCGTGAAAGGAGCGGGCTGCGACGTCGGTGGCTGTGGAAGGATGCCTGTTGAAGTAGTCGCGCTGCCAGGTTCGTTCGCCGCGATGTATGCGGGCTCGAGTCGTTCGATCGAGACGCAGACGTCGTTCCCGTTCAAGCGCAAGGTGAAGTTCTTGTCGTCGCGATGGACGACTAGATAGGGTCCGCTGTACGGTGGCTGGAAAGGCCGGCGGACGGTGTCGTCGCGGAGG